>NC_138784.1:0-452500 GCF_965178545.1 Coloeus monedula
GGACTCTGCAAATGCAGTTCAGGCAGACGTTGATCTTTTAACTTTTCCATGGCAGGTGCGAATTCTTGGGCATTTGTGAGTCTGCCTTGACTTGCAGGGATTGAAGGGTTTAGGTGTGGAATTGTTTGGCCAGCTTGCTCCAAGGCATCGTGTACTTCTGGAAGTGCCACACACCTCGCAGGACCGAGGAGCTGCTGGCTGGGTGCTGGTTCTGCTCTGCCCTGGGAACTGGGAGCCCCTGGGAGGGCTGGGGGTGACACCTGGAGATGGGCTGGGGAAGCCTGGAATTGTATCTCAGCACTTTTCTATGCAGCTCTATGGACCGGTGTGTGCTGAACGAAGCGGCTCTTCAGCACAATAAATTCAGCAGTTTGGAAAAACCATGGAATATCTCCGAGTTAATGATGGGAGAGGGTTGGGGCTGCTCCCTGATAACGTGCAGGGCTCGGGGGTGCAAAACGAAGATGGGGAGAGGAGTGGGGGCTGCTCCTCGTTGTCGGGGCGCCGCGGGCGCTGCGCAGCCTTCCCCTTTTACTTCCCAATTCCTCATTTTGTGCCTCCTTTTCCCTTGGGGATGTGCCCGGGCCGCATTCCAGCGGCCGCCGTGGGACAGCGCCTGCGGGCGGCGGGGTTTCCCGCGTGATTGACGGGCCCAGCGGCCAATGGGAAGGCGGGGCGGGCCGAGGGCTGGCCAATGGGGAGGCGGCTCGGGGCTGCGCGTGGCCAGTTGGAATCGGCGGGAGCGGTTGGGGCGGGCGGGCACGGACGGGCCCGGGCGGTGAGCGAGGAGCGGGAGAGCGGGATGGGGAACGGGGGGGAACGGGACGGGGAACGGGATGGGGAACGGGATGGGGAACGGGATGGGGAACGGGATGGGGGAGCGGGGGAACGGGATGGGGGAACGGGACGGGGAACGGGATGGGGAACGGGGGGGAACGGGACGGGGAACGGGATGGGGGAACGGGATGGGGAACGGGATGGGGGAGCGGGGGAACGGGATGGGGGAACGGGACGGGGAACGGGATGGGGAACGGGATGGGGGAACGGGGGAACGGGATTGGGGAGTGCGGGAACAGGATGGAGAGCGGGGGAACGGGATGGGGAACGGGATGGGGGAGCGGGGGAACGGGATGGAGAGCGGGGGAACGGGATGGGGAACGGGGGAACGGGATGGGGAGCGGCATCATATTTATTTTTATTTTTGGGTTTAATATTATTTTTATGTCTAATTTTTCCCTTCCCTTCCCTTTCCTTTCCCTTTCTCTCTTCCACCTTTCTTTCCCTTTCCCTTTCCCTTCACACTCCCTTTCTCTTTCTCTTTTCCATCTCTTTCTTTCCCTGATTCCTGAATTTTTTTTGCCCCAGAATCCACAGCCCAAGCCACGTGCACACACTGCAGATGTGAAGTGTGTTTTTGCTGCCAGCAAGCACCTGGGAATAAAAAAACCTCAGCCCCAAAGCTTGATGTCTAAACAGCAACACAGAAGTTCTAAACCAGCTGTCTGGATTTGAAAAGACATATGTCTTTGGAAGTGAACATAGAGTTCAACCTGATGTAGTGATCGACTTAGGTTCAGCTTAAAAAAGGCCCTACCGACATTTTATTGTATCTAATCCCTGCTTTCCCCTGCGTTTTAGTTCTTGCCTCTCGGCCCACTCTGTTTCACGGGGCTGTACATGGTAAAACACTTCCCTGTGTGCTTTCTGGGTTTGAGCTGCCCTGCCCCGGCACGTAGGGTCACGGTTAAGTAGAAGAGTTATCAAACTTAGTGGTTCGTCTCTTTTTCATGGGTTTTTGGGCAGAAGACTTACGGGCCCGGTGTGGGAATAACTCCCAGCCCTCGGCGTCTCGTTGACCGCCTCCCGTTGTCTCGCAGGTCCCCGAGGCGGCTCCGGATCTCCGCGGTCACCGACGCTGCCGATTTTCCCGGCGCGCGCCGTTCGACGTCGAGGAGCGGCATCCAGAAGCTGTGTCGGAGCATCTCCATGGCTGGGATGTTTGGAGTAAGGGCTGCAGTCAGGGTGTAAGCTGAAGGGTGTGTGACTGTGTGTGTGTGTGCCTGTGTCTGTCTGCCTGCGAGAAGAGTGCGTGTGTGGAATGGTCCTAACCTTGTGTGTGTGAGTTTTGCCTTTCAGGCTTTTCAGCTGCTTTTTAAACTCAGAGTAAAAACAACCCAGCTGCGCTGGCTGGGGATGTTTTCCCTCCCGGCTGGGTTTGTTTATCTGGGACCCGGCCGGTCTGTGAGGTGCCGTTCATCGCCAGGGTTTGGGTGCCGACCGTGCCGGGGATTTGTCAGGCGGGATGATTTTGGGGCTCCCGGGAACCGCGTTCCCATGGGGTGCTCTCGAGACGAGAGCGAGGGTGGGTTTGTGTGTCAGCTGAAGGAGGTGTGTGGTGGATGAGTGTTTTCTTCTCCCTGTGCTGCTGTTGTTTTGGGTTTCCTGAAACAATAAAATGTAATGAATTTTCCAGAAATAGAACAATTGTTCCATTGTACTGATAGGGGGTTGGCTTGTGTTGCTCTGTGTTGGTGTTTGCTGCTGCACTTGCACATATTGCTCTGTATGTCAATTGGACTTTGACCAGTGTGCATATGGATTGTATTTGTGCTTGTGCTTGTGTATGTTGTTATTTCCACTTGCTTTGCTGAAGTGTAAATAAAAAACCCTCGTTCAATCAAGTTGAATAAACCCTAATAAAGATACCCCCCCTCCCCCCTTTTGGTTGCTCTCTTCCTTTGGTGTGGTTTAGTAATTTTTTCGCCGTATTTCTTGCTTTGCTGCTCTGCTTTGCTTTACTTTTCAGTCTATTCCTCCCTTGACTTTTTCTAACTCTTTATCTTTTTCTCACTGTTTAACTGTTTCTGGATGTCTCTGTCACTCTATTTCTCAGTTTCTCTTTTTCTCTTCAACACTAATTCTCTTTTAAACTCGATTTCTTTTTCTCTCAAACCCTATTCTGTTTCTCTATTCCTTTTTCTCTCTATTTTTCTTTCTCTTTCTTTGTGACTCTGACTTTCTTTCTCTCTTTCTTTCTTTTCTCTGACTTTCTCTCTCCGACTTTGACTTTCTCTCTCTGACTTTGACTTTCTTTCTCTCTCTCTCTCTCTCTCTCTGACTTTGACTTTCAAATGACCTTTCTCACCTTCCCTCCTTTGTTCATTTTTACCTTTCTACCTTTGTTTGTTTCTGTAGCAGCTTGGAAAAAAACAGAGACCACTCTTTCTTCAGGCATGATCTGCCCCAGTCTTTGGTTAACAGAGCACAGAGGTGTTCAGTGCCATCGTGAGTCTTTAGGGCTGTGGCTCCTGCAGAGGTCCTTGGTGCTCTGATGGACGTGCTCCAAGCGTCCATCCTGGACTCCTGTATCGGGGACGAGAAGGAAAGCATGTTTTTCCATGTCACAATTCTGACTTCTGCTACTGTGCGCGTAGTAGCCTTTCTCTGTGCGCTACCCTCACCTGCCAGGTCGTTTGCACCGCGCTGACCTGCGTTGTTTCAAACGTTCGTCTTGCGCGTTGCTGCACTCCTCCCGAACCCAAGCACGGGCTGGGCTCTTCTCCTTCTCGCTAACACCGCAAGTAAGAACACCGCACCCGTGCATGTGAACTCAGCAGCGCCGTGCACGTGCAGTTAAAAAGCAGTAATAAAACTCCTCAAACATAAAAAACCCCCAGCAAAAATACCTGCACATAAGCGGCAGAACTCAAAAAAGCAAAGGAATGAGCAACGACTTGGAGAGCGGCACACGCGCAGTAAATTGAGAAGCCGTGCCCGTGCAGTAACGCGGAAAACCGCGCGGGTGCAATGACAGAAAGCGACGTGCGCGCAGGGAAGCGGGAGAGCTGCGCGGTGCTGCTCGCTGCTTCCACCTGCTGGTGCACAGGAGGCACTACAGCCACCCCGGGGAGCAGCTGCACGCGCGCATTGGCCCAACGATGCCGGCTGAAGAAAGCTGCGCGTGTGCAGGGAGCGGCCGCAGCTACCCACGCGCAGCGCCGCGGGAAGGCCGTGCGGGCGCGGCGGCTTTTTACGCTCGGTGCTGCCGCTCAGGGGGTAACATCCCGTACCGCAGGCCACGACCTCACGATTTCCGTGGGTGCCGCCGCCTCATGCTTGTCCCAGCCGTGTGGGGCTTCAGTGGCCAGAGCGCAAATCGCGGAGCGGTGGCGCTGCTGCCGCCAGGCATTCGCGGTCCTGTTGCTCGGATGCTGGGCACGTTCTGTAGGGGATAAAACGAACGTTTTGGGGGTAAAATGTGAGTTAATTTGTATGGGAGGAAATAAACGTTTTGAGGTAAAATCGGGGCAATTAGTAGGTGACATTTGGGATGAAAATTGAGGTTCTTATCGGTAGGGGACAGTCAGAGACAATTTGAGGGAAAAGACCTGAGCTAATCTGTGAGGGACAGAATGAACGTTTTGAAGGTACATACGAGGAAAACTACAGGGGACAGAGTGAAAATTTTGGTTTTAATATAAGAAGGGCAGCGCGCCCGCGCATGCGCAGTAGGCAGCGCGCCCGCGCATGCGCAGTAGGCAGCGCGCCCGCGCATGATGCGCAGAGGTTTCTTTCGGACCTGGGCTGCATTTCCATCCCCCGCTCTGGGAGTCACCAGGTGCGTTAGGAGCGAGCCGATCCCACTCCCTGAGACACAAGGGCTTGCTCGAGGAGACCGTTCCTGTTCCTCTCTTCCAGCCACTCTGCTCTCCCCAAAACACCCATTTCCTCGGAGCTCCTCTGAAACTGCATTTCCATGGACCCAGGGCTCCAGAAGCTGCAGAGTCCTGCAATGGGGTTTCTTTGGGAAGGGACCTTAAGCTCTTGCAGTTCCACCTCTGTCATGAGAATTTCAGGGCTCTAAGACTCACAGAACCATTTGGGCTTGGAAGGACCTTAAAGCTCATCCAGTGCCAGCACTGCCACGGGCAGGGACACCTCCCACTGTCCCGGGCTGCTCCCAGCCCCAGTGTCCAGCCTGGCCTGGAACATTCCAGGGCATCCAGGGGCAAATCCTCCTCTCTGGGCAGACAGAATGAGCTAAACCTGGCTATTCCTGAGGGAGTGATGGCAGCACAGCCGAGTCCTGCATCCCTGATTCCCACGGGGTTGTGGTTTGGGGATTTCTTTTCCATCCATTAAAGCTCCTTTCTAGTTCCGGGAGCTGGAAGTTTGGGAGGATGTGACACCTGGCATTAGAGCCCCCATTCCAGCAGCATCCATTGCACCTGAACGTTGTGCTCGAGTCCACTTTAGACTCAGCCCAGTTTTGATTAAGTCTACCAAGGCTTTTGAGGCCATGAGATGTTGCCTGGAAATCAGAAAATGCCAAAGGGGACTGGAGATCCGTGTTGGAATCACGGGATCGCTGCTGCAGAGGGGAGGTGGAATTCAAAACCCCTCATGAAGAGATTATGTGCAGAGTTTTGACTGAAATATAACTGTTTAACGAGCTCCAAATTGTGTGCTTTATTATATAAACATTCTATTTGCAGGAGAATATCTGGAAAAGACCTTTGGGATCGCCAAGTCCAACCCTCAACCCAGCCCCACCAGCACGCTCCCCAGCCACCCCTGTCCTCCAGCGCCACATCCACGGTTTTTGAAGCCTTGCAGGGATGGCGTCTCCACCCCTGGCCCGGCCTTGGTCATCCAGGGACAAGGATTCCTCTGCTTTTGCAGGAAGAGGGAAGGGGAAGCGTTTCCCTCGCAGATGGGACAGAAACGTGTTCCACAGGCTCCAGGCGTGGGTGAGTGACAGCTGAAGGCTGAGCCACGGTGAGCAGCAGAGCTAATTACCACCTTCCCCCAGTGCTCTAATTACCACCTTCCCCCAGTGCTCTAATTAGCACCTCCCTCAGCTCACCCTTCCACCCAGCCACTTCCTCAAGCCTGTTTTTCAGGGGTTTTGTCACCCGGCATTCGGCTGCCGCGCAGCTTTGTCCTCCAGGTGCTGCTCCTGCCCGGAATTGGACCCAAGGGGATGGAAAACGCCGTGGTTCCAGTGGGATTTGGGTCTCCAGCACATCCCGCCCGCTGTGCCCTCAGCCTGGTGCCCCCAGCCACAGGGAAAGGGAGCAGGTGGTGTAATCCCCCACCTAATCCTAAAGATTTCTCTCCAGGAATGCCGGGGCCTCCCAGCTCAGCAGAGCATTCCCTGGTGCCAGGCGCTTCCTCACACGCAGGGAAAAGGTGGAAACCCAACGCTTTTCCCAAAAGCCCAAAATATTCCCCCATCTGGCAGCCGGGAGCTGAGGGAATGGGCACCTTCCCCTTCTGTCTGGGTGCCTGCGGCAGCTCCGAGGTGTTGCTCGGGGATTTTCAGTGCTGGGGCTCCTGCAGGGCCAGGGAAGTGCTTTGGGCCCCGTCATCCGTGCAGGGAAAAGCAGATATTCCATTAACCCCTTAGAGACCATTGCAGGAGCTTCCTGGGAGAACTGGGAATGGGGATCCGTAGGGGGATTGACTCCCAATTAATGCTGTCAGAAACCCTTCAGCCACCCCAAACCACCCCAAACCTTCCACAAACAAACCTGGAGGAGAACCCAGGGCCTCCTTGTGCCCTGGCCGTGTCACACCCTGGCAGTGCCACTCTGTGCTTCCCCTTCTTTGGGCCAGAATTGTTCCCAGAATGATAAACCCGGAGGGAAGTGTTTCCACCTGGGAAAGTGAGGCTGTTCCCACACCACCCTCCTATTTATTTCATGAGGAATTTTGAAATTTTGGTTTTCTGCTCCAGCCAGGGACAGAAGAAAGTTTGGGCAGCAAAAAAAATCTGAAGTTGAATCAGATCTTAAGCCTGGATTTAAAATGGATCACATTAAAAGAACCCAAAAAATCCAGAAAAGAATGAAAGAATTCGTAATTCTCTTTCTGATCTCCCTCTGCTGCATCCCTGTCCTCCCATCCACTCTTCCCATCTTCAATTATAGATCCCTCCAGGCAGAGCCCTGCCAGTGTTTCTGTCAGGGAAGTGCCAAGCCCATCCACAATGCTTTACAAATAATCACAGGGAACACAGATTTTGTGAAATATTGAAGCTTTTGCTGTTAAAAAAAATGAAGTCTCTCTGCCATATCAGCCACGATGAAATGTCAGTGTGCCACCCTTCCCCAAGTAACATCCTTCCCTCTGTCACTCTCGCTCTGGCACATGGCAGGCCGGGATCATCTCCTCCTTCCCACAGGGAAGGAGTTGGGTTTAAATTCGAGACACAAACTTGGACAAAATTGAATGTCTGAGGTGTGTAAGAATAAGGGAAAATCGTCTCAGATCTTCTTCAGCTGCCTTTGTTTCCTGCCCTGTAACTCTTCACTCCCTGAAATGACTCAGAACTTCTGTCCCTGTTCCCTGGGAGCAGAGCCCGCCCCCCCCCCCCCCCCCCCAGCTGCCCCCTCCTGTCAGGGAATTCCAGAGAGAGAAAAGGTCTCTCTGGAGCCTCCTTTTCTCCAGGCTGAGCCCCTGGGAGAGCAGGGATTGAGCAGGTGTGGGGGCTGAGGTGCTCCAGCTTTAAGGTCTCACTCTGAGAGCATTCTGAGTTTGTTTCCAGGCTGGAAATGGTGCCTGGAATTTTGGGTGGCCAACGGGGATCTCGAGGATTTGAGGTGGCAGCTGGGAGAGAAACCTGCTGCCCAAATGGTACTGGAGGTTATTTCCCTCTCTCTGGAATCTCTGTCAATTAAGAGCCCAGCCTTCTCCGGGGCTGCAGTTGCATTATTTGCTTTCACCTCCGATCTGCCCGAGGTGGAGTGAACTCCTCTGGAGCTGGCAAACGCCAACAGATCCCATCTCCACAGGGTTAAGGGATGGAATTGTATTTCTCTTAACCTCTTTTGACCGGGAAGTTGGGATTTTCCCCCTCTGCCTGATCCCTGTTTCTCCTTTCTCGAGTCTTGAGTTGTTTTGGGGAGCAGAAGGTTCAGGGCTGTGCCCCTGAAGCAGCTCTGGCTGTGTGAACACAGCAACTTTCTGCAAGTTAAATCTGCTGCTATTTCTGTATTTGAAAAGGAGCTGAAATGCCAGTGGTGATGTAATGTTCATTTACATTTAGGGTCTGTTTCTATTTATTTTTGCTCCTATTAACTTCATCTTGATTCCAACAGTTTGGGGTTTGTTTTTTTTTTTACCCGCTGAGGCTCTCTTTGCTGTGAACAGCTCGTTTTTTACTTCAAGCCTGCCAGATTTCCTGCCTTATCGAGTCCATGAATGAAGAAGAATGACAGGTAGAAGGGGAAATGGATGTCTCCTCCCCAAGGGAAGGCTCCTGAATTGGATAGGAGCCGTTTCTCTAGGAACTGCTGCCTCTGGTTGCCGCTGGAATGGCTCTGGAAGGAGCTTGGAGGGGATCATTCACCTCGGCTTTGTCCCGGGTGTGCAGAGCTGGGGAGATGCTTTCGGGCTGAGAGATTTCCTGTGCCATCTTCCATGAACATGAAGAGAGGTGGATTAAAAGTGCCTGCAGAGCTCTGATGTGCAGCCTGTGGCTCCCTGCTCCCACTGCTGCTCCGCTCAAGGAGTTTCTCAGCCCCAGAGCAGGAGAAAAAGGCAGAAAATCATGGAATCCTGGGGTTGTTGAGGCTGGCAAAGGCCTTTAGCATCATCAAGTCCAAACATCAACCACCACCATGGTCACACCAACCCATGACCTCAAGTGCCATGTATTTATCCATACATATTTATCCCTACATATTTATCCCTATATTTATCCATATGTTTATCCATGTATTTACCCATGTATTTATTCCTATATTTACCCATGTATTTACCCAGGTATTTTATGAACACTCAAGTGCCATATCCATGTATTTTATGAGCACTTCCAGGGTTGGTGACTCCACCACTGCCCTGGGCAGCTGTTCCAGCGCTGGACAACCCTTCCCATGCTGGGCCAGGAGATGGATTCTGGAAATGCAGACTCTGAGGAGCTGGGGATTAAGGCAGCATTGGATTCCTTTATTCTCCCAGAAGGATAAAGGAGATTTATCCCCAGACGAACCAGAGGTGATCACACTGAGGTCATTAGTGGGATTTCTTCCTTACTCCCACAAATACCCACTGGGGTGACAGAGTTCCCTACAAGGGCGGTGTTGGAAGGAGCTGCTGGAATGTTTTGCTGTTTATTGGGATCCACAGGATGTTTGGTGTCTCTCAGAGCTGTTCCAGGCTTTCCACAGACCCAAACGCTCCTCACACTTCTCCTCAGAGTAGAGAGGTTTCCCAGAGTGCTGGTTTTTAATTTCAGATGCTGGGATAACGACACGGCTTCAGGAGGCAGGAGACTCATTGAGCTGTGCCTCAGTCCAGGCAGGGACAACCCCCAGCTAATAAAAACCTCTTTAAAGCACAAAAAGTCCCATTAAACTGATATTATAAAGGCTGCAAATTGAAGCAGGCCTCAATCAGAAAGCAGCAGAATTTAATTCCCCCCCTTGCCCATTTGCATGATGATCTCCTTCCTAATGGCCCATCTACGCTTTTCCCACAGAAGTGCTGTCCCGAGGTTGGAGATGGTTCCAGCTTTATGGAGCTTTGATCTTTATCTGCTTTTACTTTTTACAGGGCACAGAACCCGAGAGTGGCAGCTGCTTTCCTCTTGTTCCTCCTGTGGCAGTGAACTGCTCTTCCCGAGGACGGCTGCAGGAACTCTCAGGCAGCAGAACGTATGGAATGCCAGGCACGCTACAGAATTCCAGTGGGAGCAGCAGGAACTTCTGTTCTTTACTGGCAGGGCTGTGCCATGAAGGGGAGCTCGGAGATATTGGTCAGCTCAGGGAATGAGCCTGGCTCATGGTAAGGAAATTCACTGTGCAGTTACTTCGGGCCCTTCTCCTTCTCCTCCTTCTCCTCCTTCTCCTCCTTCTCCTCCTTCTCCTCCTTCTCCTTCTCCTTCTCCTTCTCCTTCTCCTTCTCCTTCTCCTTCTCCTTCTCCTTCTCCTTCTCCTTCTCCTTCTCCTTCTCCTTCTCTTCCCAACACCAGTTCCAGACCTCAGTATAATCCATGTTCCCACAGCCTGACCTTGCAGTTTTCCCAGTTTAGCAGCCCCAGCCACACTTGCAGCCTCTCTGTCTGGACTTTGTCTTGCTGAAATCTCCCTTTGTTGATCCTTTGCTGCCTCACCTTTTATCCAGCAATAACGTGCAGTGGGTGGAAGCTTCTCAGAATTCCCTCCCTGTTCCACTGGAAACATTCCCAAGTGGAAGCAGCTGCACTGCCCATCAGCACTTGCCTGCTTTTAGGGGTGGTTGAGGCATGAAGGATGCAACAAATGGAGTTGGCTCCAAGGGGATGAAATGCTCCCCCTGAGGCTGCTCAGAGAGCTGGAGCTGAGGAATCCGGGTGGGAATCACTGCAGGAAAAAGGAAGGAAAAGAGAGCAGAGGAACAGGGATGCAATTCCAACCTCTCCAAGGACTGGGATGGGCACATTCACCAACACCATTTAATCTAGACACGATTTCTTCTTTGCCTCTGGCTGCCAGGAGCAGGATGAGCAGTTTAATGAGTTTAAATAGTGAATAGTTTAATTAGCTGGAAGAGACTGGATCAATAGCTGCTTAAACAAACAACTGGATCCCTGTTTCCAAGCTTGGATGTAGTTTTGGAAGGTTCCTGGCAGTTTGGCAGGGATTAGTGATGCTGAGAATGTGCTTTTTTGTGGGTTTGGGGCTTTTACTCCTGTTCACGTGGCTGCTCTTTTTCTTGTTGAGTGGAAAACAGGAGGGAAAGAGCAACGATGGAAGGAATTCCACTCTTGCTGCTTGAAGGGATGGATCAGGAAGGGAACAGGCTGCAGGGAATTTGGAGTGCAAACTGAGATCTCTCCGATATTTTCGGCTCAGTCAGTCCATCAGTGCTTGGTGGCTGTTTAGGCCACGTGCAAGGTGAATGATGGTGCACATGGCAGAGCTGCTGGTGGCTCCTTCCCCTGCCCGGCTGTCAGTCACCCTGCAGGGTGCTGGAGCAGCGTGCCAGAGGCCGTGGATCCTATGGATCCCATGGATCCCAGGGGCGTGATCAGGAGCCTGGGCCTGCTGGCCACTCCTTGCTCTCTCTTACCCTGATTTTTCAGCTCTGCAGCGAATCCAGCTTGAGTTTTTCAACCCCCTAGAAACCCAGGGACCTTTCATGTCTGTTCTCAGATCTGGGATTTAAATCCAGCCCTTATCAAAGCACCCCGTGACCAGGCAGGCCCTGAATCCCAGCAGGGATCTGATAAAGAGGGACCTGACATCCTAAAGAAACCCTTTGAAATCCTGCTGGGATTGATTTGTATCCATAATGGAGCCCCGAGCTCTCTGCCAGGGAGAGATGAAGCTGCTCCTTTGCTTTATTATCCTCAGGCCCTTCCCAGCTTTGAGGGAAATTCAGTCCCTCTTCAAGCCCCAAAATCATGGAAAAGCTCCTTTGTATCCTCTCCACAGCCCCTACGTGGATTAATCAACTTTTTATTTGATATGGTGTCATTCTCCTTTTTTTTCCATGGCTAAAACTCCACGGTGAGCAATCAGAGCAGAAATAGGAAATGCAGGAGTCTTGGATTCCACAGTGGGATTAACTTCCCTTTTCTGCTCTCTTTCAGGACAGGAAAAACCACTGAACTCGCCCCATCTTTGGGACCAAGAGCTGTGGTGCTGGAGTAGGCAAAGCCAGCTAGGGCCCCCCTTGTCCTGCCCATGGTGTGGGTCAGGGACAGGCTCCTCTTCTCCTCTGTGCTGGGATGAACTGCCTAGGGAATGCTATTTCTGACAGCCCGGTCCTAGCCCCGGCTACTGGAAATGGGCAGAGGTGAAGAGGCAAGTGCCAGAGTTGCTTGGGGATGATGGAATTGTGGTGTTTGGCTGTGCCCAGAGGGGCAGGTTGGGCATTTCTGTGTGTCTGAGGACCGGTTTGGGTGCTGGGGAGCCCGGGGAGCCGAGCTCTCAGTGCATTCCCAGCTCACCCGGGGGTGGGAGCTGGTGCAGGGCTGGGTGACAGCCTCTGGTCGGGCTCAGGGCAGGCCCTGGCCCCGGCACAGACACGCTGGGGTGGTTTGGGGACGCTTGGGGAGCAATGGGAAGAAAATGAGGGATGGTGCTGGGCGGAGCGATCGGCCTGTGCTCGTGTCAGCGCAGCCGTGCAGGGCACTGGGATCTGGGTAAAACACCGGCTCTCCTGGTGTTCTGGGATGCAAGGTCTGAGGGACTGGATTTACTTGGGACTTTCCGGGACAGCAGGAAGAAGAGGAAATGTGGTGCCAGAGGTGCGTCCCATCAGGTTGCAGTTCCCTCTTTCCCATTTCCATTTCCTCCTCAGTGCAGGTGTCCCCTGCAGCCCATGAGCACGGGGCCGGTGACAACTCCCTGTCTGTAGAGGGATTCCTTATGGAACAAGGGCAGATGACACTTGTGTGAGGCTTACGACTGTTAGAATTAGACCGGGATGGGTTTAAGGAAAACTAGAATCGTGTGTTAATCTTACTGGTCAATGAACAAATAGAATCCACACTTCTATAAGAAAAAATAGAGTGTATGGAGCATATAGAAGAAGCTGTTTTTGCCTGCTGCTGCTGCTTGGCTGTATCATGTAACCCCATTCGAACTCTGCCTTCAAGACAGCTGTGAGACCGTGAAATAAAGAACTTAGCAGAACAGCAGCCTCCTCTGCTCTTTCACCCTGGTCTGAGAAGGAGGGGTACCCTGTCAAAGGCTCAACACTTGCCTTTCTGACTTTGTTTCTAAATTTCTACCTTTCTAATTTTGTTTGTTTCTAATTTTTTTGTTTGTTTGTTTCTAACTTTGTTTGTTTTCAACTTTCTCCCTTTAGAAATTTGTTTGTTTCTTGTATTTTACCTCTTTGTTTGTTTCTAAATTTCTGCCGTTGTAACTTTGTTTCTAACTTTCTACTTTTAAAGTTTCATTTGTTTTTAACTTTTTACCATTCCTCCCAGCGAGGGCTGTGTGCAGAATACTAAAACCTGTTAAGTTCTTCACTTTTACGTCTATAGGCAAATGCTACTGATGTAGATGTAAATTCATTTTGAAATGAGCCAGCCCTCTCTGTCTACTCTGTTGCATACAGCAATATAAGAAGCTGGGAATAGAGATCCGCAGGTTTTGAGAATAAGGAGCCGGCGTTTTTCTGTAGGAAGGAAAGCAGCAAGCGCCTGGCCGCAGGAGCCGAGACGCTCGGGCTGCAGGAGCTGCAGAGCGCCCGGAGCCGGCTTTTCCCTGTGCTCTGTGCCTGCCCCCGGGCTGAGCTGGGCGGCGCTGCTGCCGCCCGGTGCCGGCTGAGCCGAGAGGGCGGCGGCCTCGGTGGCTGCCGAGCGTGGCAAGGAGCGGGAGCGAGCGGGGCCGGGTCTGTCAGCGGAGGGGAGGGGCGAAGGGCGGTTCGCAGCGCCAAGGGACACGGCCGTGCGTGAGCGGGGCCACAGCTATGGAAAGGAACGGGCGCCGTGCGGGGCGGTGACCGCGGGGAATGACAGCGCGGGGGGCGGCCCGGCGGGGCCGGTTTTGCCGGGCAGCAGAGGCGCGGTCGCAGCGCAACCCGGGCGGGAGGCACCGGGCGGGCACGGTCGGAATCGAGCCGCCCGCGTGTCGCTCTCAAGGAGGCGGCTCGGAAAGGAAGGCGCAGTTCCGCGCTCTCGGGACGGCGTTAAGTGACGTTTTTATTAGAATATGACAGTATTTATTTTATTTTATTATTTTATTATCTGCCAGGACCTTGCAGAGGGTGGTTTACACTTCCGCCACACTCAAGATGGCGGACGCAGTAGGCCCCCTGCGAGAGGTGTCCCTGCCGATGCCTGCCGCCGGTCGCGGAGCCGTCGCCCGCCTCCGGCGCGGCTGACCCCGTCAGCCGTGTCCTCGCACCGGGAAGCACGGCGGAAAATCGCGCGGAAAGCGCGGGGCCGGCGTCGGAGTCCGGGCCGGATTCAGGCAGCCGACTAGACAGAAGCCCTTGTGAGGGGCGGCGGGGGCCCTAAGTGTACCACACTAAAGATGGCGGCTCGACCGGAAGTGGCTTCTGCCAGCACCCAAGATGGCGGCGAAGGGGCGGAAGTGTCGTCACTGCCACACTAAAGATGGCGGTCGTGTGCACTGTTTTCTGACCTTCTCAATATGGCGGCAGGGAAGGCCCCCCCCGCCCCCCAAGCTGCGTCTACTCGGCTGCCTGAACGCGACGCCGACGCCGACGCCAGCCCAGCGCTTGCACGCAATTTTCTGAGGCGTTTCCCGCTACGCGGACACCGACTGTGGGGTCAGCGGCGCCTGGGGCAGGCGGGAGCATTCAGGCAGTCGAATAGACGGAGCGGGGGGGGGGGGGGGTCCTTCCGGCCGCCATCTTGAGAAGGTCGAATAGCCACATCGGTGCGGTACCGGTGACTTCCGCCCTTCTTCGCCAGGAGCGGCGATGGCGGGGAGCCCGGGGAGCAGCGCTGCCGGGCCGGGGGCACCGGGGCGGGTGCTCCGGGCTCGGAGGTGAGCGGGGAACGGGGACAGCCCCGAGCGGACGGTGGGGGCCGCGGGGGATCGGTATTCCGGCCCAGGGATGAGTGTTCCGGCACAGGGGTGGCTGTCCCGGCACAGGGATGCGTTCATGGACTGTCTAATAATATTATTTAACGATCGTGCAAGGAGATCTGTATAAAAAAATCCTCCGTGGTCATCCTTCTCCCAGCTCCGCTGTGTTTTCAGGATCTTGGGGGAAGCGTTTGGGTCTGAACAAGGCTCTCGGGCACAGGGTGGGATTCTTGGGGTGCAGGGCCAGGATTTGGACTCGATGCTCCCTGTGGGTCCCTTGCAGCCCAGGAAATGCTGCGATCCTGTGCCTCTGAGGGTGAAATAAAGGGGAGCGGTGGGGTTTGTGCCCGCTGTGTTCACGGCCCCGCCGGCTCAGGGCGGGTTAAAGGCGCAGCTGCCCCGAGACAGCGGGACCGGCCGGGGCTGCTCGCTCCCGGTGCTGCCGCCTCGTGGGGAGAGCCCGGCACTGCAGCCCGCGCAGGCGCTGGACCACGGGATGGGCGTGGAACAGCAGCGCAGGGGATGCTGAGGCAGCCCAGGGAATGCTGCGGTCCCAGGGAAGGCTGAGGCGTCCCCTGCCCGGGGCACTCGGCAGCAAAGCCCTGATGTTGAGCAGAAAAAGGAAAGTTCTGGGTTAGTGGGAGGAGGTTTCTGGAATGGAGCTGGGACAGGTGCTGATCCACGCATGGAATCACGGGCTGGTTTGGCTTGGAAGGGACCACCAGGATCATTTACACTCTGTTTGTTGTCTGATTGCACAGCGAAGAACATCCAGAACTGCCGCCTCACCCTCACGGACAGCAGGAATGTCTTCCATAGCTCTTGTTTTGGAATGGGAATGGCTGTTGGGAGCTCTGGCAGGACCAGGTAAGAAGAGAAATGGGATCATTGTGGCTGCTGCTGGAGGTGGTTTTCTGCTTTCCGGCTGTTCTTCTCATTGATCCTTTCACAGCAGTGTTCTAGGGCACATTGGAGGGTAATTCCAGGAATCTGAAACCAGATAAAAACTGGTGGGGAAAAAATGTGAACGTGATCCATTTCTGGTAGTTCCAAGCTTCTCCCACAACACCGTTCCAGGGGAAAGCTGATAAAAGGGTAAAGATGCAGAGGAACAAGTGCTGTAAAGCCCCCTGGCGCTCTGAGAGAGCAAACCTTCCAGTACTCCCAGCAGATCTCTTGGAGAAAGTGTGGGATCGCAAGGTTTTCCAGGAAAGCAAAACAAGGGTGGAGATGAGGGAATAGGCTTCCAGTTCTTCCTTTAGCTGAAAGCCTGGGGGAATTGAGAGGGGCCACAAGAACTGTTTGTGTAGGCAAATGGGAGTTTGGGGGCTGAATCTGAGTTTCCCTCTGGGGCATTTTTGAGGGAAAAGCTGAGGTGCTGTTTAAGGGAGAGAATGGACATTTTTGGGGTGGAAAAGTTTGAATCAATATTGTAGAGGAAGTAAAACGCTGGGGGTAAAAGTGGATGCAATGTGGAGGGGACAGATTGAATATTTTGGAGGCAAAATGGGGAACTGAGTAGTGGAGAGATGGGGAACATTTTGGAGGCAACACTTGACAAAGTCTCTGGGGTGGAGAACGACCACATTGAGGGAAAAATGAGGTGATGAGCAGTGGGCACGTAGGGAAGGTTGTGGGGGTAAATCTTGAGAAAAGCCCCGTGGTATTCAAGAAATCCTTGGAAGCAGGACTGAGGAATTCAGTGGTGGAAAAATAGGGGAATTTTGCGGGGGTAAAACTTTAAAAGATCTAAGAGTTGAGAGTGTGTGTTTTTAGGTAGAAAGGATGTCTTGTTGAAGTTGGGTGTCTGGATTGTGGCATTTCTGGATCCAGAAAGTAGAAGATAAAGGAGACTCCCAAAGCCTCGGTAGCTGTGTTAAGAAATCCCTGCCAGGGAAGAAAGGTACCTAAACCTCCTAGAAGTAGGGACTAATTAGCATGGGAAGGGGAAAACCCACCCCCAGTGGGAGAGAGCACGCCGGGTAAGGGAAGAGAAGGATGCCCTTAAGAAGAAGTAGGGAAGGTGAATTTCTCGGCTTGCTGAAATGTATCCAAAAGTTTGGAACCTGGGTCTGTGTGGAGGCCGGGATTTTCTCGGCCATATGCAGAGCCCAGCACTAGGAATAAAGGAATCCCAGGCTTTACAACGCCAAAAATGCAGTACCAGAGAGTTCTGTTATCCCGAGGACTTGGGGGATATTTGGCAAAAATTTCCGGGGGCCCAGGCTGGACCGAGCTTTTAACGCTCCCCGGATTCACGGGATCGGGGATTCCAGCGTGCCCTGCACGGGTTTTTTCAGGGAAGTCCCAAATCCTTCGTGTGAGCACGAAGCAGAATCCCCTGGGAGCTGTGAAGGCAACAGGATATTTCTTGGGAATTTTGAAGGGTTGGGTGAGTCCTCAGTGTTAGGTTGGAATGAACGCAAATTGTCCGGGAGTTGCTGGTTTGGGGATGGCCGGGTCTGGGTTTGGATTTGTGGGCACCGAGTGTTCCTTGTGTCAGCTTTAGGTCTTCTGGATTGGTGGGAATTGTCAGAGAAAAGAGAAGGCAATTGAAATGCGGAGCTCCATTCCCGGAGAAATGGTCAGGATGGGAGCGGGAAGGCTGTGGAGCTGCTGGGAGCTCCTGGAGAACGAAAGGATCTGAGGCCTGGAGGCAAAAGCTGTGGAACAAAGCCTGAAAAGGGTGTGGGGTGGGGCGGGAGGGGGAGGAGGGCACCGTGGTGGGGGGAAAGAGGGAAAGGATCCCTGCTCCGGGAATCCAGCAGGGACCAGGAGAGGATCATTTTCCATCCACTGCTCTCAGTGGAATCCTAATAAGGACGGTGGAAGGGAAGTGATTCGTTTGTTCTTAGGTTTGGAATGAAAGGTGCTCTTGCAGAGGGGACTATTGACCTGTTAAAATTCCGTTGGATACAGGAAAAGAGGGAGGAAGCAAGCAGCTGGGGAATGAAGGGGTGGATTTTTTGGTGGATACAGGGAAAGACACGGGAAGGGGCTCTCAAGTAAAATACACCTCACGGGCAGCACCAGGAGAAGCCTCAAGTGCCCTTTTTTTCCAAGCTCTGACATTCCAGAGGAGTAAGCAGTGGTCAGCCCATCACTTTCTGTATTCCTTGGATGCCCAGTGCTTTGTTGGGAAGAGATAATATTTGGAAATAAACAAATCCGGGGATGTAATTTCCTGATAGTAAAGCCCCAGAGAGCCTGGTTTTGATATCCTTCCAGCACCCAAACGCAGCAGAGGGAATCCTGGCGGAGCTGGAAAACGCTGTCGCTCCGTCGGTGGAATTCCTGGGAACTGGAAAGCAGCAGAAGCAGCAAGAACAGAGTTGGAAGCAGGCTCCAGCCGGGTAAGGCAGACACCAAATCCTTTGGAACTGGGCAGGGGTGGGAAGAACGAATTCTTACATTTGTAGCCCAGGGATTCCTGAGCAGGATCCCGGCAGGGAAGACTGCAGGGATCAGGCTGGGGCCTGATCGCAGCTGGGGGCAGCGAGCCTTGGAATTGGCTGAAGGGAAGAAAGAGGGATCCTTTGAGCACAAGGATCAGGTGTCAAATGCGGAGATGGCATCAGACAATTCCTCGGGAGGGTTTAGTTCCTGGGCCAAATCGATCTGCTGCCTTGTGAAGGAGCTCAGAGAGCTGGGAAGAGCCCAAGCAACGCAGGGAATGCACCGGCAGATAAAAGTGCCGGGGAACGGTGGGGAAAAGCATCCGAACAGGGGGCCTCGTTTTGTACAGGGACGGTACAAAAAATTGTCCGAAAGAATAGGAATGGAATGGGATTTTACGTATTCCTCGGAGGCCACAATCCAGTGGGAAGGCTGAGAGAAAGAAACAAGGCCTAAAAAGGCAGATGAGCCAAATCTGCCCAAAGCCTCCAATGGCCACATTCCCTGGCATTGCTGAGGACTTCAGCCAAGCTCCAAGCAAAAGGTGAGCCCCTGATTTTGGTGCCAAGGGAAACTCCAAGTTAAGAATGATCCAAATATGAAGCGCTTCTCACAAAACTCAGCTTTGCAAACCTTTCTTTGGGCTAAAAAAGAAAAGATGGGAATGCCCTTGGCAGAAAAGCAGCTGTGAGGCACAGCAGGCTTCAAATGCCTGTCAGCAGGAGCTCCAGGAGAAACGGCTGCTGGCTCCGGGCATCCTGGGCTTTCCAGGCAGGTTTTGTAGCGGATTGCAAGGCAGTTTTCCTGCCTCTGGGGGGTGGCACCTGCATCCCGCTGGAAAGGGAAAATGTGGAGAGAGGGGCAAGCGGGAAGACGGTTGCTGCTGTGTGTCCTTGGATCGCAGTTCCTCCCGGTGAGTCTGTGCTGCTGGAAGTTTGAAGGAGATCAGTCCTGGAGTACGTGTGGGTTCACCTGTGGGGTTTGGGAGCGACGCCGGACATGAAATTCCAGGGATGTTCCCTTTGCTGGAGTGAGAAGCAGTGGAAGCACTTTGCTGTCTGCTTCTTCATCGCCTGCGCCTCGGTCCCCTGGGGCTCCAGGTAATCCCCTCTCACCTTTGCTTTTCCAAGGGTCTCTAAATGAGGGCTTGAGCTTTGGTGTAGCTCCCTTTACAGGGAAGATCTGTTCCAGGAAAGGTCTCCTGGTCTGGACCGATGGCATTGCAGGAAGAGCAGGAAACCCCGCAGCTCCTGTGGCTCCCTCATCTGATTTGCCTGCAGGCAGCAGCAAGGATCATTCCCAAGTGTCATCCCCTGGCTCCGTGACTCGGTGAGGTTGTGTTCCCCCAAAGGCCAGGGGCCGCTTTGTTTTGCAGCTCACGAAAGTCCAGCTCGGTGGTGCTGGGTTTGGTTTTTGTGTGTAATGAAGGCACTAAAAAATTCCCCTCCTTCACTGGCACAGCCCTGGAGTGGGAGCAGATTCCCCTTATCCCGCAGTTATCCCGCTCCTGCCCTGGATCCCTGCGGTGCCGTGTGTTCTCCAAGCTCACAGCACTGCTGGCTCTAAACAAGAGAAACAATCCCTGTTCCTTCTCTTCTCCGTCCTTGATGTTCCCAGGCCCTGCATCTCCCTGGCTATTCCCTGTGGGAGTCTTCATCTCCATCCCACCTTATCCCGATCAGGTAAGGGTCTGAGACGTGTTTAGCAGCAAATGCATTCCTGTGAAGAAAGCCAAGAGCAAAGAGCATCCAGATGCAGAGAAGTCTTTAGAAAAGCGTTCCAGACGTGCAAATGAGGGATGTGTCTTCCTGCATCTCCTGTTGTTTTTCTCTGTCACGTTTTGGAAGGGTTTCTCTCAGTGATTTCCTGCAGTCCAGGTGCGTCCCTTCTTTTGTCCAAATCCAGTGCCAGAGGATCGAACAACTGACGAGTGGGGCCTGGGATGAAAACGGTTCTCCTAAAATGAGGGAAACAATGCTAGAAGAGAAATGAGCATCCTTTTAATGCCTGGAATAAAAATGCTGGAAAAGGGCACTTTTTATTTGATATGGTGTCATTCTCCTTTTTTTTTCCATAGCTAAAACTCCACGGTGAGCAATCAGAGCAGAAATAGGAAATGCAGGAGTCTTGGATTCCACAGTGGGATTAACTTCCCTTTTCTGCTCTCTTTCAGGACAGGAAAAACCACTGAACTCGCCCCATCTTTGGGACCAAGAGCTTTGGTGCTGGAGTAGGCAAAGCCAGCTAGGGCCCCCCTTGTCCTGCCCATGGTGTGGGTCAGGGACAGGCTCCTCTTCTCCTCTGTGCTGGGATGAACTGCCTAGGGAATGCTATTTCTGACAGCCCGGTCCTAGCCCCGGCTACTGGAAATGGGCAGAGGTGAAGAGGCAAGTGCCAGAGTTGCTTGGGGATGATGGAATTGTGGTGTTTGGCTGTGCCCAGAGGGGCAGGTTGGGCATTTCTGTGTGTCTGAGGACCGGTTTGGGTGCTGGGGAGCCCGGGGAGCCGAGCTCTCAGTGCATTCCCAGCTCACCCGGGGGTGGGAGCTGGTGCAGGGCTCTGGTCGGGCTCGGGGCAGGCCCTGGCCCCGGCACAGACACGCTGGGGTGCTTTGGGGACGCTTGGGGAGCCGTGGGAGGAAAATGAGGGATGGTGCTGGGCGGAGCGATCGGCCTGTGCTCGTGTCAGCGCAGCCGTGCAGGGCACTGGGATCTGGGTAAAGCACCGGCTCTCCTGGTGTTCAGGGATGCAAGGTCTGTATTTATCCATACATATTTATCCCTACATATTTATCCCTATATTTATCCATGGATTATCCATATATGTTTATCCATATACATTTATCCATATGTTTATCCACGTATCTACCCATGAATTTATCCCTATATTTACCCATGTATTTACCCAGGTATTTTATGAACACTCAAGTGCCATATCCATGTATTTTATGAGCACTTCCAGGGTTGGTGACTCCACCACTGCCCTGGGCAGCTGTTCCAGCGCTGGACAACCCTTCCCATGCTGGGCCAGGAGATGGATTCTGGAAATGCAGACTCTGAGGAGCTGGGGATTAAGGCAGCATTGGATTCCTTTATTCTCCCAGAAGGATAAAGGAGATTTATCCCCAGACGAACCAGAGGTGATCACACTGAGGTCATTAGTGGGATTTCTTCCTTACTCCCACAAATACCCACTGGGGTGACAGAGTTCCCTACAAGGGCGGTGTTGGAAGGAGCTGCTGGAATGTTTTGCTGTTTATTGGGATCCACAGGATGTTTGGTGTCTCTCAGAGCTGTTCCAGGCTCTCCACAGACCCAAACGCTCCTCACACTTCTCCTCAGAGTAGAGAGGTTTCCCAGAGTGCTGGTTTTTAATTTCAGATGCTGGGATAACGACACGGCTTCAGGAGGCAGGAGACTCATTGTGCTGTGCCTCAGTCCAGGCAGGGACAACCCCCAGCTAATAAAAACCTCTTAAAAGCACAAAAAGTCCCATTAAACTGATATTATAAAGGCTGCAAATTGAAGCAGGCCTCAATCAGAAAGCAGCAGAATTTAATTCCCCCCCCTTGCCCATTTGCATGATGATCTCCTTCCTAATTGCCCATCCACACTTTTCCCACAGAATTGCTGTCCCGAGGTTGGAGATGGTTCCAGCTTTATGGAGCTTTGATCTTTATCTGGTTTTACTTTTTACAGGGCACAGAACCCGAGAGTGGCAGCTGCTTTCCTCTTGTTCCTCCTGTGGCAGTGAACTGCTCTTCCCGAGGACGGCTGCAGGAATTCTCAGGCAGCAGAACGTATGGAATGCCAGGCACGCTACAGAATTCCAGTGGGAGCAGCAGGAACTTCTGTTCTTTACTGGCAGGGCTGTGCCATGAAGGGGAGCTCGGAGATATTGGTCAGCTCAGGGAATGAGCCTGGCTCATGGTAAGGAAATTCACTGTGCAGTTACTTCGGGCCCTTCTCCTTCTCCTCCTTCTTCTCCTTCTTCTCCTTCTTCTCCTTCTTCTCCTTCTTCTCCTTCTCCTCCTTCTCCTCCTTCTCCTCCTTCTTCTCCTTCTCCTTCTCCTTCTCCTTCTCCTTCTCCTTCTCCTTCTCCTTCTCCTTCTCCTTCTCCTTCTCCTTCTCCTTCTCCTTCTCCTCCTTCTCCTTCTCCCTCTCTTCCCAACACCAGTTCCAGACCTCAGTATAATCCACGTTCCCACAGCCTGACCTTGCAGTTTTCCCAGTTTAGCAGCCCCAGCCACACTTGCAGCCTCTCTGTCTGGACTTTGTCTTGCTGAAATCTCCCTTTGTTGATCCTTTGCTGCCTCACCTCTTATCCAGCAATAACGTGCAGTGGGTGGAAGCTTCTCAGAATTCCCTCCCTGTTCCACTGGAAACATTCCCAAGTGGAAGCAGCTGCACTGCCCATCAGCACTTGCCTGCTTTTAGGGGTGGTTGAGGCATGAAGGATGCAACAAATGGAGTTGGCTCCAAGGGGATGAAATGCTCCCCCTGAGGCTGCTCAGAGAGCTGGAGCTGAGGAATCCGGGTGGGAATCACTCCAAGAAAAAGGAAGGAAAAGAGAGCAAAGGAACAGGGATGCAATTCCAACCTCTCCAAGGACTGGGATGGGCACATTCACCAACACCATTTAATCTAGACACGATTTCTTCTTTGCCTCTGGCTGCCAGGAGCAGGATGAGCAGTTTAATGAGTTTAAATAGTGAATAGTTTAATTAGCTGGAAGAGACTGGATCAATAGCTGCTTAAACAAACAACTGGATCCCTGTTTCCAAGCTTGGATGTAGTTTTGGAAGGTTCCTGGCAGTTTGGCAGGGATTAGTGATGCTGAGAATGTGCTTTTTTGTGGGTTTGGGGCTTTTACTCCTGTTCACGTGGCTGCTCTTTTTCTTGTTGAGTGGAAAACAGGAGGGAAAGAGCAACGATGGAAGGAATTCCACTCTTGCTGCTTGAAGGGATGGATCAGGAAGGGAACAGGCTGCAGGGAATTTGGAGTGCAAACTGAGATCTCTCCGATATTTTCGGCTCAGTCAGTCCATCAGTGCTTGGTGGCTGTTTAGGCCACGTGCAAGGTGAATGATGGTGCACATGGCAGAGCTGCTGGTGGCTCCTTCCCCTGCCCGGCTGTCAGTCACCCTGCAGGGTGCTGGAGCAGCGTGCCAGAGGCCGTGGATCCTATGGATCCCATGGATCCCAGGGGCGTGATCAGGAGCCTGGGCCTGCTGGCCACTCCTTGCTCTCTCTTACCCTGATTTTTCAGCTCTGCAGCGAATCCAGCTTGAGTTTTTCAACCCCCCAGAAACCCAGGGACCTTTCATGTCTGTTCTCAGATCTGGGATTTAAATCCAGCCCTTATCAAAGCACCCCGTGACCAGGCAGGCCCTGAATCCCAGCAGGGATCTGATAAAGAGGGACCTGACATCCTAAAGAAACCCTTTGAAATCCTGCTGGGATTGATTTGTATCCATAATGGAGCCCCGAGCTCTCTGCCAGGGAGAGATGAAGCTGCTCCTTTGCTTTATTATCCTCAGGCCCTTCCCAGCTTTGAGGGAAATTCAGTCCCTCTTCAAGCCCCAAAATCATGGAAAAGCTCTTTTGTATCCTCTCCACAGCCCCTACATGGATTAATCAACTTTTTATTTGATATGGTGTCATTCTCCTTTTTTTTCCATGGATAAAACTCCACGGTGAGCAATCAGAGCAGAAATAGGAAATGCAGGAGTCTTGGATTCCACAGTGGGATTAACTTCCCTTTTCTGCTCTCTTTCAGGACAGGAAAAACCACTGAACTTGCCCCATCTTTGGGACCAAGAGCTTTGGTGCTGGAGTAGGCAAAGCCAGCTAGGGCCCCCCTTGTCCTGCCCATGGTGTGGGTCAGGGACAGGCTCCTCTTCTCCTCTGCGCTGGGATGAACTGCCTAGGGAATGCTATTTCTGACAGCCCGGTCCTAGCCCCGGCTACTGGAAATGGGCGGAGGTGAAGAGGCAAGTGCCAGAGTTGCTTGGGGATGATGGAATTGTGGTGTTTGGCTGTGCCCAGAGGGGCAGGTTGGGCATTTCTGTGTGTCTGAGGACCGGTTTGGGTGCTGGGGAGCCCGGGGAGCCGAGCTCTCAGTGCATTCCCAGCTCTCCCGGGGGTGGGAGCTGGTGCAGGGCTGGGTGACAGCCTCTGGTCAGGCTCAGGGCAGGCCCTGGCCCCGGCACAGACACGCTGGGGTGCTTTGGGGACGCTTGGGGAGCAATGGGAAGAAAATGAGGGATGGTGCTGGGCGGAGCGATCGGCCTGTGCTCGTGTCAGCGCAGCCGTGCAGGGCACTGGGATCTGGGTAAAACTCCAGCTCTCCTGGTGTTCAGGGATGCAAGGTCTGAGGGACCGGATTTACTTGGGGTTTTCCAGGACAGCAGGAAGAAGAGGAAATGTGGTGCCAGAGGTGCGTCCCATCAGGTTGCAGTTCCCTCTTTCCCATTTCCATTTCCTCCTCAGTGCAGGTGTCCCCTGCAGCCCATGAGCACGGGGCCGGTGACAACTCCCTGTCTGTAGAGGGATTCCTTATGGAACAAGGGCAGATGACACTTGTGTGAGGCTTACGACTGTTAGAATTAGACCAGGATGGGTTTAAGGAAAACTAGAACCGTGTGTTAATCTTACTGGTCAATGAACAAATGGAATCCACACTTCTATAAGAAAAAATAGAGTGTATGGAGCATATAGAAGAAGCTGGTTTTGCCTGCTGCTGCTGCTTGGCTTTATCATGTAACCCCATTCGAACTCTGCCTTCAAGACAGCTGTGAGACCGTGAAATAAAGAACTCAGCAGAACAGCAGCCTCCTCTGCTCTTTCACCCTGGTCCGAGAAGGAGGGGTACCCTGTCAAAGGCTCAACACTTGCCTTTCTGACTTTGTTTCTAAATTTCTACCTTTCTAATTTTGTTTGTTTCTAATTTTTTTGTTTGTTTGTTTCTAACTTTGTTTGTTTTCAACTTTCTCCCTTTAGAAATTTGTTTGTTTCTTGTATTTTACCTCTTTGTTTGTTTCTAAATTTCTGCCGTTGTAACTTTGTTTCTAACTTTCTACTTTTAAAATTTCATTTGTTTTTAACTTTTTACCATTCCTCCCAGCGAGGGCTGTGTGCAGAATACTAAAACCTGTTAAGTTCTTCACTTTTACGTCTATAGGCAAATGCTACTGATTTAGATGTAAATTCATTTTGAAATGAGCCAGCCCTCTCTGTCTACTCTGTCGCATACAGCAATATAAGAAGCTGGGAATAGAGATCCGCAGGTTTTGAGAATAAGGAGCCGGCGTTTTTCTGTAGGAAGGAAAGCAGCAAGCGCCTGGCCGCAGGAGCCGAGACGCTCGGGCTGCAGGAGCTGCAGAGCGCCCGGAGCCGGCTTTTCCCTGTGCTCTGTGCCTGCCCCCGGGCTGAGCTGGGCGGCGCTGCTGCCGCCCGGTGCCGGCTGAGCCGAGAGGGCGGCGGCCTCGGTGGCTGCCGAGCGTGGCAAGGAGCGGGAGCGAGCGGGGCCGGGTCTGTCAGCGGAGGGGAGGGGCGAAGGGCGGTTCGGAGCCGAGGGACACGGCCGTGCATGAGCGGGGCCACAGCTATGGAAAGGAACGGGCGCCGTGCGGGGCGGTGACCGCGGGGAATGACAGCGCGGGGGGCGGCCCGGCGGGGCCGGTTTTGCCGGGCAGCAGAGGCGCGGTCGCAGCGCGACCCGGGCGGGAGGCACCGGGCGGGCACGGTCGGAATCGAGCCGCCCGCGTGTCGCTCTCAAGGAGGCGGCTCGGAAAGGAAGGCGCAGTTCCGCGCTCTCGGGACGGCGTTAAGTGACGTTTTTATTAGAATATGACAGTATTTATTTTATTTTATTATTTTATTATCTGCCAGGACCTTGCAGAGGGTGGTTTACACTTCCGCCACACTCAAGATGGCGGACGCAGTAGGCCCCCTGCGAGAGGTGTCCCTGCCGATGCCTGCCGCGCTGGTCGCGGAGCCGTCGCCCGCCTCCGGCGCGGCTGACCCCGCCAGCCGTGTCCTCGCACCGGGAAGCACCGCGGAAAATCGCGCGGAAAGCGCGGGGCCGGCGTCGGAGTCCGGGCCGGATTCAGGCAGCCGACTAGACAGAAGCCCTTGTGAGGGGCGGCGGGGGCCCTAAGTGTACCACACTAAAGATGGCGGCTCGACCGGAAGTGGCTTCTGCCAGCACCCAAGATGGCGGCGAAGGGCGGAAGTGTCGTCACTGCCACACTAAAGATGGCGGTCGTGTGCACTGTTTTCTGACCTTCTCAATATGGCGGCAGGGAAGGCCCCCCCCCCCTCCCCCCCCCCCCAAGCTGCGTCTACTCGGCTGCCTGAACGCGACGCCGACGCCGACGCCAGCCCAGCGCTTGCGCGCAATTTTCTGAGGCGTTTCCCGCTACGCGGACACCGACTGTGGGGTCAGCGGCGCCTGGGGCAGGCGGGAGCATTCAGGCAGTCGAATAGACGGAGCGGGGCGGGGCGGGGGGGGGGGGTCCTTCCGGCCGCCATCTTGAGAAGGTCGAATAGCCACATCGGTGCGGTATCGGTGACTTCCGCCCTTCTTCGCCAGGAGCGGCGATGGCGGGGAGCCCGGGGAGCAGCGCTGCCGGGCCGGGGGCACCGGGGCGGGTGCTCCGGGCTCGGAGGTGAGCGGGGAACGGGGACAGCCCCGAGCGGACGGTGGGGGCCGCGGGGGATCGGTATTCCGGCCCAGGGATGAGTGTTCCGGCACAGGGGTGGCTGTCCCGGCACAGGGATGCGTTCATGGACTGTCTAATAATATTATTTAACGATCGTGCAAGGAGATCTGTATAAAAAAATCCTCCGTGGTCATCCTTCTCCCAGCCCCGCTGTGTTTTCAGGACCTTGGGGGCAGAGTTTGGGTCTGGACAAGGCTCTCGGGCACAGGGTGGGATTCTTGGGGTGCAGGGCCAGGATTTGGACTCGATGCTCCCTGTGGGTCCCTTGCAGCCCAGGAAATGCTGCGATCCTGTGCCTCTGAGGGTGAAATAAAGGGGAGCGGTGGGGTTTGTGCCCGCTGTGTTCACGGCCCCGCCGGCTCAGGGCGGGTTAAAGGCGCAGCTGCCCCGAGACAGCGGGACCGGCCGGGGCTGCTCGCTCCCGGTGCTGCCGCCCCGTGGGGAGAGCCCGGCACTGCAGCCCGGAACGGCGCTGGACCACGGGATGGGCGTGGAACAGCAGCGCAGGGGATGCTGAGGCAGCCCAGGGAATGCTGCGGTCCCAGGGAAGGCTGAGGCGTCCCCTGCCCGGGGCACTCGGCAGCAAACCCCTGATGTTGAGCAGAAAAAGGAAAGTTCTGGGTTAGTGGGAGGAGGTTTCTGGAATGGAGCTGGGACAGGTGCTGATCCACGCATGGAATCACGGGCTGGTTTGGCTTGGAAGGACCACCAGGATCATTTACACTCTGTTTGTTGTCTGATTGCACAGCGAAGAACATCCAGAACTGCCGCCTCACCCTCACGGACAGCAGGAATGTCTTCCATAGCTCTTGTTTTGGAATGGGAATGGCTGTTGGGAGCTCTGGCAGGACCAGGTAAGAAGAGAAATGGGATCATTGTGGCTGCTGCTGGAGGTGGTTTTCTGCTTTCCGGCTGTTCTTCTCATTGATCCTTTCACAGCAGTGTTCTAGGGCACATTTGAGGGTAATTCCAGGAATTTGAAACCAGATAAAAACTGGTGGGGAAAAAATGTGAACGTGATCCATTTCTGGTAGTTCCAAGCTTCTCCCACAACACCGTTCCAGGGGAAAGCTGATGAAAGGGTAAAGATGCAGAGGAACAAGTGCTGTAAAGCCCCCTGGCGCTCTGAGAGAGCAAACCTTCCAGTACTCCCAGCAGATCTCTGGGAGAAAGTGTGGGATCACAAGGTTTTCCAGGAAAGCAAAGCAAGGGTGGAGATGAGGGAATGGGCTTCCAGTTCTTCCTTGAGCTGAAAGCCTGGGGGAATTGAGAGGGGCCACAAGAACTGTTTGTGTAGGCAAATGGGAGTTTGGGGTCTGAATCTGAGTTTCCCTCTGGGGCATTTTTGAGGGAAAAGCTGAGGTGCTGTTTAGGGGAGAGAATGCAGATTTTTGGGGTGGAAAAGGTTGAATCAATATTGTAGAGGAAGTAAAACGCTGGGGGTAAAAGTGGATGCAATCTGGAGGGAACAGATTGAATATTTTGGAGGCAAAATGGGGAACTGAGTAGTGGAGAGATGGGGAACATTTTGGAGGCAACACTTGACAAACTCTCTGGGGTGGAGAACGAGCACATTGAGGGAAAAATGAGGTGATGAGCAGTGGGCACGTAGGGAAGGTCGTGGGGGTAAATCTTGAGAAAAGCCCCGTGGTATTCAAGAAATCCTTGGAAGCAGGAGTGAGGAATTCAGTGGTGGAAAAATAGGGGAATTTTGCGGGGGTAAAACTTTAAAAGATCTAAGAGTTGAGAGTGTGTGTTTTTAGGTAGAAAGGATGTCTTGTTGAAGTTGGGCGTCTGGATTGTGGCATTTATGGATCCAGAAAGTAGAAGATAAAGGAGACTCCCAAAGCCTCGGCAGCTGTGCTAAGAAATCCGTCCCAGGGAAGAAAGGTACCTAAACCTCCTAGAAGTAGGGACTAATTGGCATGGGAAGGGGAAAACCCACCCCCAGTGGGAGAGAGCGCGCCGGGTAAGGGAAGAGAAGGATGCCCTTAAGAAGAAGTAGGGAAGGTGAATTTCTCGGCTTGCTGAAATGTATCCAAAAGTTTGGAATCTGGGTCTGTGTGGAGGCCGGGATTTTCTCGGCCATATGCAGAGCCCAGCACTAGGAATAAAGGAATTCCAGGCTTTACAACGCCAAAAATGCAGTACCAGAGAGTTCTGTTATCCCGAGGACTTGGGGGATACTTGGCAAAAATTTCCAGGGGCCCAGGCTGGACCGAGCTTTTAACGCTCCCCGGATTCACGGGATCGGGGATTCCAGCGTGCCCTGCACGGGTTTTTTCAGGGAAGTCCCAAATCCTTCGTGTGAGCACGAAGCAGAATCCCCTGGGAGCTGTGAAGGCAACAGGATATTTCTTGGGAATTTTGAAGGATTGGGTGAGTCCTCAGTGTTAGGTTGGAATGAACGCAAATTGTCCGGGAGTTGCTGGTTTGGGGATGGCCGGGTCTGGGTTTGGATTTGTGGGCACCGAGTGTTCCTTGTGTCAGCTTTAGGTCTTCTGGATTGGTGGGAGTAGTCAGAGAAAAGAGAAGGCAATTGAAATGCGGAGCTCCATTCCCGGAGAAATGGTCAGGATGGGAGCGGGAAGGCTGTGGAGCTGCTGGGAGCTCCTGGAGAACGAAAGGATCTGAGGCCTGGAGGCAAAAGCTGTGGAACAAAGCCTGAAAGGGTGTGGGGTGGGGCGGGAGGGGGAGAAGGGCACCGTGGTGGGGGGAAAGAGGGAAAGGATCCCTGCTCCGGGAATCCAGCAGGGACCAGGAGAGGATCATTTTCCATCCACTGCTCTCAGTGGAATCCTAATAAGGACGGTGGAAGGGAAGTGATTCGTTTGTTCTTAGGTTTGGAATGAAAGGTGCTCTTGCAGAGGGGACTATTGACCTGTTAAAATTCTGTTGGATACAGGAAAAGAGGGAGGAAGCAAGCAGCTGGGGAATGAAGGGGTGGATTTTTTGGTGGATACAGGGAAAGACACGGGAAGGGGCTCTCAAGTAAAATACACCTCACGGGCAGCACCAGGAGAAGCCTCAAGTGCCCTTTTTTTCCAAGCTCTGGCATTCCAGAGGAGTAAGCAGTGGTCAGCCCATCACTTTCTGTATTCCTTGGATGCCCAGTGCTTTGTTGGGAAGAGATAATATTTGGAAATGAACAAATCCGGGGATGTAATTTCCTGATAGTAAAGCCCCAGAGAGCCTGGTTTTGATATCCTTCCAGCACCCAAACGCAGCAGAGGGAATCCTGGCGGAGCTGGAAAACGCTGTCGCTCCGTCGGTGGAATTCCTGGGAACTGGAAAGCAGCAGAAGCAGCAAGAACAGAGTTGGAAGCAGGCTCCAGCCGGGTAAGGCAGACACCAAATCCTTTGGAACTGGGCAGGGGTGGGAAGAACGAATTCTTACATTTGTAGCCCAGGGATTCCTGAGCAGGATCCCGGCAGGGAAGACTGCAGGGATCAGGCTGGGGCCTGATCGCAGCTGGGGGCAGCGAGCCTTGGAATTGGCTGAAGGGAAGAAAGAGGGATCCTTTGAGCACAAGGATCAGGTGTCAAATGCGGAGATGGCATCAGACAATTCCTCGGGAGGGTTTAGTTCCTGGGCCAAATCGATCTCCTGCCTTGTGAAGGAGCTCAGAGAGCTGGGAAGAGCCCAAGCAACGCAGGGAATGCACCGGCAGATAAAAGTGCCGGGGAACGGTGGGGAAAAGCATCCGAACAGGGGGCCTCGTTTTGTACAGGGACGGTACAAAAAATTGTCCGAAAGAATAGGAATGGAATGGGATTTTACGTATTCCTCGGAGGCCACAATCCAGTGGGAAAGCTGAGAGAAAGAAACAAGGCCTAAAAAGGCAGATGAGCCAAATCTGCCCAAAGCCTCCAATGGCCACATTCCCTGGCATTGCTGAGGACTTCAGCCAAGCTCCAAGCAAAAGGTGAGCCCCTGATTTTCGTGCCAAGGGAAACTCCAAGTTAAGAATGATCCAAATATGAAGCGCTTCTCACAAAACTCAGCTTTGCAAACCTTTTTTTGGGCTAAAAAAGAAAAGATGGGAATGCCCTTGGCAGAAAAGCAGCTGTGAGGCACAGCAGGCTTCAAATGCCTGTCAGCAGGAGCTCCAGGAGAAACGGCTGCTGGCTCCGGGCATCCTGGGCTTTCCAGGCAGGTTTTGTAGCGGATTGCAAGGCAGTTTTCCTGCCTCTGGGGGGTGGCACCTGCATCCCGCTGGAAAGGGAAAATGTGGAGAGAGGGGCAAGCGGGAAGACGGTTGCTGCTGTGTGTCCTTGGATCGCAGTTCCTCCCGGTGAGTCTGTGCTGCTGGAAGTTTGAAGGAGATCAGTCCTGGAGTACGTGTGGGTTCACCTGTGGGGTTTGGGAGCGACGCCGGACATGAAATTCCAGGGATGTTCCCTTTGCTGGAGTGAGAAGCAGTGGAAGCACTTTGCTGTCTGCTTCTTCATCGCCTTCGCCTCGGTCCCCTGGGGCTCCAGGTAATCCCCTCTCACCTTTGCTTTTCCAAGGGTCTCTAAATGAGGGCTTGAGCTTTGGTGTAGCTCCCTTTACAGGGAAGATCTGTTCCAGGAAAGGTCTCCTGGTCTGGACCGATGGCATTGCAGGAAGAGCAGGAAACCCCGCAGCTCCTGTGGCTCCCTCATCCGATTTGCCTGCAGGCAGCAGCAAGGATCATTCCCAAGTGTCATCCCCTGGCTCCGTGACTCGGTGAGGTTGTGTTCCCCCAAAGGCCAGGGGCCGCTTTGTTTTGCAGCTCACGAAAGTCCAGCTCGGTGGTGCTGGGTTTGGTTTTTGTGTGTAATGAAGGCACTAAAAAATTCCCCTCCTTCACTGGCACAGCCCTGGAGTGGGAGCAGATTCCCCTTATCCCGCAGTTATCCCGCTCCTGCCCTGGATCCCTGCGGTGCCGTGTGTTCTCCAAGCTCACAGCACTGCTGGCTCTAAACAAGAGAAACAATCCCTGTTCCTTCTCTTCTCCGTCCTTGATGTTCCCAGGCCCTGCATCTCCCTGGCTATTCCCTGTGGGAGTCTTCATCTCCATCCCACCTTATCCCGATCAGGTAAGGGTCTGAGACGTGTTTAGCAGCAAATGCATTCCTGTGAAGAAAGCCAAGAGCAAAGAGCATCCAGATGCAGAGAAGTCTTTAGAAAAGCGTTCCAGACGTGCAAATGAGGGATGTGTCTTCCTGCATCTCCTGTTGTTTTTCTCTGTCACGTTTTGGAAGGGTTTCTCTCAGTGATTTCCTGCAGTCCAGGTGCGTCCCTTCTTTTGTCCAAATCCAGTGCCAGAGGATCGAACAACTGACGAGTGGGGCCTGGGATGAAAACGGTTCTCCTAAAATGAGGGAAACAATGCTAGAAGAGAAATGAGCATCCTTTTAATGCCTGGAATAAAAATGCTGGGAAAGGGCACTTTTTATTTGATATGGTGTCATTCTCCTTTTTTTTTCCATAGCTAAAACTCCACGGTGAGCAATCAGAGCAGAAATAGGAAATGCAGGAGTCTTGGATTCCACAGTGGGATTAACTTCCCTTTTCTGCTCTCTTTCAGGACAGGAAAAACCACTGAACTCGCCCCATCTTTGGGACCAAGAGCTTTGGTGCTGGAGTAGGCAAAGCCAGCTAGGGCCCCCCTTGTCCTGCCCATGGTGTGGGTCAGGGACAGGCTCCTCTTCTCCTCTGTGCTGGGATGAACTGCCTAGGGAATGCTATTTCTGACAGCCCGGTCCTAGCCCCGGCTACTGGAAATGGGCGGAGGTGAAGAGGCAAGTGCCAGAGTTGCTTGGGGATGATGGAATTGTGGTGTTTGGCTGTGCCCAGAGGGGCAGGTTGGGCATTTCTGTGTGTCTGAGGACCGGTTTGGGTGCTGGGGAGCCCGGGGAGCCGAGCTCTCAGTGCATTCCCAGCTCACCCGGGGGTGGGAGCTGGTGCAGGGCTCTGGTCGGGCTCGGGGCAGGCCCTGGCCCCGGCACAGACACGCTGGGGTGGTTTGGGGATGCTTGGGGAGCCGTGGGAGGAAAATGAGGGATGGTGCTGGGCGGAGCGATCGGCCTGTGCTCGTGTCAGCGCAGCCGTGCAGGGCACTGGGATCTGGGTAAAACACCGGCTCTCCTGGTGTTCAGGGAAGCAAGGTCTGTATTTATCCATACATATTTATCCCTACATATTTATCCCTATATTTATCCATGGATTATCCATATATGTTTATCCATATACATTTATCCATATTTTTATCCACGTATGTACCCATGAATTTATCCCTATATTTACCCATGTATTTACCCAGGTATTTTATGAACACTCAAGTGCCATATCCATGTATTTTATGAGCACTTCCAGGGTTGGTGACTCCACCACTGCCCTGGGCAGCTGTTCCAGCGCTGGACAACCCTTCCCATGCTGGGCCAGGAGATGGATTCTGGAAATGCAGACTCTGAGGAGCTGGGGATTAAGGCAGCATTGGATTCCTTTATTCTCCCAGAAGGATAAAGGAGATTTATCCCCAGACGAACCAGAGCTGATCACACTGAGGTCATCAGTGGGATTTCTTCCTTACTCCCACAAATACCCACTGGGGTGACAGAGTTCCCTACAAGGGCGGTGTTGGAAGGAGCTGCTGGAATGTTTTGCTGTTTATTGGGATCCACAGGATGTTTGGTGTCTCTCAGAGCTGTTCCAGGCTTTCCACAGACCCAAACGCTCCTCACACTTCTCCTCAGAGTAGAGAGGTTTCCCAGAGTGCTGGTTTTTAATTTCAGATGCTGGGATAACGACACTGCTTCAGGAGGCAGGAGACTCATTGAGCTGTGCCTCAGTCCAGGCAGGGACAACCCCCAGCTAATAAAAACCTCTTAAAAGCACAAAAAGTCCCATTAAGCTGATATTATAAAGGCTGCAAATTGAAGCAGGCCTCAATCAGAAAGCAGCAGAATTTAATTCCCCCCCCTTGCCCATTTGCATGATGATCTCCTTCCTAATTGCCCATCTACGCTTTTCCCACAGAAGTGCTGTCCCGAGGTTGGAGATGGTTCCAGCTTTATGGAGCTTTGATCTTTATCTGCTTTTACTTTTTACAGGGCACAGAACCCGAGAGTGGCAGCTGCTTTCCTCTTGTTCCTCCTGTGGCAGTGAACTGCTCTTCCCGAGGACGGCTGCAGGAATTCTCAGGCAGCAGAACGTATGGAATGCCAGGCATGCTACAGAATTCCAGTGGGAGCAGCAGGAACTTCTGTTCTTTACTGGCAGGGCTGTGCCATGAAGGGGAGCTCGGAGATATTGGTCAGCTCAGGGAATGAGCCTGGCTCATGGTAAGGAAATTCACTGTGCAGTTACTTCGGGCCCTTCTCCTTCTCCTCCTCCTCCTCCTCCTCCTCCTCCTCCTCCTCCTCCTCCTTCTCCTTCTCCTTCTCCTTCTCCTTCTCCTTCTCCTTCTCCTTCTCCTTCTCCTTCTCCTTCTCCTTCTCCTTCTCCTTCTCCTTCTCCTTCTCCTTCTCCTTCTCCTTCTCCTTCTCCTTCTCCTTCTCCTTCTCCTTCTCCTCCTTCTCCTTCTCCTTCTCCTTCTCTTTCTCCTTCTCCTTCTCCTTCTCCTTCTCCTTCTCCTTCTCCTTCTCCTTCTCCTTCTCCTTCTCCTTCTCCTTCTCCTTCTCCTTCTCCCTCTCTTCCCAACACCAGTTCCAGACCTCAGTATAATCCATGTTCCCACAGCCTGACCTTGCAGTTTTCCCAGTTTAGCAGCCCCAGCCACACTTGCAGCCTCTCTGTCTGGACTTTGTCTTGCTGAAATCTCCCTTTGTTGATCCTTTGCTGCCTCACCTTTTATCCAGCAATAACGTGCAGTGGGTGGAAGCTTCTCAGAATTCCCTCCCTGTTCCACTGGAAACATTCCCAAGTGGAAGCAGCTGCACTGCCCATCAGCACTTGCCTGCTTTTAGGGGTGGTTGAGGCATGAAGGATGCAACAAATGGAGTTGGCTCTAAGGGGATGAAATGCTCCCCCTGAGGCTGCTCAGAGAGCTGGAGCTGAGGAATCCGGGTGGGAATCACTGCAGGAAAAAGGAAGGAAAAGAGAGCAGAGGAACAGGGATGCAATTCCAACCTCTCCAAGGACTGGGATGGGCACATTCACCAACACCATTTAATCTAGACACGATTTCTTCTTTGCCTCTGGCTGCCAGGAGCAGGATGAGCAGTTTAATGAGTTTAAATAGTGAATAGTTTAATTAGCTGGAAGAGACTGGATCAATAGCTGCTTAAACAAACAACTGGATCCCTGTTTCCAAGCTTGGATGTAGTTTTGGAAGGTTCCTGGCAGTTTGGCAGGGATTAGTGATGCTGAGAATGTGCTTTTTTGTGGGTTTGGGGCTTTTACTCCTGTTCACGTGGCTGCTCTTTTTCTTGTTGAGTGGAAAACAGGAGGGAAAGAGCAACGATGGAAGGAATTCCACTCTTGCTGCTTGAAGGGATGGATCAGGAAGGGAACAGGCTGCAGGGAATTTGGAGTGCAAACTGAGATCTCTCCGATATTTTCGGCTCAGTCAGTCCATCAGTGCTTGGTGGCTGTTTAGGCCACGTGCAAGGTGAATGATGGTGCACATGGCAGAGCTGCTGGTGGCTCCTTCCCCTGCCCGGCTGTCAGTCACCCTGCAGGGTGCTGGAGCAGCGTGCCAGAGGCCGTGGATCCTATGGATCCCATGGATCCCAGGGGCGTGATCAGGAGCCTGGGCCTGCTGGCCACTCCTTGCTCTCTCTTACCCTGATTTTTCAGCTCTGCAGCAAATCCAGCTTGAGTTTTTCAACCCCCTAGAAACCCAGGGACCTTTCATGTCTGTTCTCAGATCTGGGATTTAAATCCAGCCCTTATCAAAGCACCCCGTGACCAGGCAGGCCCTGAATCCCAGCAGGGATCTGATAAAGAGGGACCTGACATCCTAAAGAAACCCTTTGAAATCCTGCTGGGATTGATTTGTATCCATAATGGAGCCCCGAGCTCTCTGCCAGGGAGAGATGAAGCTGCTCCTTTGCTTTATTATCCTCAGGCCCTTCCCAGCTTTGAGGGAAATTCAGTCCCTCTTCAAGCCCCAAAATCATGGAAAAGCTCCTTTGTATCCTCTCCACAGCCCCTACGTGGATTAATCAACTTTTTATTTGATATGGTGTCATTCTCCTTTTTTTTCCATGGCTAAAACTCCACGGTGAGCAATCAGAGCAGAAATAGGAAATGCAGGAGTCTTGGATTCCACAGTGGGATTAACTTCCCTTTTCTGCTCTCTTTCAGGACAGGAAAAACCACTGAACTCGCCCCATCTTTGGGACCAAGAGCTGTGGTGCTGGAGTAGGCAAAGCCAGCTAGGGCCCCCCTTGTCCTGCCCATGGTGTGGGTCAGGGACAGGCTCCTCTTCTCCTCTGTGCTGGGATGAACTGCCTAGGGAATGCTATTTCTGACAGCCCGGTCCTAGCCCCGGCTACTGGAAATGGGCGGAGGTGAAGAGGCAAGTGCCAGAGTTGCTTGGGGATGATGGAATTGTGGTGTTTGGCTGTGCCCAGAGGGGCAGGTTGGGCATTTCTGTGTGTCTGAGGACCGGTTTGGGTGCTGGGGAGCCCGGGGAGCCGAGCTCTCAGTGCATTCCCAGCTCACCCGGGGGTGGGAGCTGGTGCAGGGCTGGGTGACAGCCTCTGGTCGGGCTCGGGGCAGGCCCTGGCCCCGGCACAGACACGCTGGGGTGGTTTGGGGCCGCTTGGGGAGCAATGGGAAGAAAATGAGGGATGGTGCTGGGCGGAGCGATCGGCCTGTGCTCGTGTCAGCGCAGCCGTGCAGGGCACTGGGATCTGGGTAAAACACCGGCTCTCCTGGTGTTCAGGGATGCAAGGTCTGAGGGACTGGATTTACTTGGGGCTTTCCAGGACAGCAGGAAGAAGAGGAAATGTGGTGCCAGAGGTGCGTCCCATCAGGTTGCAGTTCCCTCTTTCCCATTTCCATTTCCTCCTCAGTGCGGGTGTCCCCTGCAGCCCATGAGCACGGGGCCGGTGACAACTCCCTGTCTGTAGAGGGATTCCTTATGGAACAAGGGCAGATGACACTTGTGTGAGGCTTACGACTGTTAGATTTAGACCGGGATGGGTTTAAGGAAAACTAGAATCGTGTGTTAATCTTACTGGTCAATGAACAAATGGAATCCACACTTCTGTAAGAAAAAATAGAGTGTATGGAGCATATAGAAGAAGCTGTTTTTGCCTGCTGCTGCTGCTTGGCTGTATCATGTAACCCCATTCGAACTCTGCCTTCAAGACAGCTGTGAGACCGTGAAATAAAGAACTTAGCAGAACAGCAGCCTCCTCTGCTCTTTCACCCTGGTCCGAGAAGGAGGGGTACCCTGTCAAAGGCTCAACACTTGCCTTTCTGACTTTGTTTCTAAATTTCTACCTTTCTAATTTTGTTTGTTTCTAATTTTTTTGTTTGTTTGTTTCTAACTTTGTTTGTTTTCAACTTTCTCCCTTTAGAAATTTGTTTGTTTCTTGTATTTTACCTCTTTGTTTGTTTCTAAATTTCTGCCGTTGTAACTTTGTTTCTAACTTTCTACTTTTAAAGTTTCATTTGTTTTTAACTTTTTACCATTCCTCCCAGGGAGGGCTGTGTGCAGAATACTAAAACCTGTTAAGTTCTTCACTTTTACGTCTATAGGCAAATGCTACTGATGTAGATGTAAATTCATTTTGAAATGAGCCAGCCCTCTCTGTCTACTCTGTCGCATACAGCAATATAAGAAGCTGGGAATAGAGATCCGCAGGTTTTGAGAATAACGAGCCGGCGTTTTTCTGTAGGAAGGAAAGCAGCAAGCGCCTGGCCGCAGGAGCCGAGACGCTCGGGCTGCAGGAGCTGCAGAGCGCCCGGAGCCGGCTTTTCCCTGTGCTCTGTGCCTGCCCCCGGGCTGAGCTGGGCGGCGCTGCTGCCGCCCGGTGCCGGCTGAGCCGAGAGGGCGGCGGCCTCGGTGGCTGCCGAGCGTGGCAAGGAGCGGGAGCGAGCGGGGCGGTGTCTATCAGCGGAGGGGAGGGTCCCGGGAGCGGCCCCGGTGCGCGGGGCGGGCCCGGCCCGGGAGAGAGGGGCGGGGCCCCGAGCGATGGAGCCGCCCCCGTGCCGGGCAGGGCGGGCCCCGGGGCCGGGCGGGGCCGGGGCTCTGGGGCGGGGCCGAGCGGGGCCGGGGGCGGCTTCAGGGGCGGGGCCGGGCCCGGCTCAGGTGCGCGGGGCGGGGTCCGCACAGGTGCGCGGGGTCCCAGGGCGGCTGCGCAGGGCGGGGCCGAGGTGATTTAAGCCCCCGAAATCGCCCCTGCCGCCATTTGCTCCCTCAGAGCTCGGGGAGGCTGCGGCCGGGCCGGGCTCCCCCGGCGTGGCCCGGGAGAGGCCCCCGCTCCCCCTCTTTCTTCCCCGTCTTTCTTCCCCCTGTTTCTCCTGCCCTTATCCTCCTCCTTCTTCCCCCGCTTATCACCTCTTTCCTACCCCCCCCCAGTTTCTTTCTCTCTCCCCCACACCCTCCCTGTCTCTCCCAGCCCCCTGCCTGCCCTCTCCCCAGCGCCCCCCCACCCTCTCTCCCTGCTCCCCTGTGCATCCCCGACCCCCCCCCCCCGCCTCCTTTCTCCCCCACCCCTCCTTTCTCCCCTCTCCGTACCCCGCTCCCCAACCCGACTCCCCTCTCTTCCTCCTCCTCTGACCATCATCCCTCCCCCTCACCCGACCTTTCCCTTCCCCCCTCGTTCTCCCCAACCCACCCCGACTCCTCTCCCTACTCCATCTCATCCCTCCCCGTTCCCTCTTTCCCCCGCAGCCGCGGGGCTCGGGGCGCCGGAGAATAAAGCCCAGAGGGCCGGAGCCCGGCGCCCCTGCCCTCGCTGGAGCCTCGCACGGGGGACCCGCTCGGCGGGTCCCCCGTGCAGTACAAAAACAGCGCCGGGGCTCCGGCTTTCCACACATCACACTGGGGATCCCCTCCTCAGGAGGGGTTCCCGGGGGGGGTGGTGGGTTTTGGGGAGGGTGGTGGGTTGGGGTGGGCCCCCTCCTCAGGAGGGGTTCCCGGGGGGGTGGGTGGGATGGGCCCCCTCCGGAGGAGGGGGTCCCGGGAGGGGGTCTGGGTGGGCCCCCTCCGGAGGAGGGGGTCCGGGGGAGGGGGGTGGGGCGGAGGGGGGACTTTCCCCCCCTCCAGTCCCCGCCCCCTCTCCCGGACCCCCTCCTCCGGACGGGGCTCACGCCGGCCCCCTCCCGGGACCCCCTCCTGCGGACCGGGGTCCGGGCGGGAGGGGCTGTTGGTTTGGCCTGTGGTCTCTATGTCTGTTCATGCCACAGAGTGACGTGACCCCCCTCTGCTTCCCCCCCCCCCCACCCCCCCCTCCCCGAGGCCCCGGTCCGGTGGAGGGGGTCCCGGGGAGGGGGCTGGGGTGAGCCCCGTCCGGAGGAGGGGGTCCGGGAGAGGGGGCGGGGACTGGAGGGGGGGAAAGTCCCCCCTCCGCCCCACCCCCCTCCCCCCGACCCCCTCCTCCGGAGGGGGCCCACCCTAACCCCCTCCCGGGACCCCCTCCTCCGGAGGGGGCCCATCCCAACCCACCACCCTCCCTGAAACCCACCCACCCCCCCGGGACCCCCTCCTGAGGAGGGGGCCCACCCCAACCCACCACCCTCCCCGAAACCCACCACCCCCCCCGGGAACCCCTCCTGAGGAGGGGATCCCCAGTGTGATGTGTGGAAAGCCGGAGCCCCGGCGCTGTTTTTGTACTGCACGGGGGCCCCGCCGAGCGGGCCCGGCCCGTGTGGGGCTCCAGCGAGGGCAGGGGCGCCGGGCTCCGGCCCTCTGGGCTTTATTCTCCGGCGCCCCGTGCCCCGCGGCTGCGGGGGAAAGACGGGACAGAGGATGGGAATAAGGGAGCAGAGGGGGTCAAAGAAGGAGCGCAGGTGGGGGGTTCGGGGTGTGCAGGGAGAGGTGGGATGGGGGGACAGGAAAGGAGGCGGGGGGAAGACGAGGACGGAGCACAAGTGGGGGGTCAAGGTGCAGAGGGGAAACGAGGGAAGAGGAACAGGGGGAGGTGGAGGGGGAAGGAAAGGTGGGAGACGGAGGGGGAGGATTGCGGGCAGGTGGGGGGAACTGGGAGGGGAAGGGGAGCAGGGTGAGGGGGCAGGGGGGACCCGGGATGGGGGCGAAGGAACGGTGGAGAAGGGGAGAGAGGGTGGAGGGGTAGGGCAGGGTTGGGGTGTGTAGGGGGACAGGGAGGGGGGATGGGGGGGACCGGGCCGGGGGGGGAGGGAGGGGAGGGCTAGGGGGGAGAGGGGGGGGGGTAGGGGGGGGGGTGTAGGGGGTGGGGGAGGGGAGGCAGAGGGGGGAGAACGGAGAAGGGTTAGAAGAAGACAAACAAACACAAATATAAAGGAAAAGAACTACAGAGACATAGAAATATGGAAATACAGAGATCTAGAGCCCGGTCCGGCCACAACCGTTCCCACCGAGCGCCGAGGGAGCAAATGGCGGCGCCGCCGATTCCCGAGGCTTAAATCCCCTCGGCCCCGCCCCGCGCAGCCGCTCTGGGGCCCCGCGCACCTGTGCGGACCCCGCCCTTCACACCTGTGCCGGGCCCGCCCCGCCCCGCCCGCGCCCGTAAATGCCGGCGGATCCGCGCCCGCTCCGCTTTGTGCGGTGGATGCTCATCCTGCTCCTCCCGGGCTGTGGCGGGACCGTCGTTCGGAGCGCTGTGCGGAGCCCGGCACCGGGGGCTGCTCCCGGCGCTGCGCCGAGCCCGAGGCGCTGAGGTGGGAACGGGACCCGGGCCCTGGGATTCGGGGCTGGGTCCTGTCGGTGTCTGCTGGGGGTCCCGGGCCGAGCCGCTTGTCTCTCGGCGGGCGGGGTGCGGCTGCCGGGCTCGGAGAACTGAGGGGGGATGGCATTAGGCATCGGGATCGCCGCGGCTGGCAAGTGCCGCTCCGGGATTGGCGCTGGCGCCGAGCCCGGCGCTGCCGCTCCGGCTGCGGCCAGCGCGGGGCTGGGCTCCCGCCGGAACTCCGGCTACGCTCCCGCTGCGGCCGCGGGGAGCCGGGGCCGTGCCGGTGCCGGGCCCGCCGGGAGGGCGGCGCTTCCCCGCAGCAGGCGCTGGATCGCGCCTGGAAGCGGCCGGGCCGCGGGGACCGCCCGTGCCCGCCCCGGCACCCCCCGAGGCCGCCGCTCCCTCAGCGCCGCCCGCCCTGTGGGGCGCCCCCTGGCGCAACCGGAGCGCCGGCGCTCCCGGCCCGGCCCCGCCCGCAGCCCCCGCGGGGACGCGGAGCTCCCCCAGCCCCGGCACTGCCGAGGCCGCCGCTCCCCCTGCGCACGGCAGCGCCCGCCTCCCCCTGCCCCGGGCCGCTCCCCCGGGGGCCTCCCGCCCGCCGCGGCCCCGCCCAACCAGCGCGCCTGCAGCGGGACGAGCCGCTCCCCCGGCCCGGCCGCTGGCGCCGAGGCCGCTGCTGCCGCTCCTGCTCTGACTGCGCCCGCTGCGGGACCGGGGCCTCGCCGGGGCTCGCTGCTGCTTGAGCCGCTCATCCCACAACTGCCGCTTGAGACCTGATGCTCTCCTTCCTCCCCCCCGCTTTCTCTGCGGCTTGCACGCTCCACTGCAAAAACCTCTGGCTTTAAAAGGCCAGGGAAAAATGTTTCTTCTTTATTTCCAGAGCACAGGAGATCCTGAGTGGCAATGGCTACACAAGGACCACCAAGTCGAACCCTTATGTGAATGGCTCCTCTGGCCACTGAACCCACACCTGGGCACTCTCAGCACCCTGCTCCAGCCAAGCCAATCTCAGCTCCTGGCAACGTCCTGCCTGGGATAGGAATGCCAAGTGCCAGCAAGGTCATTCCTATGCAAATACAACTCCTTCTTTTATGCTAATGCTGCTTGCCACACCAGCCCCTGTAATTGCCATAGGGCAGAGCTCCATGGCCAGCACCTGATCATGCAACAACACAGGTGAGCAGTTGTGTGACAGCACTGAACTCTTCCCATAACCCTGATTTCCTGCCCTTTCCAGGATTTACCCAACAGCTGTAAAGGTGCTTGTTCCATGGCCCTTTCCAGGGAGAAATGAGCAAGGCAAGTCCTGAGGGTTCGCTTGCTCCACGGCCAAAGCTCTTCTGGAGAGGGTCAGGGCTGCTCCTGCCTGCAGAGGGGCCTTTCCCACAGGTGAGTGTTCACAGCCCAAAATCCCAGGGGCTGCTGAGGCCGGGCCAGCTTTTGTGGCCCAGAGCTGCACAGAGCTCTCAGCAACTCCTGCTCACTGCCAGGAGTGTTCCTTGGTGCTCCTTGCGTGTGTCCCAGCTGGCAGGGAATGGGGGGAAGGAGAAGGCCAGGAGGCCCAGGAAGGGAAGCAGCAGCTCTTGTGCTTTGGATTTGCAGAGAGGAGCTGTGCCTGCAGTGTCCTGCCCGTGGCACGCAGTGTGCCAAACACACATCCCCGGAACGGGCACTGGGCTGCCCGGGCAGCGCTGGGATGGACATGGATAAAGGGCTGCCCGCGGCCCCTCGGCCAGGGGCTGCTCTGAACAGGCACCCAGAGATGCTTCAGTCCCGACAGACCCCACTGACACCCCAAAAATGCCCCAAGGAACAGCTGGCACTGGGCAATGTCAGAATGGGCTGTTTGCAGAGGGGCTCAGACAGCAATTCCCAGTGCTGACCTCCCACACACCTGCCAGCTATGTCCCAGCCACCCAAAATGCCTTCCCTTCCAGCCTGAGGCCATCATCCCTCAGCAGTGTTAAAGCCAAGGCAAGCTTCGCCCACAGCAATGAAATGCCAAGCAATGCCCTCAGAGATGCCTTCAAATGAAAGGTCAGAGTCAGAGAAATCTCTTTGGATTGAGTTGGGAGTTTTTGGGGAGCCAGCTGGAACTGCACAACTGATGGAAAGCTTTCCCAGGTGGCTCCCACTGCAGGTGCCCTGAAGGCAGGGATGTGCATCCCTTTCCTGAGGGAAAAGAACTTGCAGAGGCCACTCCTGAGGCTCTGGAATGAAATCAACTCCTGCAGGGAGAGAAGTCCTCCCGTGGGCACAGGGGCTGCCTCAGCACGGGCTGGGAGCGTGTCCAGCCAGCGCCTGTTCCTGCTTTCAAATATCACCTGGAGCCCCAGCTCGGGGGGTGCAGGCAGCTGAATTCCAGGGAACTCTGTCAGGTGCCCCCAGGGACATTGGGGGGGGGGGCTGGGGGATGAGGGTTACAAACAGCAAATTCTATGGAACATGAAGCTGTCCTTGCCCTGACCCTGCTGAGCTTCCCTGGAAGCTCTGCTGGTTCCTGCCACAGCTGGTGTTAAATAGGCAGCTCTGCATGGGAATATCCATGCTCCAGGAGGCGCTGGGAGGCTATGCCAGTGGCAATTCAGCAGGGAATTCAGGGCTTTGGGTAGAATTCATCTGAACTAGCAAAGCCAACCCCCAAATCTGCCCACCACCCAGGGAACAATCTTTGTGCTGCCCTGGCAGCCAAAGCCCCTGGGCTGGGAAATGTCAGCAGGCAAATGGATGGAATGATCTAAATGCCAGCATCCCCCAAAGGGACAATGCCATCACCTCCCTTTGCTCCCAAAGTGTCCACTGTGTTCCCCACAGGTACCCTGGGGATGCCAGGGAGGTGCCTTTGCCCACAGTGCCTTTCTCCTGCCCCTCTCCAGCCTGAGGCCTCTTCTCCCTTCCCTGCCAGCTGCTGCCAAGGAAGGAAGACACAGTGAGTGCTGAGCTGACCTCCAAATAGTCCTTCCCTCACCTTGAGATGACCTGAGATTTTACCCCCAAAATGTCCCCATCTGCCTCCTTCTGAGTTCCTCATTTTTTACAAGGAAGCATTCTTTCTCTGCTCTGGAGATTACCACAAGATTTGCCCCCAAAACTTTCCCCACCTGTCCACTACCTCTTTCCTCATTTCCACCTCAATCTTTTCATTCTTTGCCCTACAGATGCTTTCAATTTTTACCCCTCTGAACTTCCCTACCTGTCCATAAGTGATTACCTCAGTTTACCCCATCAAGTGCATTCTCTCTGCTACAGATCACCTCAGATTTTACCTCCAACATTTTCCGTACATCTCCAGCACTGACTGAGTACTTTATTTTTACCTCCAAATACTCATTTTCTACCATGGAGATTCCCTCAAGTTTTACCTGCCAGATTTACCCACCTGTCCACAGCAATTCCCTCAGTTTACCTCAGGATGCTCCTGCTCTCTCCTAGAGATGACCTCACATTTTACCCCCTCAGTTTTCCCTACCTGCCCAGTTCTGATCACCTCCTTTTTACCTCAAAACATGAGTTCTTTCTTCTACAGATGAACTCGGATTTTATTACCAAAATGTCTATTTTGTCCCCTGTGCACTGACTAGATTTTAAAACCCAAACCACGCAGGTTATGTCTGTCTTACCCCCAAAATGTTCATTCTGTCCCCTACAAATTAGGTCAGATTTTTTCTCAAAACCACTTATGGTTCCTACATAATTACCTCAGGGTTTGCCCCCCACATTCTACCTCATCTTGACTACTGATCACCTCATTGCTTCCTCAATATGTTCATTCTTTGCCCTACAGATCTTCCCAAGTTTTACACCCCAAATTTCCTTGCCTAGCCCCAGTGATTGCCTCAGTTCATGTCAGTGGTCACACTCTCCCTAGAGATTACCTCAAGTTTAACCCCCAAAATTTTCCTGAAATGTCCACAACTTATTACCTCATTTTTACCAAAAAAGATTCATTCTCAACCTTTAGATCATTTCAAGTTTGACCCCCCAAAATTCCCCTACCTGTCCACTACTGACTCCCTCATTCTTCCTTCAATATTTATTTCCTTTCTACCATGTAGCTTCTATCAAGATTTACCCCCAAAGTTTTCCATCTGTCTACTACTGCTTACCTCATTTTTACCTCAAAATGTTCTTTCTACAGCTTATTTAATATTATTTTTACACAAGTTTCCCTATCTGCCCACAACTGATTCCCTCATGTTACCTCAGTGTGTTCATGCTCTCCCCTAGAGATTAGCTCAGATTTAGCCCCCAAATTTTCCCCACATGCTCAGTATTCATCACCTCCTTTTTCCCTCCAAGTGTTCATTCTCTGCTCTTGAGACTTTGTCAAGTTTGGCCTCCAAAATTTTCCTTCTTTGTCTATTACTGAGTACCTCATTTTTGCTCCAAAATATTCATTCTGTCCCCTACAGATTACATCAAGTTTTACCCCCCAGTTTTTCCTTCCTGTACAATATTAACTCTTTTCTGCCCCAAAAATGTGCATTCTTTCCCCTAAACATCACCTCAGCTTTTCCCTCAAAAATGCCACCTTGCTCTGCTTGACATCACCTCCCATTTTCCTACACAAACAATTCTTGTGTCCCCTCTCAGTCACCCCAGGTTTTCAGCTGAAAATGTCTCCTCTGTCCCCTCAAAGTCATCCCAGGTTTTCCCAGTGAGGAGCTGCAAGGAATTCAGGCAGGGCCAATGACACCAGGGAACAGCTGTAAATTCAGAGGCAGAGAGAGAAGATCTACCAGGAAAGGGGAAAGGTTCAGAAAACATTTCTGCAATTAATTAATAATTATTTCCAGTTCCCCACTGAGAAGAACACAACCTCACAGCTGTTAAGGCCTGACAGTTCCCTGCAGGGAGAGCTCAGCCCATGTGCCCAGAGGCAATCCCAGCATCTGCAAGAAAGAAAGAAGCAGCAAAAGGTGATTGCTTCTCTTTCAAAGTTATTTCAAGTGCTCACACCCAAACCCACCTTTGCTCTTGATTCTGGCCGGGTGCATGGTGAGCAGTGGGCACAGGTCATGTCATCCATGCTGGTGTGAGTGATGCTTTCTGGGGGAAAGCAGCTGATCTCCAAAGTTCCCTTCCTGCCCCATGCCTGATCTGCACAGGAGAAAACCTCTTCCAGGAAGGGATTGTGCTCCCTCTAATGCCATTTGCCCAGTCTGTTCCATGGGGATACTGCCAGCCTGGGGCAGCAGAGGCACACGCAGCTCTCAGCACTCCCTGCTCCAAGCACAGCTCGGGGCTCCTTTGCACACTGCCTCTGCCATGGGGTTTTCTCCAGGAGAAGCCAAGGAATTGCTCCTGGAAGGGTGCAGATTAAGTTATCCCAAAGGGAAGCAAAGAGTAAGTACTCCAGGAAGAGCCCTTGGGATCTGCTGGGCTGAGGTGGGAAGGGGACATTCATTCCCTGCAGGGCCAATACACAACAACCTCCAAGCCAAAGCCCAGACTGGCAGGTGGGGTCTGACAGCAGCACTCTGACAAACCTCCTTGTCATTCTTCCCTGCAGTGACTTTTGCAAGCAAACTCTGAAGCTGACAAGCCCAGAAGCTCCATCCAGCCACTCTGGAAGGAAAGGATACTCCCAGGGATGAGGCACATTCCCAGCAAACTCTCCCAACACAGCCTGGAGGCAGCGCTGGAGCTCGGGTGTGGGGCTGGGAAGGGCTGCCAGGAGCACGCAGCCCCCAGGTGGGGTGGCAGCAGCAGCAGCAAATTCCCACAGGCTGATGGCACAGCAGAGAGACAAAGGCCAGCAGTGCCCACGGGAGGTGCAGGGTTAATTCTGCTCCCTGCCCTGCCCCATCCCTGCAGGAAATCTCCAAGGGGGAGAGAAACTCTCAGGGTGCCCAAAATGCAGCATCTGTCACCCTGATCCAGCTTCAACTCAGCATGGGGGGCCAAACTCCCCCCACAGGTAAACACTGAGCTGAGCTGGTCAGTCTCAAACACAGCCCCAGTTCTCACCTCCAGCCTGCTCCTGGGGCTGCTGCCACATTCCTGACAAGGAGCCCCTTTGGACAGGGCTCTCTGTGTGTCTCAGGTGCTGGGCACTGCAGGGACCAGGGCAGCCCCCTCTGGGGACAACTGGGGATTCATCCCACACCATGGGCAGGACCAGGGGCCCTCCAGTACAGGCTGGTGGGGCCAGAGCCCATTGGGTTTGGCTGCTCAAACACCAAAGCTTTTGGCAAAGATGGGACAAGTTAAGTGGGTTTTCCTGGCCTGAGAGAGAGAAGAAATTGTTGAAATTAAGCATGGCAATTAAGTCCACTGTGGAAGTCAAAGGCTCCTGGCTTTCCCACTCCTGTTCTGATTGCTCACTAGAGGGTTTTATCCATAAAAAAATGAGAGGTGGCACCAAATAAAAGAGCTCTTTTTCAACATTTTTCCCCTACTTACTTTCATATCTAAAAAGGATGTCCATTTTTTCTTAGTGCATTCTTTGCCTAATTTTAACAGAACTGTTTTCCTTCCAGGCCCCACTTGTGGGTTCTTCACTCCTTTGCCATTGGACTTTGGACAAAGGAAGAGAAGCATCTGCTCCAAATGGGTGTCATCCTATGGGGAACACCCCCTGTACCAGCCCCAGCCTGGGCCAAGCACGCTGCCTCACTCTCCCCATTCTGGATGCTGGCTCCAATCCAGTCTGAGTTTTCCCCTGTTTTCCATGTCTAAGGACAGGAACTTGTCCTGGTCAGGGTGTAAGGCCTTAAACTGCACCTTGATCTGGGGGGCTGGGACTGGGATTCCAGCAGGGAATTCATTGTTTTACAAATAAAAGTTATTCCAGGGAGCTGCTGCTTTACCACACAGTGTCAGCAAAAGAGAGAGAACACCAAAGGTGTATCCAAAAACAAGGATGGAATGATTCCTCCTGCTTTGAGTGGGATCAGGGCTTATGCTGCCCTGGAATGACAAAGAACTTCTCCCTCAGCCCCCTAGAGAGCCCTCAAAAAGCCAAAGTGCAGCAGGGAAGGAAGGAAAGGCACCTGCTGGGGACAGCACAGCTCCAGCTGCTCATGGGGACTGGGACTGAGTCTGGAGCCAAAAGCCCCTTCCCAGGCTGGAGGGGCTTGCCTAAAGCACCACCTCTGGGAAGCAAAGGGCTATGGAAGAAATGGAGTGGGAATTTACAATAATAATCATAATGGATCAGGAAAGAGCAACAACAGAAGCAACAATCATTCCAAGGGAGCAGGAGGGATGCTGAGCTTTAAACAAGGTTTGAGTGAGGCAGCAGCTCCTGGCAGTTCTAACCCACAGCTCCAGCTCTGCGATTCCAGGAGCACTGCAAGCTCCTCCTGCCCAGTCCCTGGCTTTGCCTCCTGCCAGTACTCGGCACCTCGGGCACGGGTGGCTGCGAGTGCTCCAGTGCTGCTGCCCCGAGGGAGCGGGAAAATGGCCACTAAACCCCTTCCCACTGGGCTGGCTCTGAGCTCTGCCTGGGGAAAACATTTGGCACCCCTGGCATTTCAATGCAATCAGTTTCCATCACTTTGAAGATGCACTGAATAAACCCAGGGCACATAAGTAAACCTCTCCCCATAAGGAGAGCCCCAGGGAATACACAATTCTTCCTATGCCTGGCCAAAGAAACCAGGAGCCAGGTTTTGGGGAAGAGACTCCAGACTCTTATCTCCTTCCCTGGCTGTAAACCACTTGCAGAGGCTTTGGAGTTCATACAAGCTTGTCAGGATTTGGCTACTTCATTTAAATTCTATTCAGATACTGGAATGGAAGTGTCCTAAAGGCACCTCACTCAGACTTTAAGCCCTCTACCACCAAAGAATTTAGATGCTCTTTTCTTAGGAACACCCCACCTCTGCTTCTTTAGGTGTCTCCATGTGGGACATCAATTAAATGCAGACAAATTTTAGAATGCAGCTTCCAAGTCAAGTTACCTGCTAGGAAATGACTCCAGCTCTCTGGCACCTTGGGCTGTTTTAAACACAGCCTGGCCCTTCATGGCTGAGGCTCTGAGCTACACAACTTGTGAGCTGGCAAGTAACAGCAGCTGAGGTCTCATCCCAGCTGTACACAAAAACAGGGAGTGGGGGCTGCACTTGGATACATGCAGGCAGGGTTGGGCCCCTTCTGAAAGCTTCAATCCCTGTTTTTCAAAGACTCAATCAGGGATAATGACATTTTCACAAAGCTCTCTTAAGGCACGTGAAAACCCGAGCAAGAAAATGGAATCAAAGCCTTTGTTCCGCTGGCCTCACGCCCCAAATTCCAACGGGACAGACAAGTCCCTCTCCTCGCAAGGCAACGTCTCCTACCTGGATCTGTGCCTTCCCCAGCCTTTGGTGGCCGCTGTCTCCATCCTCACACACTTCCTCATCTTCCTCCTCAGCAGGCCTGGCTTCCTCATCCTGCAGAGCAAGCACAGGGACACTCACCAGCCTGCTCATCCCAAACCTGGGCAGCAGGGATGGACTGCTGGGACCCCCTGGACACTCACCCCTCTGCTGGCCACCATCCCTGCTCTGCAGTCCATTCCCGTTCCTGGCCTGGCATCTCCTTTGAACGGGATGTTAAACCACAACCACTTGCTCTGCTGGGTTTTGGGACATCAGAGACTCCTCCAAGGCAGTGGACAAAGCTCCTGTTCCCACAGCCTCTGCCTCCCAAAGCCCTGCTAGGGCCAGGCAGAGCAAGGGAAACCCCTCAGTTCCTGCTGGAAATTTCCTCTTGTGCCCGTAAACCCAGGGAAATCGTGGCTGCCCCATCCCTGGAAGTGTTCAAGGCCAGGCTGGCCGCAGCTTGGAGCACCCTGGGGATGGAATGAGGTGATCCTTAAGGTCCCTTCCCACCCAAATTATTCTGCCATTCCAGGATGATTCTGTGATCTCTCCCTGCATTTATTTTGCATCGTTTCCTCTCTAATCTGAATTCCCAAATCGAAATGATTTTTTAAAGAAATCATTTAAAATTATCCCAGGAATAAAAAGGGGTGCATCAAACATACAAGAATCATTCCTACCTCCATCAAATCATTGTTAATTGGAAGCCTATTTCCTCATCTCTGTCCTTAGTTTTCCTTTCCTAGGAAACCTTATGATCCCACAGTTTCTCCAAGAGATTTACTGGGATTGCAGAAAGGTTTGCTTTGTCAGGGAGGCAAGGGGGTTTACAACACTTGCTCCTCTGCATCTTTATCCTTTCACCAGCTTTCCCCTGGAACGGTGCTGCAAGAGAAGTTCAGAATTACTAGAAATGGATCAGGTTCACCTTTTTTCCTCATTCTTTTCCAACGACTTCCAAATTCTTGGAATTATCCTCAAATGAGGCCTAGCAAGCTACTGTGAAAACATCAATCAGAGGAACATCTTGACAAGAGAAAACCACATCCAGCAGCAGCCAAAACAATGCCACTGCTATTCTTACCTGGTCTCCAGGTGCTCCAGCCAGAGCTCCCAACACCCACTGCCATTCCATGGGGGTGAGGAGGCAGTTTTGGACGTGTTCTTTGCCACGGGATGGGATAACAGAGCCCAGAGGGTCTTTGTGTCCCTTCCAAGCCACCCCATGATTCCATGATACCATCAGCACCTATACCAATTCCATTCTGGAAAGCCCAATTCCATTCCTCCCATCAACTCAGAATTTCTCCCTTCCTCTCTCTGCTCCACATCAGGCATGTGTTGCCACAGGCATGGGATGCCTCAGCATTGCCTGGGAATGCCACTCAAGGCTGCCCTGGTGGCCTCAGTGCTCCAAAATGCCCAGCTGGCTCCCGTTCCAGTCAGGAATGTCCCAAACAGCAGCGTGGGGTGTGCCCTCTGCCATCCCACCATTGGGGCAGCTCCCATAGAATGTGACTGACTTACTGGGTTTGGAATTCCCGGCTTAAAAGTCAGGTGGTGGAATATCCTCTCCTGGGAATATCCAGAAGACCAGAAGGCTCCCTGGAAGCCACAGGTCAGGGACAGAGTCAGATGAACGATCCTGAACTTTTTTTCAGGGGATGCATCCCCAGCCTGTGGCTGCAAAAACTCCAGAGCTGTTCCTTCCCCTTGGGACAGCCAGGGAAAACATCCCCAGCATGGATTTCTGACAGGAAAAACCTCACTGCTCCAGGCTACTTGGCTCCTCCCAAATCCAGGCCAGCACTCCAACAGGCTCTAAGGACAAAACAACAGCAAAGACCATCTCAGGGCACACGCCACGAGCTGGGCGTCACATTCCTCACTGGAACTGGGCTGTTCCCACATCCCTGGGACAGTCGGGAGCATCCCCCGTTCCTCACTCTTCCATTCAGGACAAAGAGACAACAGAGCTGTCAAACAGCCAGTGTGTAACCCCAACAATCCAGGGAAAACCACCTTGCTCTGGGGAGAAACATCATGCCCAGTTATGGAAAAAGCCAAAGAGCAGTACTGGAAACACTCCCGGGCATGGAGGCTCCCAGCTCCGGAAATGCAGCTCACAGGCTTCTTCCCATGGGAACCCCAGTCTTGCCTGGGACTGGGCTCAGGGAGAAAGTCCTGCCCATTCCACCACTCTGGTACAGACACCCCAGGAAGGTGTCCCTGACCATGGCAAGGGGCTGAACAGGATGGTCTGTAAGGTTCTTGCCAGCACAGACCATTCCAGGAGTTTAAGGTGGATTTGAGCAGCTCCTGGGGACATGAACACCACCCACACCTCCCACCTGGCTCAGCCCAGAGTCCATCCAGCACTCACAGAGAGCTGCTGGGAGCTGAAATTCTCCCTGCTCCCCCTGCCTGGGAAACCCTGCCTCCAGCTCCTGGGAAAGAGGAGCTGCATCCTGCTGGGTGCCCCTGGCTCTGGGCAGCTGCCGCCTTCAGGCGGGGGGATGGCTCGGGCAGCTCCGGTGACTGTTCCACCTCGATGATTTTGTGTTTTCCTGCATTTCCCTGGGCTGGAGGGGAGCAGGGGGTGCGGTGGGAGTGCGGGAAGGCAGCGGCGGGGAGGGCAAGGAGTGGGGCCGGGCACCGCACGGCGCAGGGGGGCTTCTGCTGGCACTGGAGGGGCGCGACCGTACGGAGGCGTCCCCGCCGCTGCCGGCCACTGCCCACGGGGCTCCTGCCCGCCCCCGGCGCCACTGACCCCACACCCCGTGTCCCCACACTGGGAACCACCACGGAAAATCATGCTGGAACCTCTAATCCTGAGCCCGAGCCTTGACCTTTTATCCCCTGACCTTTGACCCCTTGACCCATTCCTTGACAACCCGACCTTTGATCCCTGACCCCTGACCTTGGACCATCCACCTTTACACCTTGAGCCCTGACTTTTGACCCCCAACCTTAGCCCTTTGACCCTTACCCTTTGACCCATGACACCTGACCCCAGGACCTTTGACCCCCCTGAGCCCTGTGACCTTTGCCCCAACCTTCTACATGTGACCTCTGTGCTATGACATTGACCACCTTGACCTTTGACCCCTGGACTTTGACCTTTGATTCCCTGACCCCCCAACCTTTGCCCTGACTTTTGTCCCTTTATCCCCTAACCTTTAACCCCCTCTACTTTATACCCTGCACTGCTCTTGCTGCCTGGAACCCCTCACTCCTGCTCTACACGCCCCAGCCCCCAACTCGTACCTGTCACTCTCCAGCCTGCAGATGTCATCCCCACCTTTTTGGTGTGGGGCTTGGCCTCCTCTGAGGGTTCCAGGGTTATCCCAGCACCAGGCTTACTGAGCTGTGCTGCACTGAGGGTTCCAGGGTTGCTGCATTGTGCTGCTGGTGGGGGGAAAATGGTGCTGTTAGGGGTGGTGTAAGGGCTGGTGCACCTTTTCCCTGTATTCCTAACCTCCACTGTGTACTCTCCACCCTGTTAGGGAGGCTCTTTGTTTAGCTGCACCCAAACCTTGGTGATGAACATCGCCTCACAGACAGGACGGGACCAAGGAAAAACAAAACCCAGATGGGGGAGAAAAAAAACCTCACAGCTGGCTGTTTTCTTATTATAAAGTTAAAAATCAGTTGAAAAAACTGAAAGGCAAAAATCACACACACAAGGTTAGAACCAGTCAACACACACGCTCTCACAGACTGACACACGCAGACACAGACAGACACACACTCTCACAGACAGACACCCCTTCTTCAGCTCACACACTGACTGCAGCCCTTGCTCACAACACTCCACTGATGAAGACGCTTCAACGCATCTTCCAACTGCTGCTCCCTGACGTGGAAGGGCAGATTCTGGGAAAAGCGGTAGCATCGGTGACTGCAGGGATCGGAATCGGCCTTGGGGACCTGCAAGACAACATGAGGCAGTCTACAAGGAGCTGACAGCTCGGAGTTATCCCCATACACCAGGCCCGTAAGTTTTCTACACAAAACCCCACAGACAAGAGATGAACCACAAAGTTTTACAACTGTTCAACCCAGCCACGACTCTACGTGCCAGGGCAGGGCAGCTCCAAGTGTAAGCACACCAAATAGAAGCAAAGATGACACGAGGACTTGAGATAACTCTCCAGAAGATAAATTCTAGACCCGATATGCTTGGAGGCAATGGAACCTACGGAACTACCACAGTGAGGAGGGTCCAGAGAAGTCCATGGCCCATGAAAAAAAGATATTACCAAACGTGAGAAGGAAGATGGATGAAAACATCTTGTGTACTTCTTCTGCTCTCCAAAAGCAAAACTGTAAAGATGCCGGAATGAGCCCGATCCGGGAAAGGACGCGAGCAGAGACCCCCGCTGCCGCTACGGCCCAGAACGAGGCCGAGAAAGCACCGAGACGTAACAAAGCCCTGTGACACAGGAGAGGATGGACACAAACTACAGAACACAGACACAAATGACATAACACAGACACGAGCTGAACCTGCCCAGCAACAGGCACAAGATTCCTAGAGCAAGATGAGCCAGAAGCTGGTGATGCCGAAGGAAAGAAGGCTCTATGGCAACAGCACGCGACAGTGAAACGTAACTCCTTCCAAGAAGGCAGTGCCAAAGCAGCTCAGAGGATGCTTGAGAAGCTCGGCAGGCCTAGAGAAGGAGGCAATGACTGCCAGGTGATACAAAGGGATCCCTAGGGAAGGACTCTGCCACCAAAGGCTGAAGTGACGTTGCAAAACGTGACCAACCAGCAAGTGGCCAAGATGCCCGCGGGTGGCTACGCCAGCGAGTAGGTGAAATGGAGACCGTGGCGATCGTGCCAGACCCGAAGGCGAGCTCCTCGGGCAAAAAGATCCACGATGACGGCGAGACTCAAAGGCCGATGACAAAGATGGGTGGGAACTGCCCTGCCCAGCAAAGGCTCGGGCGATGCTGAGGAGAAACCCTCTCCCTTTACTTCCAAGGGGCCCTCCCACAACAGCCCTCTCCTCTAAGCTAACTTCCAATTGCCTCCTGGAACTCCAAAGGTCTTTCCCTTCTCCCAGCCACCGCTCCCAACACTTAGCTTTCTGAAGACAAACGGACAAAATCCATCCTTGACAGAAAAAATGCATCAGCACCTCAGATGTCAACACGTTCCCCACGGTCCGCTTTGGCAGCTGCGAAAGATGGAGAACAAGGAGAAAATTCAGCCTCTGACAACACACGCCAAAAGAGACCCCTTCCGCAAGGCCCCCTCCCTCGAAACTGCCGAGGCTCAGCGCTTACCTGCTCTCTCCAAACTTCAGCTCCACACCTGCTCACGGTACCTAAGACAACAAAACAGAAAACGTCACTGTTGCCCTCCAGAAGAGCATCCCCGGGCTACTCCACACCACTGCCCCGGCTCACCTCAAATCCTGATCTGACTCTGGAGGTGGCCAGGACAAACCTGCACAATGAAAAGGGACACGCTCAGCACGCTGCCATAGACCGCTGGCCTATCAGCCACCCCACCTAAATGCCAACTCACCTGCTCGCCTCTGGCCCTTGGCACGCCCAGGGCAGCAGCAGCACCTGCAGAGAAGCAAAGCAAAAACACACAAAACATGCTGAGAGACTGTGAAACCACAGCCTCCCTGCTCCGACTGAAGTACACCACACCTATACCTTAGGCTTGCACCCTCCAGCATCCAGGGCCAGGACATCCTGCAAGTGGACCACCTAAAACACACAAACAACAACGGATGCTTAGAGCTGCTCCAAAAATTGAGACCGAGGCCGTAACAACTCATTCTGTCCACCGGTCACTGCTCACCTCGCTCCATCGCCCCTGACTGCCAATATCCGGCATTACTTCCAAAAAAAAAAAAAGACACGGAACAATGCTGTAACATAGTAGCATGACATAGCCCAGCAGGACTGCAGAGAGGGGCAGAGAGGGAAAGCCGGCCAGGATCTCGTTCCCAGCCCTGAGCAGGGGCTTTACTGGCCTGACTGTCCTGTACTACCCGAGCTCTGGGGACAGTGAACCAGGCTCAGTCCCTGCCTCACCACTGGCACCCTGAAATTCTGGCACTGCAAGAGTCAGGGGAGGTTTCAGCAGTGATTTCAGCAAGGTCAGAGCTGCTCCCAGCAAAAGCTGTTCTTAGACTACTCCTGGCTGAAGAACCCAGAGTACCTGCCACTGCAGGATGCTTGTGACTTCCAGGTGGAGGAGAAGGGTGGAAACAATCCAAGATGAAGACAGAATGATGAACACAGCAAAGAGGATTTCTTTATGCTCTGCACTGTTTTGTCACGTTCAGCCCTTCCTGGGCTTGTTGTTCTCAAGATCAACATCTCCGACTAAGGGCGCGTAGTGGTTTGGTCCAAAATACTCATTACTGTTTATCTGCTGTGAGATAAGAATTAGGAGAAATGCAAAGCAGGCACCAAACTTGAAAGAATATAAAGAAGTTTATTAACAGACCTAAAAGAAGGGAGAAAAGAAAAAAAAATTATACCACCTTCAGAACTCTCCTCCTCCCCCCACCTTCCTCCCTTCTCCCGCTGACAATGTAAAAAGACAACCCTTGAGATGTTCAGTCTGTTTACCACTTCCATAATAACCTTGTTCAGTCCATTTAGAAAGAGAAGTCTCTTCTTGCTCATGCTATGAAAACATTATCACAACGAGACAGCCGCCCACTTCCAAATATTGTTCAGTCCATTTAGGAAGAGGAGTCTCTCTGCCTGCGTGTGAGTCCTTTCCCCTGACTTGCAGCTTTTCCCGCAACTGCTTTCGAGGGTCCACTCTTGAAGTTTTTTGGGGTACAATTTTAAGGTTGAGCCATTCAGAAACAAAAACAGAGGCCCTTCTCCTTCCCTGGGAGCAAAGGGTCTTCATCATCTTCATAGTTAAGACTATCTCTGGGAGCATCTCTAGGTACTGAGGTTTTCTCCTTTCCCGTTTGGAGCAAAAGTCCTCATCTGGTTCATCTCTAGGGACTGAGGTTTTCTCCTTTCCCGTTTGGAGCAAAAGTCCTCATCTGGTTCATCTCTCCCTGTCCAAACTTCTCATGAAATTACAGCTGCATCAGCATCTGCCTATCTCGGCGCAGGTGCTTTTGCTTACGAGTTGAACACTCCACCCCCCATATCTTCATGGAATTACAACAGGATACTCTGATATATCATAGCTTCACAACAGAATTTCAGCTTTAAGTATCTCCTCTCCTCCCTCAGGTTTCAGCTCTTCACAGCAATAAAAAGGGTTAATCTCACCTCGGCCTTGCAGTTTTGCAGCTGGAATGTTGAATTTTTCTTATCGCAGTGGAGAGGGGGGAGAGCCGAGCCGCTCCGGCTGCCCACGGCAAGGCAGTGGGGGGGGGTTCCACGGCTGGAACAGGTCCATGGCTCCAGGATGGCCGTGGCCCGGCCCGGCCTGGCCCAAGCAGGGCCTGGCCGGGCCCGCTGGCCCCCACACGGGGCCTGCAGCCACCTGTGCCAGCGCCGGAAACGAGAGAGAGCTTGGAGGGGAGTTTGCCTATTCTTAAATGTGGATCACAGAGGTGTTCACAACTTTAAGTGGCTTAGAGAATTGTCCATATTCAAACTGGCCGCTGATAGGTTCTATCAGTTCCCAGAGGAAACTGTAAGCACCCCTCAGCAAGGACATCCCTTCCGGGACTATGCTTGCTAACCTATGACAGGGCGGGTGATGTGAATTCCAAGGAAGTACAGTTCAATTCTCCCCTAGATCTTTCCCTAAAGTACAAGATACTGATTCACCTCCCTTCCCACCAGAGTCAATCAAAGACTATCCAAAAACGTAAATTATGATAATGCGGAATCTGGTCTCCATTAGAAAAATTAATGTAGTATTTTTTATCAGAGCTTTGGTTAAATGTAACAACGCAGGAAGTGGCCTGTGCTCAGGTTATTGGAGAGTGCGAGGTTTTCTCATCGCATCAGCCCTGTCAGCTGACAAATGTGGCTGTGCACTAAGGCACAAAGCACCGACGTTTGCACACTACAGCTGGAATCTGCTATCTCTGTGTGCAGACACAACCACTGCTCATCACAGATAAACCCACAAGGGCTGCTCCAGCACTGACTTACCTGGGGAAAAACCAGCACTAAGAGGAGCAAAATAAAAAGCATGGGAGTAGTAGTTTCACCCTGAGCAGCTCCGTGAGATGGGCAGGAATCAGAGGATCCCCTGAGTAACTCTGAACTTGCTTTTCCTGATCACCTTTCACAGAATCCATAGCAGCAACCCATGGACATCCCGTGTGTAGGTTTATTCCAAAACCCACTCCCAGAAACATCAGGATATTGTACCTAAAGCTGCCTCTGCCAGAGGGAAGCAAGAGCTGGGGCTGGGAGAGGAAACAGGCAGGAACTTGCTCTCAGGAGAGGCAGCACGTGGGCTGCTGGCACTGCCAGCAGGAGGACGCAGGTGGGAGCAGGTAAAATTCCAATACAAAATGCAACTGGGGAATGTGACGGTGCAGAGGCTGTAGGTTGGCAGTCTAAGACTTTGGGGTTTATCACAGCTCTGTGAAAGCACCGAATTTCGCCAGCAGGTACCACTCATCCTCCTCAGGACAAGCTTCCAAGAGTTCATCTCTCAATTTGTGCCCCAGTGTGGGCCAAGTGCTGGTGGAGCCTGGGCTGGCACCCCGAGCTCTCACCCCAGCTGGCACCCCCAGGCCTTTCCAATGTGCCACTGCCACCCAAGCCACAATGGTGGGGCCTGAGGAAAGGAAGGAATGAGGAGGGACTTAGGACACAATCCTGCCCTTCAGACAGGCAGATTTACCTGTGCTCCAGTCTCAAGGGGGCTCTCAGTGGATAACTCAAGCATCCCGCGTGGGACACTGGGGCCAAGGAGCAGCTGGAGCAGCTCTGTCACCTGGGCTACCTGTGTGTAGCCATATTTAGCAATAACTGAATTGATTGAAATAAAGGGTAAAAGCTTGACTCAGCCTGTAACTTTCACCTTTCTTTCAAGTGCAAAAAGAAGCAGAAAAATCCATTCATATTGATGCTTTCCAGCTATGTCTCTTTCAGATTCCCAGGTATTCATCCCCTCACAGAGTTTTAGCGGTGACACAGAAGAAAGTTCTTTGCGTGCTGCCAGAAAAACGAGATTTCTCCCATTTTTTATTTTTACACCTAAAGTATGAAAACATTATCATCACACAGAAGAGTTCTACACACTCTCCTGTGGGCAAGGGGAAGATTCCCTGATAGGCAGATTCCAACCCCTCCTGTCCATATTTACATCCCTAAGGCCTCAGACCCTCTGGAGGTAACCACGGGGTTCCCAGGTGAGAGGAGTCACTGTGAGAACAGAATTAAACCCCAAAGCACCTCTGAGGAGACAGCGCCTGACTCTGGGAGTGCCTCCCTCTCGCGTGGAAGGTGTGGCTTACTCAGGAGTTACTCCAGGAGTTCCTACTCTGCCCAGGCCAGGCCTGCTCCAGACACTCCCCGTGCCCTCAGAGCCACAAACCCAGCTCAGGGCTGGGCTCAGAGCTCCAACACCACCAGGAATGAGCACTCCCTGAGCCCCCTGGCCTCCCAGCCCTGCTCTAGGCTGGGCAGGCACTGAGGGGCTCACTGACACCTCCAGGGTGGCTCTTTAAAGGTGGTGGCACAGGTGCTCCACAGCAGACCTGTGCCAGACCCAACTTCTCCACGGGCAAGGAAGAACCTCCCAAAGCAGGTGACACAAAAAGCTCTGGTGTGGCCCAGGGACTGCTCAAGGTCACAACCAAAATTAGTTCTGAGCTCAGGGTGGTGTCACTTCAGTTCCCTGCCACTGCTGCCACTTCCTGCCACCTTCAGCTTTTGCTCCAGGCACCAAAATATGATTTTTTCAAGGCCAGCCCACCTAAACTATCTGAAATTGCAGCCTGGCCGATCTCGGGAGCTCCCAGACTCACTCATGAGGATGAAGTGACAGACCAGCAGTGAGCACTTCTCCCTCTTCCAGCCAAGCTGTGAATTCTCCCTCAGCTTCAGCAACCACTTTTCGTGCCAGTTCCTGAAGAGAATCTTGTGCTGAACATCCATCACTTTTTCAGTGCAGAGCATTTGGCTTCATCCTCAAGCCCTAGAAACACTCAGCTAAACCAGCACTAAAACCTGATTAAACTTGCATCCTGCACAGCACAATGAACTTGGACTTGGGCAGGAATCAGAATATCTGGGAATGAAGAGAACCCAAGAGCTCAGAGAGGTTTGCTTTGCCCTTGTCCTGCCTTGGGCTCCTGGCTCTGCCACAGCAGTTACAAGAAGCAGAGCAGCGACCTCCCCTCCCCTCCTCATCAACACAAACCCCCAAAAGCAGAGTTTGTCTCTCTCAGACCCACCTTGAGCTGTGTCCGCAGCAACAACGAGGCTGTTGAAAGCAGCAACCCCACAGCTCGGCGTCTGCAGGGCTGCACCCTCTCCATCCTACAGCCTCTCCATCTCCCCACAGCTTGGAGTGATCTGTTCTCCCAGTTTAGAGAAGGTGACACCAACCTCACTTTGGTTTGGGTACAAACTCTGAGGCAGACACTGAAGGCAAAGGAAGACGAGGCCTTGGTGGGAAGGGACCTTAAAGCCCATCCAGTGCCACCCCTGCCAAGGGCAGGGACACCTTCCACTGTCCCAGGCTGCTCCAAGCCCCAGTGTCCAGCCTGGCCTTGGACACTGCCAGGGATCCAGGGGCAGCCACAGCTGCTCTGGGCACCCTGTGCCAGGGCCTGCCCACCCTCACACGGAAAGATTTCTTCTGCGTATCTACTCTGAACTGAAGTTTAAGTATCTAAGCTCAAGTTTAGTTATTGCTGAGCCTCTGCTGAAGATAACTGAGACACCATAGTAGGAGAGAAAGGAAACAGGCCTGTAGAACAAACCACAGGCGAGTAACAAACCAAAATGATGTGGCCAAGAACAATTATTGCCACAGAAAAGAAACCTCAGTCACCAAAAACTCCAGTCTATTCCTACATCCTCACCCAGGGGGACTCCAAACACGACACTGCAACTCATGCTCCTCCCAGCTCCACACACACATTGCTGGGACCTCTTGCAAGCTGCTCGAGCTCTCTCCACGTGCCAAATCTGCCCATGGCAGAGGTGCTGCTTTCCTGGCTCAGCTCCCAAGACTCAACTCTCAGTATTTCCGCCCTCAATACTGTAAATTTCTGGTGATCTGGAGCAAAGATTTCTGGCTTGCTGTGTGGCTTCTCACACAGAACCTGACCCCAGGGGCTCAGTCTCACTCTCTCCGTGTTTGACACAAGTCATAAAGCAAGAACTGCAAAGACATTTCGAGGCAGTATCAGGGGCCTGAGACAGCTTTTGAGATCAAAGTTGAAATCTACTGTTTTCTTTCATTGCTGTTAAACTGTACTGGAGTCCTGGGGGCACTTTTGGGTGCCACAGTATACAAAAGATACAAAGCTGACAGCATCCAAAGAAGGGACATGGGGATGGGGAAGGGTGTGGAAGGACCATGAAAGAGCTGCTGAGGGCACTGGGTTTGTTCTGGTAGAGAAGTGTGAGGTCAGAACACATCGGGGGCTACAGCTCTGATCTCCGCTCCCTGGGACACAGACAGCACCCAGGGAGCAGCTGGAGCTGGGCCAGGGCAGGCTCACGCTGAGATCAGGGAAAGGCTCTTCCCCCAGAGGCTGCTGGGCACTGCCCAGGCTCCCCAGGGAATGGGCACGGCCCCGAGGCTGCCAGAGCTCCAGGAGCGTTTGGACAGCGCTGCCAGGGATGCCCAGGCTGGGGCTGTTGGGGGCTCTGGGCAGGGACGGGGGTGGGACTGGGTGATCCCTGTGGGCCCCTTCCAGCTCAGGATATTCCAGGATTGTCTCACTCCCCAACAGGGGAGAGTCTGCTCTCACACAGAGCTGCAAACACACTGTGCAGGAGGCAGCAAATGACAACAATTGACATTGATACATTAATAAAGCCAAGATATTAAGCAAGCCAAAAGATAAATTTTCCCTTTTGTTCCTGACCAACAAGACCTGTCCCAGTCCCAGTCCAGCCACTAAGCAACTCCAGTGTGACACAGGGACTGTCTCACACCTCGAGGCCGACACACAACAGCAGCACAGCACCGGGAGTTTAATCACGTTTCCCTCATTAGAGGAGACAATTAATGACCGCTCAGGTGCACAACCACTCCTGCAGAGCGCTTCACTAGACCCCGTTCTGCAATAACTCCCCCAGGCTGCAAAGCCCCATTTGCCAGGGACCTGAGAGAAGAATTCGGTAGTTTTAAAGGAATGTCAGGAACCAGGAATACACCTGAGTGTAGGAACCGAGAGTGCCGAGAATATTTCTCGGTTTCCATCTCGCCCGATCCATGTGTTACGGCGCAAGGCAGAGGCAGGTCCCTACCTCCCGAGCCTGGGGTCCTCCCATCAGATGAGCCATGCGCGCGGCCAGGGGCGGTCCCGGAGCTTCCATCGGGCCCTCCCGCTATCCCCACGCGGCCCGGGTTCGCGGCCGCTTCCGCGTTTGAACGGCGGCGCCTGCTGCTGACGTCATCACTCCCGCCGCTTCCATCCCGGCCTTACTTCCGCCTTCGGGAGCCCTCGCTTCCACGCCTGCGCGGCGCGGCATCGGCCGCCCCTCCTCAGTGCCGGTTACCCCGGCAACGCCGCTCGCGGCTCGAGCCGCTCCTGGCCCGGCCCCGGCCCTGCCCGGGACGTCAGCCCCGGCCCCGCTGCCAGCCCAGCCCCGGCCCCGCTGCCAGCCCAGCCCCGGCCCCGCTTCCAGCCCAGCCCCGCCCCGCTGCCAGCCCAGCCCCGGCCCCGCTTCCAGCCCAGCCCCGGCCCCGCTTCCATCCCAGCCCCGGCCCCGCTTCCATCCCAGCCCCGGCCCCGCTTCCAGCCCCGCCCCGGCCCCGCTGCCAGCCCCGCCCCGGCCCCGCTGCCCGGCACCAGCGCTTCCCAGGCCAGCCCGGTCCCGCCCACGGTCCCGGCCGCCCGCCCGGCACCTCCAGCCACACACGGACGCTTCAGCTGCCACGCCGATACGACCGATAAGCACAGCACCTCCAGCCAGCAGTGCAATTCGTTCGGCTACTGCAGTTCCATCCTAGGAGCTTTCGGCAGCTACACCTCCTACCAGCTCTGTGTCCACACAGCCCCCGTCTGCACCGCAGCCACAGCCGTGGACACACAGCAGAGACATTTCAACAGCTGCCGTGTCACCACGGCATGTACCCCCTATCATCACTCTGATAACACCACTCAGAGGATTATCACAACAATCACACGATGCTGAACCATGTTTCCCGTGCCATTTCAGCGAAACAAATACGATTTTATCTCCAGAACAGAAAGAGGACTTTCTCAACTATATGTGGACACCTCTTCCATCACAACAGGACCAAGCACGTGTTATTAATAGTGACGTCTCGCATCGAGACATTCCATTTCATGCACATTCTTCTCGAACTTCTCAGGGACATTCAGCTGATTTTATGGGACTTTTTCATCCTCAAATGCCTGCTCAACACTTCAGTGAGAAGGATATAGTGACCAGCACAGCTTCAGAAAGCATTCCTCTATCTTCCCAAGCTTCATCTCCTTTTTTTACAACAACCAATACAACTCCAACTTCTCATATGCCTTCTTCACAGCTTCGAAATCCACAACAGGCATCTGATCCCTCATTTTTCCACCGTCGCTTTCAGCGTTCGGATGACTTTGTTCGTCACCTTTATTTCCGACTCAGAGAACGTGCAGATTATCTGCCTCCAGAGGTTGCAGCACTGGGTCCCCACCCCTCACCCATCCCGCATGCTGGCAGTACCCTACCCAGATCCACTGCACCCTCTCCTCCAGTGGCCAGATCACAGCCACCTGCGATGGCAGGTTCAGCCACTCCTCGTTTATTTCCTTACAGTGCACAGCCGCAAATACCGACCCCTATTCCTCATCCAGGAGGGGGAGAAGAACATGGAATAATAATAAAATAAGAATTTTAAAGTTGTTTATTTTATATTAATTTTTTTTAAATTTTATGAGAGAACTACCTACCCCATGACATTTGAGTTTCAATTATTAATTCAGTTAAGGTTCTCTTTAAAGTTTGTTTCATCCTCTCTACCCGTCCTGAACTCTGTGGGTGCCATGGGATATGTAGTTCTCTCATAAAATAAAAAAAAAAAATATATAAAATAAACAACTTTAAAATTCTTATCCCTTAGACCCTGTGTTTCCCACCCAGCATGAAGCATACTTGCTTTCTTCTGTGTTAATGAGTTCTTTTGAATTTATAAATACTTGTATTAGCGGTGATGGCGCCCGCCCGCGGAGTGATCCGCCGGAGGGACTATTTGTGATGCGCTCCTGCCCGCGGAGGGATCAGCGCTGATGCCGCCCCGCCCGCCCAGCTGCTCTCGCTGCCTTTTCCCGCTCTCCCCTCTGCTCCCAGCACTTCTCCTGCAAAGGGCGCGGCTTTTCCTGGGCTCTTTTCCTGCCGGGCTGCAGCGAGCGCTCCCCTCAAGGAGCAGGGGCAGCTTTGCTCGCGGCGGCAGCGATTCAACAGAGCAGGCCCGGAACAATTCCTGCTTAGCCGGGCTTTGAGCACATTCCTGAGCCAGCACCAGCAGCAGCGAGTGAGGCAGCGGCACATGAAGGAGGCTGCGGCTCTGGCCAGGCTGGGGAGGGGTTCCTCTGTAAAAGAAGAACAGGGAGAGACAAACCAGAAAGGGCAGGAAAAAAAGAAAAAGCCAAGACAAACTAAACTTTTTTTAAAAAATAATCTGGATCCAGAGGGACTTCTGGCTGGAGAACTTCCTGGGGAGCAATCCTGCCCCTCTGGGAGGCAATGCCAGGGCAACTCCAGCTGAAACCTGCACACAAACACCACAAAGATTTCAGATATTTGCAGGAAGCATCCACTTAGCAACTGCTGGTTAATAATTTATTCCCTTTCCCATTAAATGGTACATTCAGTCCACAAGACTTCAACACCTTTCTGGTAGTTTTATTTACAGTCTGCAGCGTGTTCTGTAAAACACAGGAGTGCACACAGACACACACACACAAACATTTAAAGAAGTACAGTTTATTCCAAAGGAAGTCTACGCACTACTTTTTCCATAAAAATTATTAAAAATACTTTAGTTACTGTATTCTACCTAAACCAAGATACTTGAGAATTCTTCCACAAGTGATGCCCCCTCCCCACAAAGGGCACTCCGACAAGAAGAAATTCAGGAGACTGCATCACCAAATAAAATCCTAATGGCAACTGCTTCAATGCACCAGAAGAACAACGAATTCCCACTCTGCATCCAGCAATCCCTGCTCTGCAGCCTGTCTGCATCTGCTTTTGTAGGGCTTGTGGGGCTTTTGCATTCACTTCCTTCTCCAGGGCAGTTCCCACAAACAAAGAATGACTGAATTTCTGCAGACTGTCACTCGGCAATCCTGCATTTCACACATGCAAAGGGAAACACTTTCCTTTGAGCCCTTTATTTCAAGGAGTCTCTTTTTTACTGAGCATCCAGTGAGAACAGTGCCCAGTTGTGGCTGTTATTATTTCTCTGCTTTTGCTGCGTGGCAATATTGAGCTGGAGCTCTGCAGAACACCCACTGCAGCCCTTGTCTCACTGGGGCACACCGAATTGACAAAAAAAAGGCACAAAGATGAAACTCCTAAAGCAGCAGCAGCCCCAAGTCACTGAGCTGCTGCTTCCCACCACCAACACTCTGTGTCTCAGCAAACACTTCCAACGCACGAGCCAAGGCCACAGGGGAGTGAAAAGCCCAGAGCCTGCGGGCAGGACAAGCACTCCATTGATCAGTAACAAACCAACACAGCTCAGCTGGATGGTGCACTTAAGACTGGACCTGGAAGCATCAGGAAAAGCCATTGGAACACAAGCTCAGCAGCACAGAATCCATTTGGCACCAGCTGATGAGATGGGAGGCTCTGTGTGGGACACGTTGTGCATTCAGCTTCAACAATGCCACAGCTCCACAGCAGCGCTGAAAAACTTCTGCTTTTAACAGTTGGAGAGGATTTTCTCAATGGAAGTGAAGCTGTCATTAACAGAGGAACAGCACACGATGCACAACATAACCTGCAATAAAAAGCTTTTGCTTTCCAGCATGTAAGCATCCAGGTTACTGGACTTCAGCTCATGGAAACGAATCTGATGATAGATTTTTTTTTAATTTTTCTTGGAACTAAAAAAGTAAAATCTTCCATAAAAGGATAAAGCACAAAAATACTCTCTCAGTACGTCTCAGGAAGCCATTTAATACCTTCCATGTCCTAGGAACAACTAGGCAAAACACTTGGAAAGTGTGAGCAGTAGAAATGTTGACCATTGAATGTTTGGCAGCCGTGTGCTCCAGCCCCTGGGAGGGGCTTGTCCCCCACTCCACACCAGTCCTGCAGCTCCCCAGCTATTTCTTCTTCTTCTTCTTTGGGGGCTCATCCTCAGAGCTGCTGCTGCTGCTGCTGCTGCTGGAGGAGCTCGGATCCGAGTCGAAGTCGGAGGAGGAGGAAGAGCTGCTGGAGGAGGAGGAGGGGGAGGAGGAGGAGTGTTGGGTGGAGTCGCGGGAGACAAGCACTCAAGGCATCGTGTTCAGCAAGTCTCGATTTATTTTTCAAAACTACACTTACTTATAGTACCTTTAATTAGCTCATACATATTGCAAAAGTCGAGCTCCTCATTGGTGGGAGCTATTCCGTGGGATCTGCAAACACGGTGGTCTTATCTTCCTCTTCCATATGGTTTCTGTCTTCTTACTTATCTGAATGCACATTCTGTTATCTATGCAACCTCTTGCTCAAGGACTCAGTGTCTGCATCTTTACTAAGCCTGCTGTGTTATCATGACCTTTGCTTTTTAGCCATTCTTCAGAAAGACTCTCAACAGAGGAGGAGCTGTCCTCACTGTCACTGTCCTCGGAGGAGGTAGAGGAGTCCTGGCTGTCAGAGGAGTCGCTGGCTGAGCTGTCACTGCTGCTGCTGCTGCTGGAACTGGTCACACTTTTGGACCTGGGAGAGAACAAAGAGCTGAGCACAGCCCTGCCAGAGCCCATGGCACCGTGTTCTCTGCTCTGCTGTAATTATCCAAAGATCAATTTGTTGCCTTGAAAATTTCCAGGCCTCACCACCTAAGATGAATTCCTGTGCCCTCCCTCCCTTTCCCACTCCTGGATGAGTGGATTTTGGCCATTTGAGCAACGGCAGAGTGGCCCCAGGGCATGACATAGGCCAGCAGGACTGCAGAGAGGGGCAGAGAGGGAAAGCTGGCCAGGATCTCGTTCCCAGCCCTGAGCAGGGGCTTTACTGGCCTGACTGTCCTGTACTACCTGAGCTCTGGGGACAGTGAACCAGGCTCAGTCCCTGCCTCACCACTGCAGCAGGAATTCTGTCAGTTGTGACCAAACTTGTCCAGTGAACACATCCTACAAGCTCCTTCCTGGGCAGTTATTAATAAGGAAAACCAAGAGACTGTAAACAACCTTAAAGCAGGATACCAAGCTCCAGCCTTTTCTTTGAGAAGCAAATATGGCTAATTTGTGCCTGCTCAGAATCAGAAGGAGCAGCTGATCTCCTGGCAAGAGCCCAGGGTGGAGCACGCAGCAGAGCTGGGACACTGTGGTGGGGTCCTGCCACGTTCCTCACCATGGGGCTGCCGAGTCCCTGGGAAGTGCCCGTTCATTGGGTCACCCTGCTGCCAGCAGTTGTTTCGCACTTCCCACTCCACATTAATGTTTCATCTCCGGCATTTCAAATGCTTTGCATTTCGGTAGGAGCGGGGAGCCTGTCTCCCATGGCAACAGTGCCAGGAGTCCAGGACAGGAGAAGGAGCTGAATGGGAGCACAAACTGGAGAGGTTTCTCACCACAGCTCAGCTGATTGCTGTTACTGAAACCCAGTTCTTGCAGTAAATCAATCCCAAGTGTTTGCTCCTCCATTCTGCCACAGCTCACCTCAAATACCACTGGATTTGGAGCCTTTCAGTGGCCAGGGCAGCTCCGGGTGCCCCAGGCAAGACCTTGGTGGAGACTTTCCCTTGTCAGCAGTTTGCCAGGGGACCCTCAGAACACCTATCCTGTTGTTTTCATCCATGGAACTAGTGGGATTCTCAACCCTGCAAGAGGCAGAAGCACCAGCAATCCTGGCCCTTCCTCACTAGGACTTTCAAAATAAGCCAAGGTCTTCTGTGTCTGTTCAAATTAGCTTTAAAGGCACTGATTTAACAGAGAGGGTATTCCCCCCCGCCTGAAATTCACTGGGAATTAGAAATGGACACAAAATAAAAATGAATGATTCCTACTCCTCCATCCCTTACTCTTCTCATCAGTCCACAACACTTGCCCCATGTGACAGAAAAGAGAAGGCACACTCAGGTTAGGGTTAAACTGTGTTTACGTTCTCTTTTCAGGCCAAACTAAGGAAGCACATCCAAAACCCCCGTGCTTCAGAGTTGGTGCATTTCCTCTTCAGGCCGCTGGAACTGGTAAATCTTATTCCCAGGTCTCACTGGGAACTCCTTTTATTTCTAGTTCACACTTACAAGTAGATAGATTGTGCAACAGGGTTGGAAAACTGCTCACACCTGGCCACAGCTTTCTCAGGAACTTCCAGAAGCGATGCCGGTTGTTCCTGGCCTCTGATCCGGTTTGAAGCTTGAAGTAAATACAGGAATCCCAGCAAATATGAATCCTTCCACCGGGTCAATAAGGCATTACTGTGAACAAAAGGGGCAGCCAGCTGGAGTCCCCACTGGGAATCTGCCTGGTCTCACCTTCAGGCAAATACGGCTCAGTATTTGCACTGAAAATGCTTGGAAGCAGAAATCCCAACTTGGAAAAGGAGCCACAAAGGAATAGCAAGATACTTTCCATTTTTTGAAGTGTCAGCTTCTGACACTTCACTCGTCTGTAACAACAGCTCATTTGTAGATCAGCTCTTCCTTTGACTCCAATCCAAAAAAATCTCATGTTCCCTTGAACTGTCCAGTCTCCTTCAAAGACTTAGGTTGATGTTTCTTGCAGTGACTGTGCTGATCCAAGGATCAGCTTTGTCTTTGCTTCCTGCTCATCTGTGTGTCCCTGGTTTGACATTTTGACCGTTTCCTGCAAGTTCTCTCCTCTTTGTGTGGTTTGTGTGTGACCCAGATCATCAACAGCTGCGGTGGCCCCGAGCTGGCCCCGTCTGTCCTCAGCCCACTGCTTTCTAAAGACACCACCGATTTCCTGAGAGGACACCTGACACCCAAAGAGATAAACCTCTGGGATTCCCTGGGGGAGACATGGACCAGATCCAGGTAAGGACAGAGCTGCCATCTCCCCAGGCTCCCCACGCAGACGGGATGCTTGGATTCCCTGATGCTCCTGCTTCTTCTTTCAGGGGATGCCCTGAAAGACACATTCTTCGTGAATGTCACCTCATATTCCCACTTTCTGTCCTAGAGCCGAGTGGCCCCGAGACACGAACATCCCCACCTACATCCCCAAATTCCACAACGGCTGGGAACCACCCACAGAAATCTTCCGTGGAGCTCCCTGGGAAATAGACATTGGACACTTGCAAGAGGAAGGTTAGTCCTGTGTCCCTGTCTCTTCACTCTCCCTCCCCCTTTTCCGGAGAAATGGAGCTGCAGGGGTAGTGGTGGCGTGCAACAAGTAGTTGGCTCAAAACTCAGTTGGATCTGGTTGCCCCAGTTAAATACAGAAAGCAAATGAGGCTGGAAAAGGGCAGCAATAATGAGCCTCTCCCAATCCAAGGCAACAGCACCCTACAGCGTAACTGAGCTCCAGGGACACAGGCTTCCCTGGAGAACACCTTGACCAAAATCTGCCAGACCATGACTCATCTACCACTATCCCTCTCCTTTTCTCCGATCAGCTTTCCCCTTTCCTGGTAACACTGACTCCATGTCTGCCTTTCCAGCTCTCCTCAGCCAATGGATATCCTTACTGGAACTCCTCACTCAAGCGTGGCCAGACGGCTGAGCAGACACAGGTCGGGGATGCCTTCAAACAGAACATCACTCCACATGGAAATAGGTGATGGATCCGCACGCCCGGAGCTTTGGCTCCCGCCTCGGAACCTCATGAACGCACACGGACACGTACAGTGACACTGGGACGTTTGGGCATCCTGGAGACAACTCCCTGCCACTGTTAATAACCACCAAGGGAAGACAAAGATCAGCTGAGGGGTTATTCCCATAAGCACTGTCTGCTGTTTAACCCCCAGCAGCTCTGCAAGGAAAGGAATCGCAGGTGTTTTCCACCGCAGGAGGCAAAAATATTGACTGACTTCATCAGTCCATCCATAGGTCTTGTTTCCCAACATCAGCCCAGCAAAGTGACCTTAAGGATCAGGTGCCAAAGATGCTGCACTGCGCTTTGGCTCTCCATGTGTGTAGAGATGCTGGAATCATGGAATCACAGAAGGGATTGGGTGGGAAGGGACCTTAAAGATTATCCCGTTCCAACCCCCTGCCATGGCCAGAGACACCTTTCACTATCCCAGGTTGCTTCAAGCTCTGTCCAGCCTGGCCTTGGACACTGCCAGGGATCCAGGGGCAGCCACAGCTTCTCTGGGCAACCTGTGCCAGGGCCTCAGCACCTTCACAGGGAAGGATTTCTTCCCAATATCCCATCTAAACCCACCCTCTGGCAGCGGGAAGCCATTCCTCCTTGTCCTTTCACGCCAGGCTCTTCAAGTCCCTCTCCAGCTCTCTTGGGGCGCCTTTAGGCACTGGAAAAGGCTCTAAGGGCTCTCCAGAGCCTCCTCTTCTCCAGGCTGAACATTCCCAGCCCTCCCAGCCCGCCTGTGTAATGCTCTAGCTCTTGGAGCACTTCCTGGCCCTTCCTGTCTGATATTGCGCTGGTTTATTAAAGGAAATTCTGACTCTTTCTGCTATCTCTGTGTATTTATCTCCAAAGGACTGTGAGTACGGAAGAGTCATCCCCTATGTTCCTCAGCTCTTCTTTGGGGAACTCACCTATAAATGGAACTGCAGAAATGGGGAGGGAGGAAAAGGAAACAGGATGTGAATCGAGCACCTGCATAGTGACCACAGATGTCCACTGCTAGACAGACACTGATGTCAGGCAGATCATGCCCTCCAAATAGTGCTCAGAAAGAGAACAAGTTTGGGATTTCTGAAACTGCTCTGAATTGGATTTGCTTAAACAGATGTCATTAGTAAAAGTAATCAAAGAAAGAGTTTTGATCCCTCTTCCAAGCTGATGCCACTTATCATGTATCTTCCCTGCATTCTTCTAGGGAAGCTGTTTTCGATGTTGTCCTGTCCTTCTTTTTATAAGGGAGCAAAAATACTTTGTTAAGTATTACTCTTTCAGTTTTGTTTCCTCTCCTCTTCTGAGATACAGTAAAGTGAACATTCAGCAGAATAGTTTTGTATTTTTTGAACACAATTCTTCTTTTATCCAACTGAGGCCCTTCTGTGATCATGAAAAAACAGAAACTGTTGTGAACTACAGTTTACACTCATAAGAGGTTGACATGGGTCAGTTCTCCAAGGTTATTCTTAGTTCAACTGCTGTGTAAACTGTTGATGTCACTGACTGGAGGCTGCTCTTCAGGACATTATAGATATGATAATTATATGACAGAAAATGCAACATATAGTTGAATCTGACCTTCAAGTTCACTAGCTTAAAAAAGGAAAAAAATGTCTGTAAGAAATTTGCTGCTTTTCCCATTACTAAGATGTAATAGATGCCTTCAAGTTTATACTCAGTCGACAGCATATACACATGGACAGCAGTGCCCATCCATCTTCAAGCTAGGGTACATTTTAAGTGTCAATGATCACTGCCTCCAGAAAGCATTTTTGAGACAAAACAGGCAAAGTCTTTTGCATATCTAGACAATCATCCAATACTAGGATCTTCACTCCCACATAAACACTTCATGTTTTTCCACAGAGGAATCTGAGATAGATTTTTCTGAGAAATAACAAACCACCAAAAATTAATTAAATGACAAACAAGGGAAAAGCACCACTTCCTCACTCAGCACATTTTCCTTGATTTTCATTAAGCATTCAGATTTACAGATGCTGATATTGCCACAAGAGCAGTTTTTTTCTGGTTTAACTTCCTCTTCCAGTAGAGCAAGCACAGCTGCAAAATGCAAGCTCATTTCCAGGCTCTCTTACACATCACCAGTTTACCACATTCCAACCAGTCACAGCTGTGCAACACCCCGTCAGGGTACTGGGATTACTGCAGTGCCACAGACAGTTTAAGTGAGGCTCATGGAGCTGTACAATTTTAACTATGTTTTATATGTATAATTAAATGATGCATGACATGGAAATAAGCCAGCTGTACTGAAACTGAACAAACTAACTGCTCTGATGCAACAGTTAAGCATCTCATCAGTTCTAAAATGAAACAGGTTTAAAGCAAAAACAATATAGAGAACAGAATGCTTGACACTGTTAAATAGCATACTCAAAGGATAATTTTTGAACATTAAGGAAATGCACTCACCCAGTCAAATTTTCAAAAGAATTCCTGGCACCAAAATGTTCTCTGTTTGCTTTTTCACCATGTTTTAAGAATGGATCACTCTGGGGGAAGAAAATCCTGTGCGCAAGACACTGCGTGAAACTAAACAATCCTTAAACATGGCTAATTTCCATGTGGAGCTGATGATTTAGCACTGTCATCCTTCAGCAGAGGAGAAAGAACTACCTGTCTTTAGTTTATTTAGGTAAGATGAAAAAAGTGAGGAGCGTGAATTTGATCTTGCTTCAATTTACTTCAGTGGAAAAACTCTTGCCATGACTTCAGTGAGAGTGAGACTGCATCTTAATTCATTCTATATGGAGAAAAACAAATCAGCTGAGAATAATGCTTTTGTTTATTAGATGTAAATTACTACCACAGTCGTTTTTAACAGTGCTAAGTAAATCCTGCTTTAAAAGCCAAACGTTGCCTTCAGTCCTGCTTATTCCCCTGTACTGTGTCACAATGCAGGATTCCTGGTCCTCTGACCAAGTCACCGCTGTCACAGTAAGCATGGCTTGCTCTGGGGAATGGCCACATTCCCACACGGGAATGATAGATGTTTGTGGATGTCACTGGTGACAATGTCCAAATCTGGGCTAGGGCATGCCCCCCAGCCAAGAAACTAGGGTGCACACTTTTGTAATATAAATGCATTCACTGAGAACACAGACTGCACTTACTAAAATGTCCATGAAAAGCAGCCAAGTAAATCAAATCAATAGGGTTAAATTTGCAATTAGGATTCTCTCTTTCGGCAGGAAAATTTTAGGATAGCCACAAATTGAGAAAAATTTGCTTTTTTTTCTTCTTTTTCTCAGAAGGCAATCAACCTTCTGGTCTGGCTATTCTTTACTTCTCCCTATGAAGTAAAATCTAAAAAGACACACACACGATATTTATGGAAGGACCTCCCAATGAATTAGGAAAAATTATTACTCAGAAGATCAAACAGAAACAAGACTGTCTACACTGTATGAATTAAACATACATGAATTAGGACACTGAGCCTTCCATTCTTTAGTAACAGAACTGATGCTGTCCTGAAAATGACATTAATGAATTAGACTGGTATATGAAAACCTTCTGCATCTGCTCTAGAGGTTGGAATGAGGATGTTAAATGAGGCAGCAGACAACAAGGACGTGCTGCTTAGGGAAGCTGAATATCACTTCTGTGCTTGTGGAGTTCTGCAGTTTGGATGAAGGTCACAGGTTATCTCCAGCTACATGAAAATGAGTGATAAATACACACTGTTGGTCTTAGACTGAAAGCAGTACTAGGCAAAGAGAGTCAAAATATGGAATATTACTCAAAATCATCCCCTGGTTTTCTAAAGATCATAATCTTCTATTAGAAGACAGTTTGTTACCTTCTCCTAATATTAAAGCTGTAATAGTAAAAGCACCTCAATCTTGTAGAAGTATCTAAGATACACAGAATAAGTAAGGTATATGCAGTGAGAGCACCCTAAAAACATCACAAGAGGAGTGACAATTTCTGGGATAGTAATGACATGAACGAGTATCTAAACGTTAAGTCTGAGTGAATAAGAGAATTTTTCAACTAATGGATCAGGGAAAATGTGAAAGGATGAGATATGTGATTAAAGATCATAGTGTATTCGGTTAACACAGGTGGAAAATATATGACTTTGATTCTGTACTACAACATATTTTAATTGATTTGTGTGTAGTTTTAGTTTTATACATGCACAATTTTTTAGAACACATCTTTAGACTGGGACAAACAATAAAGGAAATCCATTGTATGACTTTACATTGATCCCAACATCACTCACTGGAATATCTTAACATTTCCTGCACAGATTCCCATTCGTTAAGATGACAACCTTGAGAAGAAGGAAACCTATAACTGCCATTCAGAGAAGGTCTAAAATTTCAATTGCTGTTTGAACACAAAGGAGCTTTGACATGCTGTGGTTTATTGAAGCACTCCTGCAGTTATAGACACATCTTTAACCACCCTACCCTCTCCCTCTTCCTCCATCCACCACTGATTGATGCAACTGGAAGCTTCAGTAACTGCAGAGCAAAGTCCCGCTTACTTCCAGCTCTCCTGCCCCAGCAAATGCTCAGCTCTTCTGGGAAGATGGAGCTATGCCATAAGCACATTGCACCTGAAAGGAGATGAAACCTTCCCTTCAAAGACACATGTGACCAGGTTTTTGGAACTGCCTGATGTGGCCAGTTCTCATCTGTTTTCCATAAAGAAGGAAAAGAGCCCTGTATTCTCCTCTTCATGATAGTTCAAGTATGAATTCCAAAGAACAGAGATGCCAGGACTTGTCAGTGACATGACTAACAATTTTATGAGAACTGGCAAAACAGTTCATTTCTCCTACATCTTATTCTCAGAAACCTTGGAATTGTTTTGTCTGAAAGATTTGGGGGGAGGAAGGTGGACTTAATTCTCACAACTATATTAAATATTCAGTACATCTGATATTCTGTTGTCAACACACAAAATATAGTTTAATTATGATAAGCCATACTGGAATCATTTACAATACATAAATGTGAAAAAACAGCATTAAATTATTTCTTGTTCCATGTGGAAAAATATACACCTTCCAACCCCCCAAGAAAGTAAGACAAGGCACAATAAATTCTGGTAATTCTCTTTCTTCTGACTTTTCAGTTCCATCACAGCTCTCAAAACTAAGATTTATGTGCTGTTTTGCATCTGTATCTGTTGTTGATTTTCCCCCCCTACAGGGATATAGGTGAATAAGTTTGGACAGGAAACGGTATCCCTCAAGCCAAACTGAAAGGTTTATAAAGTTGCTAAGAAAAGTTTGGGTCAGGGCCTAAATATCAATCATCTGCTCACTGTCTTTTTAAACGAGCTCAGGCATTTTCCCAACTGTTCCCAGCAGGTCTCTGCCACTATTTTAAACTAAGATTTCAGCCATTTTTTTTCCCCTGTGTTGACCTCAATAATTTTTCTTTCTCCCCCTCTTTACCTGCCAAAGGCATCCATCAGGATTTTGCCAAAGGCTATCTGCTTTTGAAGTTGAGAGGAATTCACTAATCGTGAGCGTCAAATCCACAGTAAATGCCATGGCCATATGGTATATGCTGCTTTTGGGAATTAGCTCAAAAGGCCTAGCTGTGAGAAGGCCGGCTGTATGTCAGGAGGGTTTCACTGCTAACTTTCATAACTCATGTCAGCTCTTTCAGTTTCTGTATGCATTGGCTTCAGGGAGTGCAACTGTTCCCTGAATTTATAAAAATGTTGTCAAGATCCCTTGATCTTGCTTCCTCTGTCTCTCTCGCACAAACACATCCAAACACATTTATATACACAGTGGAATAGCATGCACAGTGGCATGCAAATCTAGCAAAAGAGAAGCTTGTAAATAAATAGCATGTCATTCTGCTTACTCAATACATTTCTCTGGGTGTTAAACTCATGATAAACATATCATAAGCCCCGATGAAGGCTCTACAGCCTGTCCCATCACACCATCCTGAGTGTAACTCTGCAATGCATAGGAAGACATAAGTTTGAAAAACAGAGCAGAAATAGCTCCCCTAAGGGCAAGGGGCTGACATAGCTGAAACATAACTAACTGGAGAGCATTTGTTTCCACTAAAGAAGGAAGTGTCAGTGACACATCTCTGTGCCTGTGGAGGTGTACTGTACATGCAAAGCAAAAAGAAATCCACCTTCTTTAAAAAATTGGCCATTAATACATAAATATGTCTGTGTTGAAATCCCTCAGACGGTACCATTCTTAACAAGAACTACACACAAGACTAAGAAATTCTGCAGAGAATCACGCTTTTGTGATCCAAAGAGGCAAGGAGAAAGAAAACCACATATGAAGAGTTTAACATACCCACTTAGTGATAGAAAAAGAATTATTACAAAAATAAATGTCAGTCCCCTTGAAACACTTGAGTCAGCTCTCTCAACTTTCTCTGATGCTGTAGGAAGGTGTGAATGTCCTCCATGTGTCACATCATCCGCACCAGCCACACAGGAATGTCTCCAATGCACCTCAGAGCCTTTCAAGGACCACTCCCCTCTAATTTATGTACAGTCTGTTAACATCCTCTTGGAGCAAACAGAAATAATACTTTTAAAAGACATTTCTACTTCAGAAACATGTGCCCCGACACAACAAAAAACCCAGATTTTAATACTGCCCCGAGGCAGAATTCATCCATCTTTAAGGCTTCTATTATGTATTTCCTGGTTAGTAATACAAAAAGAACTGCTGGCAGTATCACATCGAAACCGAAGTGGCAGAATCAGAAAAACTACTGAAAAGTTTACCTTTATAGGAAAGCTTCAGTCTTGGGATATTTTGTTTTGACGTTCCAGTGACTGGAAGGAACAGCATCGCTAAAGACAGCAGGCTGCAGGCATGTGGCACTTGCAAAGCTCTCATTCTGCTCTCCTCTTCTGTATCTTCTTTTGTACTATGGTGAAATATCTCCCCACTTTTCAAACAATCCAAGTTTTATCTGGAAGAAAAAAAGAAAACATCTGTAGATCTGCTTTACTGCATAAGCAACAATTCTGTAAGCAAGCCAGACCTATTTCTAAAGAGCACCTCAGTTAATTTCTTTGCTACGAAAGTATTTTTCCTCTAGTACAAGTAAATATGTTTTGTTTCTTTAATACTAAATTTACACATTTTGACATTGGAAAAATATGTAAACTTTTCAGACACCAATGTCTAGCCTAGCTAACGTTTAAGCACAAATTAAATTAATGCAGTATCCATAAAAAGAACATTTGACATTCAAAAGTGACCATGCAACTTGATAGTTAATACCAGTCCATTGGATATCTTACATGTTTTATAACTCTTTTTGTCTCAGTACAACAGCTATTGTGTGTTTATGCTATGACTAGAATGAACTGTAATGTCTCAGATGCCATGGGGGTACAAGCTGAGTTAACAGTGAGTACTTACCCATCAAAAACTAAACTAAGAAAACTGGAAAGAGCAAGCAGTTGTGTTTAGTTTTAATAGAGAAAAAAGTCAAAGCGGATGATGGATTTAAAAGTGCTTTCAGTATGATATTTCCAGCAGAACAACTGCCTCAACTCATCCACCAAAATGTCCTATAAACTTTAATGAGTGTTTCAGGCTGGGGTCAATAGGCTGATAGGGGATTTTGTTAGCACAGTGTGCAACTAAGCCAGCTTTGCAACACTTTTCACTTAGTAAGAATCATTCATATTCCATAAATCTTGAAGTGTTTTACAACTGAAAGCAATTATCACTGCCCTTATTTTCCCTATGCAAAAACGGAACCATAAAGCTGCAGTGAACCTATTTCCTCAAGGTCACACAGCAAGCACAGTAGTTGAAAAGAAAACAGCAACAGCAGTCCTGCTGTCCTTTGTACCCAGCTATCAAGGATCCCTTTTGCCCAATAACTCGACTTTTGCACATGAAATTATTTGAAATGGCATCTTGAGTTCTGAAGGCAAAACTTCATGGTTAATAAATCACAGAGATCAGAGTATGAAAATATTTGTGAGACCAGATCCTTCCCCCTGCAAGTGCCTGATGCTAGAGGTCAAGGGAGATGGCTGGTGAAATGACAAATGTCAGTGTTTGAGTAATGCTGTAAAACCAAGGAGTAAGGAAATGTTATGGTTAGTCAAGAGATTAATGGCTCATGATGTGCCATGAAAATTCTTTTCTGAAAGGTACTGGAGCTGCCTGATTAAAAGAGCAATCCTAGTGCCCACATCAGCCAGCACTTGCACAGACACCAAAGGAGAGGTTCCTTGCAAGTCCATGAGAGATGCAGCACAGCTTGTGGCCCCTGAGCCTTTCCACCGGTCTGTTATTTGAACTCCTGCAGCACTGGGTCTTGCAATTCTGTGAGCTACAGCAGCACCCAGAACCAATTCGGCACCTCCTGATACAGGCAGTTCATCCTTCCTGGCATGAAAGGATGGAAACAGAATCCCTTCCGTTCTCTCTGACACAGGAAATCTTTCTCAGATGAAACTTGGGCTTTCTGAGCCTCCAGACTTTCGCTCAATAGCAAAAGACAAGGAAGTGTGCAAGAAGAGCATGATGGTGAAAAAGAGGGAAACAATTCGTAAAATCCCCAAAGCATAATTCCTATTGCAGAACACTAAGCTTCTTCCTTCTCAGTCCCCTCTTCAACACTCATATGCAGTGTCTGAATGCACTACTCTTGGCCAAGTGTGAGTACATGTTCACGAAACGACATGGAGAGAAAACAGACAAACATGAAATGCCTGTTTCATCTTTCTCTTCCCTTTATTACAGTATCAGATCCTAAAGGAACACCCTTACTTCTTCTGTGCCAACACATCTATCTGAGGGTGGACCACGAAGGACTAAAGTGGATTAGACTATCCCAGGGTTAAATCGCCTTTAAGAAATTTATTTAGAGGTGAAAAAGGGGAAAAGAAGGAGAGGGGAGGAGGGGGAAGAATAGATGAAGATGAGACACCAGCCCTGTTCATCTTCAGCAGGATGATAGTGACAAACCATACTTCAAAAAGAAGCAATTAAGAGGGAGCCAGTCTCACTGCAAGTATGTTGAGAAGTCACGGCCTGAAGGTCTGGGCCTCAGCCAACAGGGAACTCACCAAAGGATATGGGGCTCATTTTCTTGAGGCAAATTACTGTGAAGAATCAGGACTAAATTTGACTAAAAAAACAGTTGCATCATTGCACTGTCATTTGCTGAATTGATTGAGAATCAGCACCAAACTCGGCCCTTCGGCCATAGCTCACAACCTCACTTTTTCATGTAGGCTTTTTTTGCTAATGGGAACCTTCCTTTTTTCTTGGTTGGGTTTTTTTTCCCCTTTCCCCTTTTATTTGAATAATGTCTGTGAAAAACCATTTGCTTTCACGAGGCGGTTAGTTTACACTGGAGGCAGCAGCTCTGTGAGCTCGAGCCAACCCTGTCCTGTCTTTAGATTCATTGCAATCTGGCCACATTGTCACATATATTTTTAGTTTATGATGATCCTCTAATACAATTCCAGCTTCCACACAGAGTCCTTCCAACAGTCTAGCTCAGGTTAATGAACTTCAGGCCACTTCTCTTCTGCAGGAATTTCGAGGCCCAGGGGGTGGCTGTGCCCAAGAGATTTGCCAAAATCCGCTACGATTTCACCGCGCGAAACGCCAGTGAGCTCTCGGTGCTGAAGGATGAAATCCTGGAGGTACGTGACCGCTCCTGGAAAAGGTGTGTCCCCCAGGGGCAGGAGAGAGCTCGGGATAGCAACAAGCACCAACTCCATTTTCCCTGGTGGTATCTCAGCAGTGACACAAAGCTTTGCTCAAACCCAAAGCTGGAGCAGGCTGCCTGTGCTGTGTCGTGTCATTTCCTCAGCTCAAAGACATCGGTCCCATTTTAACCACAGTGAGGAGGGAGGACAACAACTCGCTCTAGAGCCCTGCTCATCCCCCGCTGGGTCGGTTCCTTATCACCACTTCCTCCTCCACGAGGATTTGTTTTCTCTGAAAAGCACCTTTCTCATAACCTTTCTCTTACTGCAGCACTGTTGGCAGCTGGACAAGGTGGGACGTGACTTGGGCTGACACTGATCTGTGACCTGAGGAAAAGGTTTCTCTGCAAAATGTGGCTTTTTATTTATTTAATTATTTATTTTAATGCAAAAAGACATCAGAAACTCAGTCATTAGGAAAAAAAGGTCTGGAGAAACAGGGACATTATGTAGGAACTATGAGTTCTTCAGCACGCAGAGGTGCTCTCCTGTTCATCCTTACGATACATTCTGATGCTTTCCAGGAGAAGTTTCAGTCCTGGATTGCATCTGAGAGCAACAGATCTGATTAGAGCTCCTGGCCTCAGTGATGTCCTTCTGGCAACTTCACCTTTTGGATGGTTCGGCCCCGCTATATCCTGGTTGTTTATGCCTGAAATCCCATTTTCCCACAGCAGATTTATTTTTGTCCCTCTCTCAGGTGTTGGAAGATAATAAGCAGTGGTGGAAGTTGCTCAACCGGAGTGGGCAGGCCGGTTCTGTTCCGTACAATATCCTGGATGTGGTGAAACTGGAAGAGCTCAAACAGGTCTGTAGTCAGGTAATACCTGACTGGTATCAGCTGCAGGGCACAATCTGCCTCTGGGAATAATGTTGTCATTAGACCTCCCTGATTTCTTAGGATACTATGCACCAATCAGGACAGACCTTCAGAAGTAGACAAAGCCAGGAGATTCCTGAGTCTCCTATGATAAAATTCACATTTTGCTACGATCGTCTTCCCAAATAAGGCCTATCCTTCCTATTTGTGCACCAGCCTCCTGCTTTCCATATTTTTCCACATCAAGATTTTTCTTGGGGGTTAAATTAAAGATGGACACTTCCCTCAGCCAGTTCAGTTCAGCACCAGGAACACGTTACTGGAGTGGAGGCAGATGGAAACACCATCTAAGTGAGAATTAACTGAATACTGCAACTTGCACTGCAGAAATGTGGAGCTGGAGTGTTCTAAACACCCTAGGGAAGCATGGAATTGCTTCCCCATTTTGGTATTGCAGCGTTTGGGCAAAGCCTAAGGCGGCCCAGCAGGCTTCTGGATAAATCCCTGCTAGTTTAATCAAAACGTCAAAAAACTTTCCAGTCCGCTCCAGGCCCTTGGCAGTGGTCCCGCTTCACATCCCAGCTACGGAGCAGTGAGGCTCTGCCTTCCAATGAGATCGAACACGTTTGGCACAACTAGGAATTCCCTTGCGCAAACTTCAGACTTTGCTTTGGGTTCTTCATTCCCAGAAATTAACTTCTTCCATGCAGCTCCACCTGAGGTCTCCCCAGCCCCACATCAGCACAAGGAGAACACGGCAGTTTGTCCCTCCGTGGGTGTGAGGCAGAAAGCTTAAGAAAATTAAAAACGACCAAAAAAAATTCTTACTTTTCTTTCCCTTTCTAACCAGTCTAACCAGAGCTACAAAGGAGACCTGAGCCCCAGGGGCTATGGCCCATCCAGCCCAACCCACAAGCTGCCTGCCAGCTACGCCGGGGATAAGTGGGGCAGTGAGATGTTGTCGCGCCACTCTGCACAGGACGCCAAAGAACGCACGTGTGTGTCCCACTCTGGGCTCCCCTGGGTTTGGGCGCTCGGGGGACCAGACCTGCCCAAGGGGCTCCCCTGCACCTTTTACTGATCACAGCAATGCAGCAGCACTGTGTCTGGAGGCCATTCCAGGCAGGACAAGAGCCAAGAGAGCAGCCCTGGGGCTTGTGACACCGCCGGGGCTCTCGGGCGGCCCGGGCCGAGCAGGGCAATAAGTGATCACCCCATGCCTCCTTCCTCCAGTTCTAACTTCCTCCTCCTCCTCCCAAGGAGAGAGTTTCCTTTCTCTTCCAAAATGTTTAAGTGTGTCTAAGGAACAGCTCAGGTCAATCCCTTTCTCTCACTTCCTTTTGCTCATCTCCCGGCACACACACAGTGCCCGCCTGGCCGCTTCCTTCATGTGGTTCCACAGAATTCCCGGCCAAACAGGAGATCCGCATCACTCCCTCACCCTGCACGTGCTGTGGGGCTCACAGAGCAGGAGAGAGATCAGGGGCCCTGCTCACCTCACCCCTTATCCCACCCTGTCCACTCCTGGAAGCAGGAGCCCTTCTGGGACGACAGGAAGCCCCACCATACAAGGACACAAATCTGTTCGTATCACTGAGTTATTCTCCACAGTCTTCAGGAGTTTCATGGGGAAAGCGATACTGGATGAAGAGTCACTGGAGTTTTCACAGAAGCACAGGATGCCCTGGGCTGGAAGGGACCTTCAAGCTCATCCCATCATGAGTGTGTTGCTCATTCCCAGTTTGTGCTTCCTGCCGCTTCTGTTCTGTTGCGGAGCAAAACCTGGAGCTCTGCGATCAGCAAATTAGTGACTAGAAGCAGCAGAGAGGACTGAAAAGGTCTCAATTCCAAACCTCCAATTGTAGATTCTCACAGAACTGTGCTTCCACATCAGGCAACAGCCAAGGGGTGATGGGAGCAAAATAAATGGCAACACAGGGGCACAGGAAAATGGGAATCACTTTTCTGGGCTGAATTTAAATAAGAATGTTGAGCCACATCCCCATCTGCCTTACAGTTTCCCCACAAACATTTAATGGCATTTTTGACTGAAGACTTGCTTTCATTCCCTACTTGTTTCTACAGAACTTATTCACCAAACGGATGAGCTGAACGACGAGCTGCTAAAGAAGATCACAAACAATAAAATTCAGCCTCCCCACAGGAATTTCAAAGTGGAAAAGCCTCAGCAAGTTTTCGTGCCCCTCACCTTTGAATCCAGCACTGAAGAAGTCAAAGCCTGGCTGGAGGCCAAGTCATTCAGCAAAGAGTAAGATTTGCCCTATTGCCACGTGCAATGCTCGTCCTTCCCTGGAGAAGGAGCGGGGGAGGCCACCGGCACCATCTCACCTGGGACAAGCCACTTGGATTTACTTACAGAGCCTGTGTTGCAAATTAGATTTCAACCCTGTTCAATCCAGGCTCTATAACCAGAATGTTCAGAGCCCAAAGTCACTCCCTTTCTCTGGTATAAATATTTTCTTGGAGATAAACAGTTAACTAACTAAATCCAAGGCCTGAAATGCTACTGGAATTGCAGCTGCCACCTTGGAACAGCCCCAGGGCCCCGTGATATGGTCCCACTGCAGCTCCTGGCCTCCCATCTCCAACTCCTCACCTCTGGCACGAGGCCACGTGCAGCACAATCGTCACCTCCCTACTTTGTGTCTCCCCAGGACCGTGGAATACCTGGGCATCCTCACCGGAGCTCAGCTCTTCTCCCTCAACAGAGAGGAGCTGAAGAAGGTGTGCGGTGATGAGGGAAATAGAGTCTACAGCAAGATCACAGTGGAGAAAAACCAGCTGGAGGTAAGCATTTTTCTGGATAATTCCTGCTGGAATGGGGGCTGTACCAGCAGCGTCAGATAGCTCATTAAACAGGCATTTTAAAAAATACAATTGTGGGGGAAAAAAATGCAACCAAACCTACACCAGCAATAAAACACACGTAAAAATTCCGAAGTGTCTTTTGAGCAAATCTGTAAGATCCCCCTGTTTCCACTAATTAATCTGCTTTTTACTGATATCACTTATCTCTTTGAAACTAGCTCTACTTTTACAGCATTAATTAAATACTGTCACTTAACTGCAGCTTGAAGTTCAAATCCAAACTGCCTGTTTTGTTTCCATTCCAGAAAAGCAGAGGGGAGTCGGAGCTCCAAGAAATCACGAAGCGCCGCCAGGAAAGGATTGATTCTGCAAATTAAAGTCTCTCTGCTTTATTTCAGCTCTTAGCCCTAAGTAGTGCAGAAAAAAAGGGAATGAAAGCAATGATTCCTGGCCCAGGCCAGATGCAGCAGAGCTCCCCTTGGGGTCCAGCTGCCATCAGAGTGACAATTCCTTGAACACTGTTGGGAAGGGTTGACAATAAGACCATGTCCCACTGGGAAAGGTGTTTTAATTTTGCATGAAGTATTTTTTTTATAACTATATATTTTATACTGAAATTTTCCGTGCATGCGATCAGAGCAGGATTCACACGGGGCTGGATGTACAAGGGCTGGCTTCAAGCAAAAAAAGACCCCCAAAGCTTTTCTCCGAGGGCTGTCCCCTGCTCCCCACTCTCCCCTGGCAGAGCAGGCGTGGCACACAGCACAAGAGAGGCCAGCCTCAAGGCTTGGAGCCTGGACCAGAGGAATAAGGCTTTAGAACCCTGCAATGGTTTGGGTTTAAGGAAAGGACATTAAAGCTCATCCCACTCCACCCCCCTGCCATGGGCAGGAATGCCTATCACAAGCCCAAGTTGTTCCAAATCCTGTCCAACTTGGCCTCGGACACTTCCAGGAATGGTGAGTCATGACCTCTCTGGGCAACCTAACCCTTTCTATTTCCATTTCCATTTCCTCCTCAGTGCAGGTGTCCCCTGCAGCCCACGAGCACAGGGCCGGTGACAACTGCCTGTCCTTGTCCTGTCCCCCTGTGCCCCCTCGTTGGACAAGGCTAGAATGGCAACACACATTCCCGAAGTCTGGCTGCTTCCTTAAATCCATGGACCAGCTAGTGCTATCTCTGAACAGCTGAAATGAGCTTTCAGTGCCTAGAAATGAGCAGGAGTGACAAACAAAGGGATTTGAATCTGGAAATAGGTGAGTTCCACCCGCCCACCGCTGCTGATGCAGAGGCTGGGGCTCGGGGCAGCTGTGCAGCCCTTCCCTGGGGCACGGATCCTGCACTGGAATGTTGTGGTGGTGTTGCCAAACCGGGCCTCAAACCAGGAGAAGATAAGCCCTGACCGTTTGCTCCCGACCCAGGCACACCCACAGCCCTTCCCAGGGTGTTGGTCACTTGTCCCCATCTTCACGTTTTCACTGCAAAAAGTCAGCTGAAATGATTCCCAAATAGCTGAAACCCCAAAGCACACTGGGAAAGGCAGGTTTAACACAAATTAAATGGCCACAAGAAAAAACCCCCTCTAATTTAGCACAGGGTGTTGCTCTTTACTTCCCGTTTTCCTTCATAAAGTTATGTGCATTTGTATATAGCAATCTGTAAATAGGGGTGAGGAAAATCCCTCTCCCTAGAAGCAGAATTAAGTGATTATGCTTCCAAAATTTACTCACCATTTCAAAACTCAAGCAAGCAGCGTAGTTCCTGTCCACAGCAAGTTTGGCACATTGCATTTCTAGCTCTGTTTGACTGACAGACCAATCTGATTGCAAAGCAGTGAAGCACACAGAGCTCCAGAGCTGCCCACAGCCCAGGGACAGCTGGGTTTTCTCTCTCAGCACATGCTGAGTCTTGGTCCAAATTTGTGCCTGTCATTGCACATTTAATGGAAAAAGCTTTAAAACAGCATCTGGGGAGCTCATGTCTAAAACTGAGAACACCAGTGCACCTTAGTTTTGGCTTCATTCTTAAGCGTCTCCAATGGATAATCTGTTTTCTTCATTTGAAACAGGACACTGCTCTCACCAGCAGAATTAGGGTGCAGGCAGGGGAGGATCCTGGGTTTAGTCACAGCCCTGCTAGGATCTGAGAAGGGCACTCACCTTGTCAGGGAGGGATGAAGAGGACAATCCTCCTGAGAAGCCCTGGCTCCGGATTAGGGTGGAGATGGGAGGCAGGATGGCAAGCACGGGAGGCGAAAAAGTTTCTAAAATGAAAATAAAAACGAATGTTGAGCTAGGAAACACACCATCTTCTAGTCCTGGGGTGTAGAGGAAAGCAAATCACAGGGAATTACAGTTATCTGGGATTTTAAGAGGAATGTACATGACAGCTCTGTAAAGCCGGGAGCCACAGGAGCACTTCCTAAAACAAATAGCTCAGTAGACCTTATTGCAGAGGCCACTTTTACAAATTTCCACGCGACTGAGCTGTGCATCTGCTCTGTTTGTACTGCCTGCAGACACTGCTATAAAGTACTGTACATTGATGTAACTGAGCGAAGGAGACAATGATATAACCATGCACTGTACAAGATTTATTAAAATAGTTAAGTTATAACTCCATCTCCGTCTCTTTCACTGGGTTTTCATAATGCTTTGTCACTGAGAGTCTCAGAAACTCAGCAGAATGTCTGAAACCACGCATTTCCTTTTGGGTTTGGGGACTGACATTCAACAGGAAGGATGTTACGGCCTGGATAGCTGTGTCTTAAGAATAGGGGCAAAGCATGAGAAGGCTGCACAAAAGCACATTCTTGCCTCTCTGGAAGGGGAACGACTGTGGCAGCTGTCCCAAGTGGAACCATACAGAAAGAGGGAACAGCATAACCCCATGACTAGGAGCCTGTTACACGGATTCTCCAACATTTCCAGCCAAGAGCCATCCTGTTTCCAGAAGCAAAAGTTTGTCTTCTCTTTTCCTTAACAATTAAATTACCCAGCTGAAATAACTGGTAATTCCTTCTGTAGATGTTTTGGAGAGTACAATTTCCAAGTGGGCCCACACTAACAAGATCACCTCTTTTACAGCCTAAATAAAGTTCAGGCGAACCACGAGCCCAAAACACCTGCCTTACTGGGCCGAGGGCTCTCTCAGCGCCTGGAGCTGCACTCGATAAACCATTTCGAACCTTGCCACAACGGCGGGGAAGGGAGCCCAGAGCGCTCAGCTCCTGCAGCGGGGCACCACCGACGCGGCCCCGAGCCTTCCCTCACGGCCGCCTCCCTCAGGGGCTGCCCGCCGCCACCTTGCGGCACCGGCCGCGCCCGGGCCCCGCGCGGCCACGAGGGACGGGTGGCTCAGGGGCGGGTCGGGCGCCGTACCGGCCGCGGGGAAGACTGCCGGGGGTTCTGGCGACACGGAGACTCCGGGGACAGGAGGTTCCGGGCCCGAGAGATCTCGGGGCCAGGAGACTCCCCCGATACGCTCCGTCGGGGACGATGGCGGCGTCACGGTCGCCAAGGCGAACCCCCGCCCGGCCCTCACGAACCAGCCAATCAGAATCGCTCTCCCTCCCGCGGCCTCGTCCGTCTCCTGTCCGCGCTCCTGATTGGCCGCTGCCGCCCAGCCAGGCTGGGATTGGCGGCGGGCGGCGGGAGCGCGCGGGCCGGTGCCCTTCGGGCACGTACCGTCCCTCCTGGGCGCGCGAGTCCCCCGGAGCCGCGGACGTGTCGGTGTCCCCCGTGAAGCGGCAGAAGGTGGAGTCGGCGCTGGACCAGCTCAAGCACCACACCACGGTGGTGGCGACACCGGGGACTTCAACGGTGAGAAGCGGCATGAGGGGATCCTGTCTCCGCAGCTTCTGCTTAGCCCCCTCTCCCGCCCCTCTTCACGGAGAGTGGGCGAGCCCGGCCGAAGGGGCGCGCGCTGAGGGGACCGACCCACCCTGGGGCCGGAGGGGGGGCGAGCGGGACGGCGCTCGGTGGCGGCGCTGGGTCTCCATCCCAGGGCAGACCCCGCCGTGATTTCTCCCAGTTTGCCCTCGAGTGTGCCCTGACCACTCCGTTCAGCTCTGTGTGCTGTCAAGGAGAAGTGCCAGACTGAAGCCAGGCTCTGCTGCTCTAATTAATTTTGGGTTTTCTTCCAGTGGGCTGTCTAGATCTGGGACTTGTTTGGGGTTTTTCAGACTCACGCTTGGACGGGGCTTGGAGCAGCCTGGCCCAGTGGAAGCGAGTGGAACTGGATGAGCTTCAAGACTCCTTCCAACCCAAACCATTCCAGGATTCCATGATATGCTTAAAAACTGATTTGGGGTTGGAGAGAAAGAAGGGAAATGATGCTTTTTATTTGTTTTACTTGAGCTGTACATTGATCTTCTCCCTTTTTGCATTTCCAGGATGCAGAAAGTGAGAAGGAACTTGAGGAGATGTGCTCGGTCCAAGAGAAATAATTTTGAAAAAACTCTCTCACTGGATACTGCAGCAACAGTAAAATCCCAAATGGATTTCATGATCCTGACAATTCTGAGTGCACTTCAGGGATAAGGCACAAGATCTTACAGAAAAACAGACGCAGCAGCACACATCCAGGAAAACATCTTGGAATTAATGGCATAAAATCGTGGTTTATTTTCCTGCATCTGTTTGATTTTAGGATCCCTAAAAATGTTACATTCCTAGCATCAGGGGTCAGGGGGTAATTTAGAGGTAGTTGGTGATAAATATTTTTGGTTATATGTAGGGCAGATATTTATGCCTTACATAACTCTGTAATATAAATATGTATTATATATTAGGGCATATAGCTATCTATTTATATATAACCTATTTTTTATGTGTGCCCAGATATAGTTTATATCAGACACTGTGCCTGTCTGAAGGCCTTGCTACTGCGCTCCTAACTCATTCCTGAGGAAAACATCAGGCAAAAGCTGTTAGGTTTAACTGGTTCCTCTTTTCCTTAATAATTATTTTACTCAGTTGGAATAACTGAGAACAGCTGTTAGAGATGTGCAGTTGCCAGTGGGACCAAGGCACTTTTTTGCACAATGCAGAGTGGCGTTTAAGGTATTCAGTAGTCAGAGAAGTGAGGATTAGGATTTTGAATGCTCTTGGGCAACAAGGCTGGCCAGAGATCCCTCCTAACTCACTGTGGGACAGCAAAAACCCCACAGCCAAGGGGAACCAGGGATTGTGGGGATGGAGAATTTAATGGCATCAGGTGGCAGCAGTGCCAGTTCAACTGATAAAAAAGTAAATCCACAACTGCTCTAGAGGAGTATTGTTCCTGGACGTGTGTAAATACAGGGACACCTCTTTACTCTCAACTGAGGGAGGTTTGTGGTTGTGGTGCCAGTTTACCCTTGAGAGTTCCAGGCTTTATTTCAGCTCCCCTGGCCGGGCCTGATGTGCAGCAGTGGTGCGAGGGCCGGAGCCGTTCGCTGGCTCTGGGAACGCAGATGCCATCATGGCCCAGTGGGGGGGGGGGGGGGGGGGGGGGGCTTAGGCTGTGGTGGCAACCTCAGAAAGGGATCAGATGGCTCCTGGAACTGCCCAGAGTGCAGGAAGGGAGGGGGAACTGAACTGCTCCCACAGACCCCTGCTGGGCTATGGTTCTGGGCCAGGCCCATCAGAAAAGTGGCAGCATCAGTGGCACCTCAGTTGTTACTGTCCTTGGAGCTCTCAGGATCAGGATGAAATCATGTTCATGCACTACTGGGAAAGCAGGGAGCAGGATCAGTGCTCTAACTCCCTACACTCTCTCTCCAGGAGTGCCTTGGGTCATGGCAATTTCATGTGTGGAATAGTTTCCTGTGTCTGCCTGGGCAGCTGCAGTTATTGCACAGGCATTCAGGGCTGACAGTTCCCTGCAGGGAGAGCTCAGCCCATGTGCCCAGAGGCAATCCCAGCATCTGCAAGAAAGAAAAAAGCAGCAAAAGGTGATTGCTTCTCTTTCAAAGTTATTTCAAGTGCTCACACCCAAACCCACCTTTGCTCTTGATTCTGGCCAGGTGCATGGTGAGCAGTGGGCACAGGTCATGTCATCCATGCTGGTGTGAGTGATGCTTTCTGGGGGAAAGCAGCTGATCTCCAAAGTTCCCTTCCTGCCCTGTGCCTGATCTGCACAGGAGAAAACCTCTTCCAGGAAGGGATTGTGCTTCCTCTAATGCCATTTGCCCAGTCTGTTCCATGGGGATATTGCCAGCCTGGGGCAGCAGAGGCACACGCAGCTCTCAGCACTCTCTGCTCCAAGCACAGCTCTGGGCTCCTTTGCACACTGCCTCTGCCATGGGGGTTTTCTCCAGGAGAAGCCAAGGCATTGCTCATGGAAGGGTGCAGATTAAGTTATCCCAAAGGGAAGCAAAGAATAAATATCTCATTTTTCCATCAAAATGCTCATGCTCTTTCCTACAGATTATTTCAAGTTTTTCCCACAAGCTTTGCCCTACCCATCATCCCATTTTTACCCCCAAAAGTAATTTTCTCTGTCCTCCAGAATGTCTCAGTGTCTATCCCCAAAATTTTCACTGTGTCTCTGCAAGTGACTACCTCAGTTTACCTCATGCTGTTCATTCTCTTCCCTGGGGATTGCTTCAGATTTTCCCTCCAAGCTGTCCCTGTCTGTGCACTTCTGATTTCTTCTTTTTTACAAGAAAGTATTCATTCACTACTCTGGAGATTAGCTCCAGTTTTACCCCCCCCAAAATTGCCCTAACATTCACTAGTCATTGCCTGATTTTTACCTCACTATGTTCATTCTCTCCCCCTAGAGATAACCTCAGGTTTTACCCCCAGTATTTTCCCTACCTGCCCACTAACTATTTACTCTTTTTGACCTATAAATATACTCTTTCTATCCTGGAGATTTCATCAAGTTTTACCCTGAAATATTTCACTATCTTTCCAGTACTGTCTCACTTTACCTCAGGATGTATGCTCTCCCTGCCACACATCACCCCAGCTTTCACCTCCAAAATTATTGCTACTTGTCCACTACTTATTACCTGATATTCACCTCAGTATGTCTATTCTCTGCCCAACAGGTCATTTTAATTTCTACCCCCCAAAACTTGTCCAACCTGTCACCTAGTGACTGCCTCAGTTTACCTCAAAAATGTTGTCTCCCCTAGAGATTACCTCAGACTTGACCCCCACATTTTTTCCCTGTCTGCAAGTTACTACCTCCATTTAACTTCAGTATGTTCATTCTCTGGACTACAGACTCAAGTTTACTCTCAATCTCCCTGCCTCTCCAACACTGATTACTTCCTTTTTACCTCAAAAGATTCATTTATTTTCTACCATGGAGGTTACATCAAGTTTCACCCCCAGAATTTACTAATACTTCCACAACTGATTCACTCAGTTTACCTCCACAAGTGTTCATTCCCTCACCTAGAGGTGACCTTGTATTTTACCCCCAAAGGTTTCCCTACCTGTGCACAACTGATTGCTATAGTTTACTTCAAAATCTTCATGCTCTCCATTACAGGTCACCTCAAGTTCACTTCAAAAGTTTTCCCTACCATTTCCATTAGTGATTATCTCAATTTTTACCTCCAATAAGTCATTCTCTACCTACAGACACTGGATAGTAAATCATACAAAGATCTAAAACACTGCACAAGAAACAGCAGAAAGTTTTCCATGAATAACACAAGTTCCTTTTTTCCCCTCCTCCGCCTAGGACTGCTACCAGGAGACAGGAGAGCTGCTATCAACACTCAAACCTCCCAAGCGTTGTTATTGCTCAGAGAGCTGCGCTGGCACTGAGCTACTCCCATGCGCCTGCAGGGCTCTGGGGAGGGGCAAGACGACCTCCCACTCCTGCCTGGAGAAATTTCAATGCCCTAAAAAGTCATTTCCCTTCTCTCTCTCTGACCCACGGCCAAAGCAGCTGTGTAGAACAACATGGACTACTCATGGAAGGGATGATTCAGTTGTGGGAAAAACGCTAAAGAAGGCCTATCACCCCAAATTTCAGGGTGAAAACACACTGCTTGTTAACAGGAGCACACAAACTCATTTAAACCAGAGAGGAAACTGCACACCAGGAAAAGAGCTGAAAGATAGGCCCTGCCTTGATTGATAATTCCAAAGGAAATTCCCCACAGATCATAGGCAATTACCTATAATTTTACCTCCCTAATCACTGGATTTCTGACTTGGGTTGCTGTGGAAGTGTTTCACAGATGCCTTGAGGGGTCAGGGGCTTTGCTGGATTCTTTGTGGTTAGTCCTGACAGGCCCAGGCCAAACCCACCCACCTGCATCGCTGCTCCACCCCAAATTTGCATGAAATACTGAGAACAGTTTATAAATACTCCCCTTCTCTGTCCTTCCTGACACATCCATGGAGCAAACGTACTCTATCCATTGTTCCCAAGAGCACCTCTCCAGCCCAAATCCCAGTTTTCACAAACACAAAACAAACAGACCTAAGACAATTATTCCATCAGTGCCTGCAATTCTGAGCTCCCTGTTCCCTGCCACTCACACACCAATCTCACCTCAGCCCAGAGACTCCCTGTCCCCAAAGGGAAACACAACCTGATAGGGCACAGCTCTGGCACCACATTTCCCCTTGTTCCTGAAAAGCCCTAGGTAAATCCAGTCCCTCAGACCTTGCATCCCTGAACACCAGGAGAGCTGGAGTTTTACCCAGATCCCAGTGCCCTGCACGGCTGCGCTGACACGAGCACAGGCCGATCGCTCTGCCCAGCACCATCCCTCATTTTCTTCCCATTGCTCCCCAAGCGTCCCCAAACCACCCCAGCGTGTCTGTGCCGGGGCCAGGGCCTGCCCCGAGCCCGACCAGAGGCTGTCACCCAGCCCTGCACCAGCTCCCACCCCTGGGAGAGCTGGGAATGCACTGAGAGCTCGGCTCCCCGGGCTCCCCAGCACCCAAACCGGTCCTCAGACACACAGAAATGCCCAACCTGCCCCTCTGGGCACAGCCAAACACCACAACTCCATCATCCCCAAGCAACTCTGGCACTTGCCTCTTCACCTCTGCCCTTTTCCAAAGGACACAGGTAGGACTGGGCTGTCAGAAATGGTATTCCCTAGGCAGTTCATCCCAGCACAAAGGAGAAGAGGAACCCTGTGTCCCTCTGACTGACCCCACAGCATGGGCAGGACCAGCTGGGTTCTTCGTATTCTAAATTTTAAAATGAACTGAAGAACCTGAAAGGCAAAAAACAACACACATATAAGGTTAGAGCCAGTCAACACACACAGACAGACACACTCTCAGACACCCCTTCTTCAGTTTACACGCTGACTGCAGCCCTTACTAGAAACACTCCCCCCTAAAGAAGATGCTTTAACATCTTCTTCCATCTGCTGCTCCTTGATGTGGAACAGTAGATCCTGGGAAAATTGGTAGCATCAGTGACCATAGGGATCAAAATTTGCCTTAGGGAACTGCAAGACAGCATGAGGCAGTCTGCAAGTAGCTGACAGCTAGGAGTTATCCCCACACCAGCCCCATAAACTTTCTACCCAAAAGCCCATAGACAGGAGAGGAGAGTTCTAAAACTGTTCAAACTAGCCAGGACTGAATGTGCCAGGGCAGGGCAGCTCCAAGCATAAGTGGCACATGGACACACAGTGCATCAAATATAAGCAAAGATGACATGAAGACTTGAGATAACGCTTCAGAAGATAAACTCTTGAGACCAGGATGCTTTGAGGCGACAGAAGCTACATAACTACTGCAGTGAGGAGGGTCTAGTACACTTCATACAGAAGTCCAAGGGAACAGCACATGGAAAAAAAGATACTACCAAAACTGAGAAGGAAGATGGATAGGAACACCTTGTGTACTTCTTCTGGTCTCAAAAAGCAAAACCATAAAGACGCCAGAATAGGCCCGATCCAGGAAAGTATGCAAGTGCTCCTGCTGCCAATATGGCCCATAACGATGCCTGTAAAGCACTGAGACATCACAAAGCCCTATGACACTGAAGACATCAGACACAGACCACATAACATAGACACAAACTGAAACTGCCCAGCAGTTTTACCTGATGGACCCAAGATTGCTAGTGCAAGATAAGCCAGAGGCTGATGACACCGAAGGAAAGAAGGCTCTACGGCAGTAGTACGTGACAGTGAAAGGTAAACTCCTTATGAGAAGTTAGTGCCAAAGCTGGTAAGAGGATGCTCAAGAAGTGCAGTAGGCCTAGAGAAGGAGGCAACGACTGCCAGCTGATACAAAGGGATCCCTAGAGAAGGATTCTGCTGCCAAAGGCTGAAGTGACATCACAAAACATGACCGACCCACAAATGGCCAAGATGCAAGATGTCCACGTGCTTGCTATGCTCAAAAGTGCTCAAAAGCATGGCTACACTGAAGAGTAGGCAAACTTTAGACCGTGGCAATCGTGCCAGACCCGAAGGCAGGCTCCTCGGGTGAGAAGATGGACAATGACATCGAGACTCAAAATCCAATGATGCAAAGCTCACGAGAACATGGAGATGGGTTGGAACTGCCCGGCCCGGCAAAGGCTCGAGTGATGCTGAAGAGAAACCCTCTCTCCCTTAACCTCCAAGGGGCCTGGCCCACTACAGCCCTCTCCTCTCAGCTAACTTCAAATTGCCTCCTGTGATTCCAAAGGTTTTTGCCTTCTCCCAACCAACAGTCCCCACACTTAGCTCTCTGAAGACCAGCAGACGAAATCCATCCTCAACAGAAAAGAACGCTTCAGCACCGTGGATGTCAATACATGGCCCACAGCCCACTTGGGTGGCTGCAAAAGATGGAGAATGACAAAATTCAGACTGTGATGACATGTCCCAGAAGTGACCCCTTGCACAATGCCTCTCTCCCTCATAACTGCTGAGGCTCATCGCTCACCGGCCGTTTCCAAACTCAGGCTCTGCACCTACTTGTGGTACCTAAGACAACAAAACAGAAACTGCGACTATTGCCCTCCAGAAGAATAAATGCACGGGCTGGGCTCCCTCTGCACCACTGGCCCAGGCTCACCTCAAATCTCCATCCGACTCCGGAGGTGGCCCGGACGATACCCGCAAAGCAAAAAGGGACACGCTTCGCATGCTGCCACGTACCTCTCACCTATCAGTCGCCCCACCTAAATGCCAACTCACCTGCTCGCCTCTGTCCCTTGGCATGCCCAGGGCAGCAGCAGCACCTGCAGAGAAGCAAAGCAATAAAACATGCTGAGAGACTGAAACCACAGCCTCCCCGCTCCAACTCAAGTACACCACACCTACAGCTTAAGCTTGCACCCACCTGGCCTCCAGCATCCCAGGGCCGGGACACCTTCCCAGTGGACCACCTAAAATGCACAAACAAAAACGGATGCTTAGAGCTGCACCAGAAACTGATACCCAAGCAGTAACAACTCATTCTGGCCACCAGTCACCGCTCACCTCGCTCCATCAACCTCGACCACTGATCTTCAGCATTACTTCCTACAAATAAAGATGAAGAACAAAGCTGTAACACAGTCACCATTTACACTTGCCCTGCAAAGACAAACGGTGACTGACCTTCCTGTGGGAACCACCTCACCTGGTATGGGGCACTCTGCCACAGATTCAATCCATCTGCATCTGAAAGAAAGTGATGACAAAAGTCAAAGTACTGCATCGTAACTTAGCAGCTCCAGACATTTTGTGTTAATCTAGAAATACCATCTTGAGTCCAACTAATCCCTACATTACAAATGTCAAGTCCCTAGGACTTATCCTATTACACCTACACCCAGACTGTGTAGCAGGGCAAAGCAGCCCCAGGCCAAACACACAGACACCTGTGACACAGGAGATGACAAACAAGGGGATGCAACAAGGAGAGGAAACTCTCAGCAAGAAGAATTACCAATGACATGACCTAGATGAGGCTCAAAGAACTCTGGCAGAAAAAGACCCTAACAGAAGGACTTATGCCAAGAACCGCAAAGATGGATGCCCGAGAATCGTACGGTTGGAATCCTCTACCTATCCTCACATTCTCCCAAATCCTAATCTGTTATAAGGGACCGTTGCAGTGCACAGCTGTCAATACAGCTCAGAACAAGACTGTAAAAGGTGTCTGACTCAATAGTGCTAAAGAGAGATGCGATTCCGATGCATGTCCGAGCCTGCAAGTCAAAGGTTCAAGGGTACCAGCGTCGGGCCAAGGAACGCAAAGGAGCTGCTGAGGATGATGCCCAGCATTTCTGATAAGCCCCTCAAAGGGGTAAGGCAAAAGACATGTGACACAAGATGCCCACAATAGAGACACAGAACACACAATAGACAAGTGACAACACGCACCAGGACTGCTCTGCCCTGCACACCTCAGCATTGTGATCAACAGCGAGACTTTGCCTTTACGTGGCCTAAGGGTCCCTCTCGTGGACATCCCCATCTCCAAAGCTAATTCAAAGATCCCTCCCACCAAGTCCTGACCCAGCACCCCACTCTCATCCCCCTCCCTGAGGTGTAGCCCTCGACTTAGCTCTCAGATATCCAGGGATGCAAATCCTCATCAGGTGCAAAACAAGGCCACCTCATCATCTGGGAAGTTCCTGCCCTCAGAGGGCTGTTCTCTCTCAGTCTACTACAATAAAGAAAACCAAACATCAGTGCCTGAACTCAGCAGCACATCAGCCAAAACCCAACAATTCCACTACTCACCGGCTCCTGAGAACGCCCCAGTCCTTGGCTCACACGCTGGGGCCGCACTCCGACGTCGCAGGGTATCCCTGGGTTAAGGGGAGACAAGGTGATGTGGCATTACTGAAACTTGAGGGGACCCTCGCTCCTCCCTCCCTCCCCGACTCTCCACAACTCCTCAGCCATTGCCAAAGGCTGCCCAGATGGCACCTTCAAACAGAAAAGGTACAGGCTTCATTGCAGAGCCCTGTAATACTTCTGGAAGGCTCACAGGGACAGGCAGCTCAAGGGTGATAAACTGGCTCCATCAGCTGGTCCATGAGGGGGTTCAGCCCCTGTAGGCATAATACAAGTGGGCCACCTAAAACACACAAATGGATGCTCAGACAATGCATGCTTTGAGCTGCCCCAGAATTTGGCACCCGAGCAATAACTGGTTGCGTCCACTGGTCACTGCTTACCTCACTCACTTAACCTTGACTGCTGATATCCAGGTTTACTTCCTAAAAATAAAGACAAAGAACAGCCCTGAAACATAACCAAAATGAAACACCACCCCTGAAAAGCTGAATGATGACCAACCTTCCCAGGGGAGAAGGGGCAAAACAAAATGGAAAGGCACATGCCCATGTAGTGTCCAAAAGGGTTGCATTGCCAAGATAGGTTCCACCTGAAAGTGCTTGACTGTGACCTCTTTCTGCAAGGGTGTCTGTCATGTTGGAGTAGCAATCTGAATGCTGCAGACCACCTGTAAAACACAAAAAAAAAAAAATCAAAGGCTACTTATAGTTTCATCACTAATACAACAACTCCAGTAGCATCCAGTTCTGTGCTGGAATCAATACTCATCCAGCTCATGGTCCCCCCGGTGCCAATACCCTGCTGTGCCAAGTGCTTCACATCTTCAAAATGAAAATCCCAACAGTGAGGTAAACATAGAGCCCAAAGTCAGGCCGTAGCTTGGACTTCAGGCACTGACCCACCTCGCTGCTGTGCTCCTCTGGTCTCCTCCATTCATATCAGGTTTACATGCTCTCCCTCTGCAAAAGAATTATTTGTCAAAGTTACCCAGACAGACAGGGAAAGCTTAGCCTTTCCCAAGTTCTCATTCCTCAAAGCAAACTGCCTAGGATCCCACAAGAGTGGGCCTTAGGACAAACTACTATGAAACTGCAAGACACCACTGCACCACTCCCACATCTCCACTGAACACCACACAGACTGGCCACAGTCACTCCATCCGAGGCGTGGCTCAGGTGGCTGAGCAAAGCAAAAGGCTCCCTGTAAAGTCTCCTTTCTTCTCCACCTAACCCCCCCCCCCCAAGACTACTCTACAGAGCAGAGCAATTCCAGGCTAGACACAAACTCAAACAACACATTATACTACAAGCAGTGTGACATGAGGATGATAAAAAAAGCTCTCAGCAAGAAGAACAATGGCAAGGACAGGGACGACGCCAAAAGAGACAACTGATGATATGGCAATGGTGGATGAAAGAGGCTCTAAGGAGCAGAAGAAAAGACTGGAACAGTGACCTGTTCTAAGAACTGTCAGTCACAATGATCAAGATGGCTGTGAGAGACAAGGCCACATTTAGAATGCTCCCATATCCTGACAATCTTACAAGCTCCAGGACATTACAGCTCAAGGCTGGAAAGGATGGATGGCAGTACAGCTGGGAACAAGGCCTCCAAAGAGATGCGACTCAATGCTTTCAAGATGTGATTCCAAGATGTGGCCAAGCCCACTGGTAAAAGAACAAGTGATATTGGCATCCTACCGAGAAGTACGAAAGTTCAAGAAGCTAGAGATGATGGCCAATGCTTATGATGAGCCCCTTAAGGGTAAAAGGCAGAGAGATCTGATCCAAGGGAAGCCAAAGACACAGAACACACACCGGACAAGACAACACACACTGGAACTGCTCTGCACTGCACACCCTACAGTTGCAGTCAAAAGTAGGGCTACTCCCTTTAGCTTACCTAAGAAGGCCCTTGGAGAGCATCCCTTTCCCCTACACTACTTTTTAAATCTCTCCCAGCAATTTCCAACCCACTATCCTGCTATCATCCCTTCTCCGGGCCCCAGCCCCCAACTTAGCTTTCAGATGACCGGTGGTGTGAATCCACACTGGATGCAAAGGAGTCCACCTCAGCCATCTCCAAAGGCACTGGGATCACCAGGTTGGCCTCTTAGTCAGCTATGACAAAGAAAACCAAAATCAATGCACCAGTGTAGGGGCATACAAGCCAAATCCCAACAAGTCAGCTACTAACTGGGACCCTGCTCCCGCTCCCACTCATACTTGCAGTCTTTAACTTACCTATCAGAAGCCTCCATCTCCAATGTCATCTCTGACCCAGGGTAGCTCCCTCTTGCAGCACAATGAACCTGCTGAAAAATTTGGAGTGTAATACTGACACAATCTGGAATTTCAGGAAATTGCAGTGCTTCTAAGAAAAAAAAAGGCAAAGGAAAAAAAAAAATACAAAAAGCACCAAGCACCTTAACAACCTTGAACACTCGATCCAAAAATCACGAACTATGCACTCAATGCTATCTTCTTCACAGTGTCTTCAAAGCCTCTATTGCTTTAGATGCCAAAAGCACCTGCTGAAAGAAAGCTGAGAAAACCTGAATGACCCCCCCCCCCCTTCATGGAAATAAGAAGACACCCTCAACCCAACTAACCCCACAGAAAGAATGGGCCTCTTTTTACCCAGGGCTGGGGTTAATATACCCCTGGCCGGGCCCGCCTCTCGTTCCCACAATGCCCGGGAAAAGGGAGGAGGCAATTTTACCAGAAGGGATAAAAGCACTGGGAGGAGCTGCAGCTGTTTGGCTGCTCTGCCTTAAATTCTAGGTGACTAAAGGGCTCTGTAGATGCCTTCTGTTTTACTACAGCTGCATCCACTGAAAGGGTAAAAAAGCTTCTTGTTTTGGTAGCGTAGACACATGAGTTGCATGATTCCTTGTTAAGTTCTGTAATTGTTCATTGGTGGCTATTGAGTCACAGGACTATGGAGGGTGGAGAAGAATAGTAATAATATACATGGTGTAACTCCTGTTGGGGTCTCTAATTAGGGATGTATTCATTATAAATAAAACTGAAAAAATAATGGGCTCTCTGGCAGCAGGAAGGTTTTGTGAGTGCTGGGCTCGCTCCCTTGTGAGAGATTAGGTGCCAGTACCCAGCTAGAAGTGCCCTGAAGTACAGATTTAAATTCTTAAAATGCTGAAAAAGGGGGAGCTTCCTTCAATTGAACCCCTTAAAATGAGAGACTAGGGAGTGTTTGTCTCTACTTAAATAGATGCCATAGCAATAAATGGGTTCTCTCCTCTGAATCCCCTAAAATACTGGAAAAAGAGGGGTTTTCCTTACTTCAGGTCTCTCCAGTGATGGAAAAAGGGGGATTTCTCCCTCAATTCAAACCCTTATAAAGGAGGGACAACCGGGCTTTCCCCTCAATTTAAACCTTGGGATGATGAAAATGGGGGAGTTATGCTCAATTCCAATCAATAAAATAGCATTGTCAAGGTTTTCCCCTTCTATTTAAACTGGAGAATAATGGAAAATGGGGATTCCCTGTCAAGTGATACCCCTAAGAGCATGGAAAAGGCAGGGTTTTCTTCAACTGATGCCCTTAAAATTGCAGAGGAAGGGGATTCCCCCTCAATTTAAACACAGACAATTATGGAAAAGGAAGTTTTTTTCCCTCCGTTTAAATCCCTTTTCTCCTCATAACCCCCCTTTTTTGGGGGGGGGGCACTGGGGAAGGGCTGCCAAGATGAAAGGGGAAAGTGGAATGTTTCCCTGGGACCCCACATGCTGCCCTGCCTGCTCAGGTGCTGCCCCTTGGCACGAGGGGTTTTCCCTGGGCATTTTCTGGGAGCAGTGCTCTGTGCCCAGGTGCCTCCGGCTGCTCCCCAGCTCCTGCCGGATGCTCCGACCATTGTCCCTGGAGGGACACTGGGGATGCCCCCACTGCCCCTCTGGACCAGCAGCTCCCTGCACAGCTGTGCCCGGGGAACCCTCGGAGAGCGGCCTCTGGCAGGAGCCGCCCCCTCCTCATCCTGGCCGCTCACACCTGGGGCTGCTGCGGGCTGTGGGGTCAGCGGCGTCGGGGGCGGGCGGGAGGCGCGTGGGCGCCGGCCAGCAGGCATCGGCGGGGACACCTCCGTGCCGCGCGCGCCGCGCCTCTCCCACGAGAGGTCCCCGCGCCCCGCGGTGCCGTGCCGGGCTCTCGTTCCCCCCCCCCCCGCGCCGCCGCCGCCCCCCGCTCCCTCCGGCCCGGGGAGCTGCAGGAAAACGCAAAAGCATCGAGGAAGAGCGGGCACCGGAGCTGCCCGAGCCATCGGCTTGCCCGAAGGGCGGCGGCTGCCCGCAGCCGGGAGCAGCCACCAAGGATGGAGCTGCTGTTTGCCGGGAGGTGAGAGCTGGGGGCAGCCGGAGCCGGAGGCAGGCTTTCCCCGGGAGGTGGGAGCTGGGGGCAGCCGGAGCCGGAGGCAGGCTTTCCCCGGGAGGTGGGAGCTGGGGGCAGCCGGAGCCGGAGGCAGGCTTTCCCCGGGAGGTGGGAGCTGGGGGCAGCCGGAGCCGGAGGCAGGCTTTCCCCGGGAGGTGGGAGCTGGGGGCAGCCGGAGCCGGAGGCAGGCTTTCCCCGGCAGGAGGGGCCGGGAGGATTTCAGCTCGCAGCGGCTCTCGGTGGGTGCTGGATGGAGCCCGGGCTGAGCCAGGTGGCCGGTGCGGGTGCTGTTCCTGTCCCCAGGCGCCGATGAAATGGCAGCTCGGAGCAGCCTCGTGTGTCTGTGTGGAAGCAGCTCCGATGCTGGCAGCCAAATCAAATCAAATTGCTGTCAGATTTGTATTAAATGTGGTGTTTAAATCTGGAACTGCTCAGCTCCCCAGGTGGGAAAGTGCTTGGAGTAGCCAAGCTGAGCCGTTGTTGAGAATTCCAAGCATTGTGTCTTTACTCTCCTTAATACAGCGTTTAAATAATTGATACTTGATGGAGACAGTATCAGGGGGATTTGTTAGAGGGGCAGGGATGTTTTTTCACCTTGCAGTGTGTTGGGATAGTCAAGACTCCTTATGTCAAAATTAATTGATCTTCCTTCTTTTCCTTTTTTTTCCTTTCTAGGTTGTGGCTGAGTGGGAAGAATATTTCGGATAAAGAAATGAAATGCACGAGGGAAGCTTCGTGTTCCCGTGGAGATGCTTTAGGCCCGTGCAGCTTCTGAGCTGCACCGAAACTTGAGGCTCCCACAGAAGCTTCCTGGTAAGCCTGAGTGGGTTTACTGCATGGGGGTTCCAGTCACTGCTGGACATACTCTGAAGTCCTGGGAAAACATGGAACAATAGCTCTGAGTGGAAAAAATATATGCTCAGCATTCTCTAGGGAAAATTATAGTTGGCCTGTAAGTGTACCCCCACGTCTGCATTGGTTAAAAAGTCAGTCCCACACACTTTCCTGGCTGGTGTGAAGTTGTATAGTTCATCAGATCTGATCCAGTGTGTAAAGAAATGTTTACTGTGGACTTTCAGGAGATTATCAGCAGTCCTGGGGAGGCTGCTGAACTTGATCTCCCTGGATTGACAGAATGAATCCACATAGGATGCAGAGCAGGATGTGGTTTCTCAAACAGAATAGTGACATTCTCGAAGGAGGCTACAAGCAAAGGGAATCTTAATTTTAGTTATTGAACACAGAAACATTTATATCTGCTTATGCAACTCTTAGAAGGGAAGAAGAACATGGCCATTCTGTGCAGTCCTATGTGGAAGTGTACTGGCTCAAATTGTCTTTCAAACAGCCAAGTGGCACTGGGTGTCACCTGGAAAAATTAAGTACTGGGGACACTTTACACTCATAAATGGCCTGACCTTGTGTACATGGAAATCAAGGGACTTCTGTAATGTTAGAATGGGTCTCAAATGATGGGTTTTTGCAGATTAGCAATCTATCCAAGGAATGATATCATAAAATTTTGTCTAGCAAAAACTGCTGCCAACATTTAAAAATATCTACCAAATGCTATTCCCGTTAAAACAGTCTTGTTAAAATTGTCTGTTCCAAACAGAACAAGATTTTACTGTTCTTGGTGATGTCGTTTTCCTCCTCAGATTTCTGTGAAAGCATGTGTTTCACAAGGCATATCAAAGTTGTCTCATGGGCAAAAACATGTAAACATCAAGCGTGTCATTTTCTTGAAATCCCCCGTAAAATGGCTCGCCACGCTGCCTTTAACCATTCAGAAGCATAAGAGGAAAAAAGGAATTTGCAGGCACTCCAAGGCTGGGTCTGTGGGAGATCTGAGATGAGCCTGTGGCTCTGCAGTCACCCATCAAGAAGTCACCCAAATGTGCTTTTTATCTTGCAGTTTCCACATTTGGGAGGCAACTACTGCGTAAAGGATCTGGGTTCTGCTAATGAAAAATATATCACAAGGTCCGTGTGTGGCTGGGTTGGTTCCATAGTTCCAGCCATACCTGCTGTTGTGATACATAATCCCAGTTCATACTCCTGGGAAGAGTTTCCTGCAGCAGTGCAGGTGGGAAGTTTCTCTCTTGCACTGGCTCCACATTGAGCTCTTTCTTCTTAATGCAGCCAGTGCACTGAAGGAGGACAAGCTCGCTTCTTCCTTGCCTGGTTGTTCAGGGTGAATCATTAACCAAGCACTTGAGTGACAAACCAAAACTGTTTGTTGAGTGCCTTCTGCAGTCTGCACGGACAGTTTGCCTTCTGCAGGAGGTACGGTTTTCTTCTCTCACGGAATGAAAGCACCACAGACCCCCTCTGCTCGCCGCTGTGCTTTAACCAGACCTGAAGTATGTACATAATAATACATAGATCTATATCTATCTACGTACATATATGTACTGAAGTATATAATCTATCTATCTATAGAACTTCTTTATATGTATCGAAGTTCTGTGTTGCTCCTGCTTTATGCATGAGGAAAGGGCATACATATAATGAAGAAAGAAGTTAACTTTTCCTTGTACTCTTCCTTTGTAGCCTGTTGAGGCTTTTGGTGAGAGGAATTATATCTTTTTCCTAGCAGCACTTAATGAACTGAAATCATTCTCCAGGATGATGATGACATGCCAGTTCTCGGTATATGGATATGAGTCCTGAGATCCCACACACGGATACACAGAAGGACTGCATAATGTGCTGAAGATGGGGAGAAGGTATGCTTGGGTGAAAGGTGGGACTGTTTCTTCTAATGGCTGCTTACATACAACAGCAAATACTGATTTCTCCCTTTTTAATGCAAGAGCATTTATCTGCCAGTGTTCAAACTGCATTTCCATGACATAAGAAGAGTTGTCTGGATAATTAACTAATACAGTTAAAACACATCAGTTTGAGCAGATGTTCTTGTCTGTGCTTTTAACGTGAATGGCCTTGATTTTGCAGCAAAGTCCGAGAGATGGCACCTGAATGCAAGGGTTTGGGTTTGTGAAGCTTTGCAGAATGATGGCCTATATTTATATTTCTTTCAGAAACTCCCCATAAGCTGCACACAAACCTCGTTTAGAGAGTTTTACTGAGACAGCAGATTCAAGCCTTCGTTATTAGGGGACGTCTGCAATGCCGTTGTCTGCTTGACATTAATTCTTCCAGCTGTGCATCGATGTATTGTAATGGCCCTGGGTTTTTTGGTCGCAGTTTGTTTCCTGCAGTGCCCTCGTGCCTGCGCAGCACTCGTGATGCTGACGTTGACCCTGGGCTGTGTGGCAGATGGGGCTGTCCCGTATCCGAAAGTTACGGGAATGTATGTAGGCGTCAGATGGAATGCTGGTCTCTCCGCTCACCCTTGGCTCTGTAATTTCGTCATCCAGCCATGGAGGACCTGTGCAGCCGTAACTGGCCAAGGCAGTGGGTGAGCACAAGCTGCAGCTCTGCAGGAGATCAGGGACCTCTTGCCCACAGCAGAAACAGCAAGTAACTGCAGTTCTCAGAACTCGTTACCGTGCCCTTAACTGCAGTATTTCCCTGCTCTGTAATCTGGCCAAAGGTAGGTAGGTTTTGATAGGGATAGACACATTTCTACCACAAAGGTCACCTCTCTGCCAGATTTCAAAATTTCCCTTCCGAAGCTAGAGATCCTCATATAAAAGGTTGCCTGAATTTAGGTAGCGTGTGCCAAGCAGTATATTTTTCCTTTAATAATATTCCTGGAAATAGCGGAACTGTTTTGGCTAAAGCAGATGCTGAACTGTTCAGAATGAAATTCTCAGAGCTGAAATCTGGCGAAGCAGAGTAACGTGCCCTTTTGTTAACCCTGGGGAAGGCTGAGCACCGTGGCAGCAGGGAGGGGAGGTGGCACTGCTGGTCGGCAAACCAAGGAAACCAAGGAGCGCTGCTTTTAGCAAACTGCCAGCTTGAAGCCAGTGAGGAACATCCTTGGGCTCCTGCACTCTGTGTTTTTATGTTCACCTTAAATAATGAACAGAGAAACCCAGAGGCACCAGTGCTGCTTCCAGCTGCCTTGAACTGCTTAAATAGGTAGTTTTAATCACCCAGGCTCCGTTCTCCCCACCTGTATTGCTCCTGGGCTTAAGGCTGGATGTATCTATGGAATCTCTAGTTATGTATTGGAGTTTGGCCTGAAGTAATTTGTGTTGCCGACTTGGTACTCTTTCCCCACCCTGGAAGTCTATCTGCAGAACCCCTCTGTGCCAGGCAAGAGAGTCCCCCATAGATGTTTCACTATACAGTTACATCTTTTGGGTTAGAGCCTTACAGGGCTATCATGTGAATGAGGACAAAGCTCTGTTTTTCTTCTTTGCTTTCTGCCCTGTCTTCTTTCTCTGTATTTTAGGACCCAAGTAACAGGGACATATAGCTCCTGTTCTGCTTCCTGGTTGTGTCACTGAAACTGCAGGAAAAACAAAAAGCCCTCCAACAACATTTTTAATGTTAGAGAGTCAAGGCACTACTTTCTTCTCTGGCCAGGATGTACCACAGAAATCATCTCATCCGCACATAGCCCGGGTGTGCAGAGAGAATCATTCCATGACACATGATCTTTACTAGAATTTTCAGATCTTTTTTGCAGTCAAAACTCATAGAAACTAATTGGGTCAGTGTTCATTGGTCTCAAGTTGTGTAGTTCCTAGTATCTGCTCTCCTATTAGATCCGGATTTCTTCGCTTCTGATGTTAATTAGATCTTCATTGCTTGAATTTCTTATCAGTCTTTGCTGGAGGCAGAGTCTGGGGTAGATGTTCCTAGATGGCCACTGAGGTTCTGTTGGTTCTGTTGATGTTCCATCGATGGCTTTATCTTGTTGGGGCTACTCCCAGTCTGTTGAAATGCTAAGCCCATCAGGCCTCACCTAGAGAAACAATGCCCTGGAAAGAAGCTTCAGTTCCCTTCCCCTGGGGCAAAGATGAGCAAACCTGGCTAAAGTAATAGATAAAAGATTTTTAAACTGGTATGTTTTCCAACAGTTGTATATAATGCTTTATTACATAAACGGGCTGGGAAAAGCTCTGGTACCCCTGACCAAGCTGGTTTTGTCTCAGACAGTGCTGTTATTTTGGGGCTAGACATGAAGCTGCTGTCTCTGGACTTGAAAATGAATATAGGAATGACTGAACAAACAAACGTGGTACACTCTTAAAAAATTGTGTGCCCATTGACCAAGCTGGATTACCATGCTCTTTCCAAATTCTTGCCGTGCAAGTTCTTCCATGCCCTCACTTGCAACTCAAACTTTTTTTTGTTTTGTTTTGTTTTAAATGAAACTGGTACCAGAGCACGGGCACAGCACTTCTATGAGCTGCAGAGCTATGAATATCTCTTTTTATGGATACAGTGTGTGCATGCTGTGGCTTTGGGCACAGGGTATGTCAGTGCTAGTGCGAGACTGATAATAGCCTCTAAAGATCATTTGAGAAGTTGCTTACCTTTCCCCAGGGAACAGGACACGTCTTTGTATTTCCACCTTCAGATACACAACCCACTTGTGGGCTTGACTGCATAGCAAATAGTGTGAGAGTCATCCTTGCTTATGTGGATTTTTTTTTTCCCCCCTCTCCTTTATGTTTTGCTTTGCCCTCTCGTTTGCTTTCTGCCTGTTTTCTCTGAGGCTAGTGATTTCTTGGCAAGTTATTGTTCATAATCAAAGAAAGGTAGTGGGCAAGCAGCAACTGCTGTCTCAGGTAGCCCAAGCTGACCCTGCCACTGCTTTGGCAGGAGAAAGAAGCTTCTTTGGGAGGAGCACAGCTGTCCTGGGCTTTGTGCACACAAGGGCTGCTCAGAGCAGCCCCTTGACCCCATGCTGGCTCTGTGAGCTCTGCCACTGACTGGTAACAGTGATGGCAGTTTGTGTTGAGGCTTTGTTCTCTGCTCCCCAGAGAGAAACATTCAACTGCAGAGTGACTAAGTGGCTTTTCAAAGGCTACATGATGATTCAGTGAATGAACAACAACCCCCAGCAGCTCCAGGCCCCCTTCTCTCTGCAGAACAATGCCTTTCTCCCTGTATGAAGATGCGCACGTAGGATAGGTTGCATACAGAGTTATGTATTTCAAAAGAAATTTGAATATTAATCTTTATATTGTAGTGATGCCACTGTCCTCTAGGCTCTGTAAATAGCAGCACCACAGCAATGTGAATGATTCCTTTTATGCAAAACCCTGGCCAGTGAAATAGCTTGTCAATACGAAATAAAATTGCTGCACAAAGGTTTGACAGCTACCTTCATTATATATGTCAATCAAAAGATCCTAAAAGCTTTATTGTCCCTGTACAGAGTCTGAACAATATGCTAGCCCAATATGCCTCAAAGCTATGTTCCCTCTACTCCTTTCATTTAAAAAATAGCCACCAATAACTTTTGACAAACAGTCTGAGAAAACTGCATGAGCAGCAAGGAAATCTTAGATTTTCTTGGGGATCTGTGGGCTGGAGCCTTCCACTCACTGGGCTCTGTCACATGTCACGGTAGATGAGATCTGGTCAGAAACACGGAGCCCTAAAATTACTCTACAAAACCCAGGCTGGCTGGGGTCGTGGGGAGGGCATGGGGAATTAGGGAGGAAAACTTATGCTGAATATGAACTACTTAAATAATTTTGGGTTAAGGCTTTTTGTTGCTTTCCCAGGTATGGGACATTCAAGCTCCTCTGTCGCAGGTCTCCCCCAGGTTAGGCTGGGCCTGTCTTGATGAGCTCTTGCTCTCATCAGAGCCCACCCTACAGCTTGGGAGTGTGAGGCGTGCGTATTTCGGCTGGATTCCCTTTTTCCATGGCGCTCGGTCCTGCGAAGCCCAGCTGTCACTTAGGGCTCGAGGTGCTGTAAGCGGGGCCGGGGTCGGGCGGGAGCGGGGCTGTGTCCCGGGAGGCGGGTCCGGCGGCCGGTGCTCCCGCACGGGCGGTGGGGCCCAGGCCGGGCCCTGCCGGGAGCGAGGGCCCGGCAGCCGCAGCGCTGCGAGCCCAGCGCGGCCCCGCGGCCGCGAGAGGGAGCGGCCGGCGCGCCCCGCTCCTGCCCGGCCCTCACACAGGCCGCCGGAGCCTCCCCGGGAGGGACGGACCCCGCGCCTTCGCTCGGCCCTGCTGAGGCCGCATCTGGAGTGCTGTGTGCAGTTCTGGGCTCCTCAGGACAGGAGAGACATGGAGCCTCTGGAGAGGGTCCGGCTTAGAGTGACAAAGATGATTAAGGAGAATCTCATGTGTGAGGAAAGGCAGAGGGTGCTGGCCCTGGTCAGCCTCGAGAAGAGACGACAGAGAGGGAACCTCATCAAAGTCTATCAGTATCTGAAGGGAGAGTGCCAAGAGGATGGAGCCAGGCTCTGGTTGGGTTTTGCCCAACGATAGTACAAAAGGCAGCGGGCAGAAACTGATGTACACGAGCAAGAACTTCACTGTGTGGATGCCCAAGCACTGGAACAGATTGCCTAGAGAAGTTGTGGAGTCTCCCTCTTTGGAGGTATTCAGAAGGTATCTGGACACAATCCTCAATAAGCTGCTTTGGGGGACCCTTGCATGTCTGGGAACTAGGTGACCTCCAGTGGTCCCTTTCCAATCTTTAACCATTCTGTGAAAGTGTGACATTGTAATCTTGTGCCATGACAGAGCAGACTAAATCTGGTTTATGAGGGTGTCATAACTTCTTTGTTCTGGGCTGTAGCTTAAGTTAAGTTTCACAATTCAAAATATCCTGGAGGTTGGTTGTTTCCTCTAAGCCCTCAGCTTGGTTCTTAGCATGTGCTGGTGCGTGGCTTTGCTCTCAGACCTGGTCATGGGCAGTGCAGCAGCAGTACCTCAGGAGGTTACTTCCTGCGTGCGTATCTGCCTGTGCCTTTCTGACAGCTGCTTTTGGGATGAGCTGCTGCTCTTGGCCTGTGCTAAAGGGCTGACCTAAAAGTGTAAAGAATAGCCTTGCTCTTGTGTTGGGGAGCGAACCATGGGGATGCTCTGTGAGGATGCATGCAGAGGAGATATTGCAACAGGACTGCTGATCACGACAACTAGTGCTGGTGAAGAAACTGGTAAAATGGAAACTTTTAAAGAATTGAGGTGTTAATTCATGTGCTGAGAAAGCTGTGCTGCCCACTTACCATCTGAAAAACTGTGTGATGTTTCCCTGAGGTGCACTGCTTGCTGCTGCATCATGGCTGTGTCTTTGATCACAGGCAAAATTAAGCATGCTTTTGTAATCAGTAGACTCCACAAGTAGTTTCAAGATACATGGGAGTATATGGGAGTAAAAAGACATAGACTGACACTTCTCACAGTGTTGAAGTTTACATGGTGTGGTGTGTTCTCTCCCCATGCAGCATTGCCCTCCTGTACAGAGCCCTTTTATTCATGTTTTAAAGAATTACCACTGTTGTGGCAATGGCATAGAAGTTGTTTCAGTGCAATTTGTGGCGAGCACCAAATAATTGTGCAACAGAATGTCTGTTATCTGTGACAACAGCTGCCTTTCATAACTACCTTTGATTTCAGGTGTGCAAGACTGGACTAAGCTGAATGTAGGTGGTGCTGACAGGATGCAAAAGGCTTTCTGTAAGCAGACTGGGCTGTGCTTTTCTCGCTAGTCCACCTCTGGCCAAGGACGTACTCTGTAGTGTGTGGGTGCAATGGTCAGGACACTGCAAACACTTTTGCTCCTGTGGTAGGGCTAGGAGCTTGGTGTTGTACATGGAAAAAAAAGCCTACACAAGTCTGAAGCTTCTGCTGTGAGCACCACTGCTTCATCTTGTTATTCTGGCCCTAAAGGAAACCCTCCTGAAGGAATGCTGTACCCAGCCCCTCTGTTTCTGTGAACAGGAGGTAGCGGTGGCTTCCCAGGGGGAATAAACCAGGCTTTGGTGCTTGCCTGTCTTACTTCTCTGCCTTGTGGGAAAATGTTATGAATCCCTCTGTTTGGGTGATTGCTCACGCTTCTGCACCCTCAGACTTCATCTGTCAACTTTTAGCAGTTTATTATGCACTGATGCTGGGATGGCTCTTGCCAGCTAGGAACTGTTTTCCAGTGTCACTCCCTTGTAGTTGGCATGTGGAACTGCTGTGGCATTTTCTCGATGTTTAATGTGACCTAATTGTGTACTTCCACTGTCTGGGAGGATCAGCTCTCCTGGTGTGACAGTTGCCATAAAATCAGCGGTGCGTCTCCGGCATTTGCAGCTGGGTGCAAGGCACAAGTTCCTTGATTTTGCTGCATCAGCCCAGTGAAACATTGCGGGGCTGTGTGTGCAGCCAACTGCCTTTTGTTACGCCTGGTAACAGCTTGGCAATGTTAAAAAAAATGTAACCTCCAGCTGTTTAATTTGCTCTAGGGAAATAAAAAGGCTTCCTAATAATCTTCATATTTACTTGGCACGTTTGGTTTGAAAGCAGATGGGTTGATTTACGAGATAAATGACAAAGCAAGAGAAGAAGAAGTGTGTCAGTGGCTTTACCATTAGAGAGGAAGGCATTTCTGATATGTGGTTAATCACGATGAACTGTTCTAGGTTTTGGGGTTTTTTTGCAAGTCAGCTTCTTGGACCTTCTGCCCACCAGCTTGCTCAGCCAACTAATTCCCTCAGTGCCCATTGTCACCTCTCCCTATGACCTACAGGTAGGGGAAGGTGCAGAGCTGTAATGAAGGAGAGGGGCTGAGGTGGCCATTCCTTCTCAGTTGTGCCTTCTTTGCCCACTCCAAACTTGTGCAGGAGCCTCCCCGTTGCAGCACTCACCCCCTCCCTGTGGCCAGACCAGTAAGTGCCTATGTCCTTTTGGATGGGCTGGGAAAGGGTCCTTCCTGAGGCACTGCTGCTTGAGGCACTGAGCAGAGCTAGGTTCTCCAGGCAGGCTGGTGCTGAGGCTGTGCCCTCCCTGCCAGAGCCATGCACCCCTCTGCCCTGGCAGGCAGCTGGCAAGTTGTGAAATATGGTTCAGCACTTTTTTTTTTAATAATAAATTGTGCAGCTGTCTTGGAAAGGATTAGAAATCAGTTCTGGAAAAGACTACAGTAGATTTTAGTGAAGAATTCTGCTGTGTCCTTAATTATTGATAAGCATCAGGATGTAAGGACACCATGTTAACCCTTCAGCAGCGAGGACGATTACAAATAATCTAATAAATGACATTCGCAGATTTTCAGATGGAGTAGGTTTAGTTGCAAGTTCTGAGACTTAGAAGTGAGGAAATATCAGAAATAAGGTTTCTGCTTATTATTTTGTATGTCAGATAGCGTGTTTGGTGAGGCAACTGGGTTAGATGAACACTGTATGTCCCCTTCAACTGAAAGACACCATTCTACATTTCTGGTGGCACAGGCCTCTCCTAAGGGGTCCCAGATTTGCTTACCACCCCTGCCCTGGTTGCTCTCACCACCTTTCACTAGCGGGTTTTGCTCAGGGGATGAATCAGGGGCAGGTTCATGCCCACAAGGCTCCTGCTCTATGGCCCCAGGGCCAGGCAAGGCTGCAGGAGCACTGTGGAGGGGTTACTGGTTTTGGCAGCTGAATGGTGTCAGGAAAAGCAGCTTCCCTCCCTGCCACGTGTTTCCAGAGGGCTGCTGAATAAGTCAGGGAAGCCAAAGCAAGGCTCCTTTCTGGGCTCAGAAACCTCTGTGCTAGAAGAACCCGTCCCTGTCAGCTAGGGCCCCCCTTGTCCTGCCCATGGTGTGGGTAAGTCACAGGCTCCTCTTCTCTGTGCTGGGATGAACTGCCATGGGAATGCCATTGCCAGCAGCCTGGTGTGCTGGAAAAAGGGAGAAGGGAAGAGGGAATGTGGTGCCAGAGCTGCGTGCCATCGGGTTGTGTTTCCCTCTGAGGACAGAGGGTGTCTGGGCCGAGGTGAGATTGCTGGGAGTGCTTGGATGAGCTGTGCAGGAGACAGGGAGCTCGGGATTGCAGCTGCTGCTGGAACCATTGCCTTAGGTCTGCTTAGTCAGTGTCTGTGTGAAGTGGGACTTGTGCTGGAGAGGTGCTGTCGGGAACAAAGGACAGAGTAAATCCTCTCCGGGGATGCGCAGGGAGGGACTGAGTTTCAGGGAAGGAGAGTATTTCTAAGCCGTATCAATATTTCCCTGAACCTGGGGCTGGAGCAGTGAGGGGGGTGCTTGGGTTTGGCCTGGGCCTGTCAGGAAGAGCCATAAACGAGCCAGCCGAGGCCCTGAACCCTCCCTGGATGTTTGAAACGCTTCCACAGAAAGCCAAGGCAGTCATGATTGCAGAGGACAAGTTGTAGGCGACTGCTGACGATCCGTGGGGAATTTCCTGTGGAATTACCAGTCAGAGAGTGCATGCAAGCAGAGCACATCTTTTGGCTTTTGCCGGTCTGTCACCTCCTGTCTGGCTCTAGAGAGTTTTGTGCGCTCCCGTTCAGGAGGCAGCGTGTTTTCAGCTGGAAATTTGGGGTGGTTTTGTTTCCTCAGGGTCTGGGGTCTTTCCTGAGAGAATCAGCCCTCCCATAAATCCCCCGGGTTGTTCTACACAGCTGCTTTGGCCGTGGCTCAGAGAGAGAGAAGGGAAATGACTTTTTAGGGCGTTGAAATTTCTCCAGGCAGGAGTGGGAGGTCGTCTTGCCCCTCCCCAGAGCCCTGCAGGCGCATGGGAGTAGCTCAGTGCCGGCGCAGCTCTCTGAGCAATAACAACGCTTGGGAGGTTCGGGTGTTGATAACAGCTCTCCTGTCTCCTGGGGCCCAAGGTTCGGTCTCACGGTCCCGGACCGGTGAGGGAGAGAAGGAACTTGTGCTATTCCTGGAAAAGCTTCTGTTATTCCTTGTGCAGCCTTTTAATTCTGTGTTCTGATGGACTGTCCGCTGTTTTTCTAACAGGACTTGTCAGAGATTCAGATTTAGGAATTGAATTTGGGTCCGTTCACTTCAGGATCTTGCCAAGCCTGAAGGCCTGGGGCGATGACTGCTCTCAGCGAGGGCTCTTTATGAATCCTCTGTCAGATTTCCCTCAGTGCTGGGCAGGAAAGGCGAGGGTTTGGATCAGGAATTCTGCAAGGGGGCCCTGTGTGACCATTGGCTTCTTGTGTGTGTGTGTGTGCATCAGTGAGCCAAAATCAAGAGCAAAGGCTGGTTTGGTTTTACTAACTTAGAGTAACTTTTAAAAAAAGTAATCAACTTTTTCTTCTTTTTTTAATTTAGGTGCTGGACTTGCCTGTCTGGACGTGTGCTGAGCTCTCGCTGCTGTGGACTGTGCAGCCTTAATTGCTGCAGGTTCCTGTTCTTCTCACCAGCTCAAAGTACACGTGGGGTTTTTTCCCCTTCTATATAGAGCTGTTGAGTTTGGTGATTTTCCTGAATTGAGGATATTGAAGGTTGAGAAGGAAGATTTGTGTCTTTTTGTGCTTTTCTGTTGTTATTTTTAGCACCTGCTCACCATCTGGACATGGTTGGAATACTGGAAACATAAAAGTTTTTAGGTTCAGTGCTTATTTATGCAAACCCAGGTTTTTTTTTTTTTTTTTTTTGAAAGGTCTCCATTTGTCTGGGTACTGTTCCTGGTAGTTTGATGTAGAAAAGGTCACGTGAACAGCAGGGAGCAGTGAGCACTTGGAAGGGGGGGGTGCAGGTATTTCATCCAGGGTGGGGCAGTGAATGTGGCCTAGGAACAGCTCTCTGGTCAAGTGAGCAGCAGAGGAACTGAAGGATGCTCTTCCCCAGCAGAGCTGCTGCTTTGTGCTCTGGGCCAGCGCTGCCGCTGCTGGGCTTCCTCGGGGAAAACAGCTCCTTTGGGATGTGCTTTGCTGCAAAGGTTTCCCTGAGCTGGGTGTCTGCAGGAGGCAGAGTCGGGATACCAGTGTCAGGAGTTTTCCATGGTTTCCAGGCTGTTGTACACAGCACGTTCCGGGCAATTTGCGAGCGTGAGGCAGAGCAAAATGGGTGCAATTGGACTCTGCAAATGCAGTTCAGGCAGACGTTGATCTTTTAACTTTTCCATGGCAGGTGCGAATTCTTGGGCATTTGTGAGTCTGCCTTGACTTGCAGGGATTGAAGGGTTTAGGTGTGGAATTGTTTGGCCAGCTTGCTCCAAGGCATCGTGTACTTCTGGAAGTGCCACACACCTCGCAGGACCGAGGAGCTGCTGGCTGGGTGCTGGTTCTGCTCTGCCCTGGGAACTGGGAGCCCCTGGGAGGGCTGGGGGTGACACCTGGAGATGGGCTGGGGAAGCCTGGAATTGTATCTCAGCACTTTTCTATGCAGCTCTATGGACCGGTGTGTGCTGAACGAAGCGGCTCTTCAGCACAATAAATTCAGCAGTTTGGAAAAACCATGGAATATCTCCGAGTTAATGATGGGAGAGGGTTGGGGCTGCTCCCTGATAACGTGCAGGGCTCGGGGGTGCAAAGCGAAGATGGGGAGAGGAGTGGGGGCTGCTCCTCGTTGTCGGGGCGCCGCGGGCGCTGCGCAGCCTTCCCCTTTTACTTCCCAATTCCTCATTTTGTGCCTCCTTTTCCCTTGGGGATGTGCCCGGGCCGCATTCCAGCGGCCGCCGTGGGACAGCGCCTGCGGGCGGCGGGGTTTCCCGTGTGATTGACGGGCCCAGCGGCCAATGGGAAGGCGGCTCGGGGCTGCGCGTGGCCAGTTGGAATCGGCGGGAGCGGTTGGGGCGGGCGGGCACGGACGGGCCCGGGCGGTGAGCGAGGAGCGGGAGAGCGGGACGGGGAACGGGACGGGGAACGGGATGGGGAACGGGATGGGGGAGCGGGGGAACGGGATGGGGGAACGGGATGGGGAACGGGGGAACGGGATGGGGAGCGGCATCATATTTATTTTTATTTTTGGGTTTAATATTATTTCTGTGTCTAATTTTTCCTTTCCCTTCCCTTCCCTTTCCTTTCCCTTTCTCTCTTCCACCTTTCTTTCCCTTTCCCTTCACACTCCCTTTCTCTTTCTCTTTTCCATCTCTTTCTTTCCCTGATTCCTGAATTTTTTTTGCCCCAGAATCCACAGCCCAAGCCACGTGCACACACTGCAGATGTGAAGTGTATTTTTACTGCCAGCAAGCACCTGGGAATAAAAAAACCTCAGCCCCAAAGCTTGATGTCTAAACAGCAACACAGAAGTTCTAAACCAGCTGTCTGGATTTGAAAAGACATATGTCTTTGGAAGTGAACATAGAGTTCAACCTGATGTAGTGATCGACTTAGGTTCAGCTTAAAAAAGGCCCTACCGACATTTTATTGTATCTAATCCCTGCTTTCCCCTGCGTTTTAGTTCTTGCCTCTCGGCCCACTCTGTTTCACGGGGCTGTACATGGTAAAACACTTCCCTGTGTGCTTTCTGGGTTTCAGCTGCCCTGCCCTGGCACGTAGGGTCACGGTTAAGTAGAAGAGTTATCAAACTTAGTGGTTCATCTCTTTTTCATGGGTTTTTGGGCAGAAGACTTATGGGCCCGGTGTGGGAATAACTCCCAGCCCTCGGCGTCTCGTTGACCGCCTCCCGTTGTCTCGCAGGTCCCCGAGGCGGCTCCGGATCTCCGCGGTCACCGACGCTGCCGATTTTCCCGGCGCGCGCCGTTCGACGTCGAGGAGCGGCATCCAGAAGCTGTGTCGGAGCATCTCCATGGCTGGGATGTTTGGAGTAAGGGCTGCAGTCAGGGTGTAAGCTGAAGGGTGTGTGACTGTGTGTGTGTGTGCCTGTGTCTGTCTGCCTGCGAGAAGAGTGCGGGTGTGGAATGGTCCTAACCTTGTGTGTGTGAGTTTTGCCTTTCAGGCTTTTCAGCTACTTTTTAAACTCAGAGTAAAAACAACCCAGCTGCGCTGTCTGGGGATGTTTTCCCTCCTGGCTGGGTTTGTTTATCTGGGACCCGGCCGGTCTGTGAGGTGCCGTTCATCGCCAGGGTTTGGGTGCCGACCGTGCCGGGGATTTGTCAGGCGGGATGATTTTGGGGCTCCCGGGAACCGCGTTCCCATGGGGTGCTCTCGAGACGAGAGCGAGGGTGGGTTTGTGTGTCAGCTGAAGGAGGTGTGTGGTGGATGAGTGTTTTCTTCTCCCTGTGCTGCTGTTGTTTTGGGTTTCCTGAAACAATAAAATGTAATGAATTTTCCAGAAATAGAACAACTGTTACATTGTACTGATAGGGGGTTGGCTTGTGTTGCTCTGTGTTGGTGTTTGCTGCTGCACTTGCACATATTGCTCTGTATGTCAATTGGACTTTGACCAGTGTGCATATGGATTGTATTTGTGCTTGTGCTTGTGTATGTTGTTATTTCCACTTGCTTTGCTGAAGTGTAAATAAAAAACCCTCGTTCAGTAAAGTTGAATAAACCCTAATAAAGATACCCCCCCTCCCCCCTTTTGGTTGCTCTCTTCCTTTGGTGTGGTTTAGTAATTTTTTTGCCGTATTTCTTGCTTTGCTGCTCTGCTTTGCTTTACTTTTCAGTCTATTCCTCCCTTGACTTTTTCTAACTCTTTATCTTTTTCTCACTGTTTAACTGTTTCTGGATGTCTCTGTCACTCTATTTCTCAGTTTCTTTTTTTCTCTTCAACACTAATTCTCTTTTAAACTCGATTTCTTTTTCTCTCAAACCCTATTCTGTTTCTCTATTCCTTTTTCTCTCTATTTTTCTTTCTCTTTCTTTGTGACTCTGACTTTCTTTCTCTCTGACTTTCTTTCTTTTCTCTGACTTTCTCTCTCCGACTTTGACTTTCTCTCTCTGACTTTGACTTTCTTTCTCTCTCTCTCTCTGACTTTGACTTTCAAACGACCTTTCTCACCTTCCCTCCTTTGTTCATTTTTACCTTTCTACCTTTGTTTGTTTCTGTAGCAGCTTGGAAAAAAACAGAGACCACTCTTTCTTCAGGCATGATCTGCCCCAGTCTTTGGTTAACAGAGCACAGAGGTGTTCAGTGCCATCGTGAGTCTTTAGGGCTGTGGCTCCTGCAGAGGTCCTTGGTGCTCTGATGGACGTGCTCCAAGCGTCCATCCTGGACTCCTGTATCGGGGGCGAGAAGGAAAGCATGTTTTTCCATGTCACAATTGTGACTTCTGCTACTGTGCGCGTAGTAGCCTTTCTCTGTGCGCTACCCTCACCTGCCGGGTCGTTTGCACCGCGCTGACCTGCGTTGTTTCAAACGTTCGTCTTGCGCGTTGCTGCACTCCTCCCGAACCCAAGCACGGGCTGGGCTCTTCTCCTTCTCGCTAACACCGCAAGTAAGAACACCGCACCCGTGCATGTGAACTCAGCAGCGCCGTGCACGTGCAGTTAAAAAGCAGTAATAAAACTCCTCAAACATAAAAAACCCCCAGCAAAAATACCTGCACATAAGCGGCAGAACTCAAAAAAGCAAAGGAATGAGCAACGACTTGGAGAGCGGCACACGCGCAGTAAATTGAGAAGCCGTGCCCGTGCAGTAACGCGGAAAACCGCGCGGGTGCAACGACAGAAAGCGACGTGCGCGCAGGGAAGCGGGAGAGCTGCGTGGTGCTGCTCGCTGCTTCCACCTGCTGGTGCACAGGAGGCACTGCAGCCACCCCGGGGAGCAGCTGCAGGCGCGCATTGGCCCAACGATGCCGGCTGAAGAAAGCTGCGCGTGTGCAGGGAGCGGCCGCAGCTACCCACGCGCAGCGCCGCGGGAAGGCCGTGCGGGCGCGGCGGCTTTTTACGCTCGGTGCTGCCGCTCAGGGGGTAACATCCCGTACCGCAGGCCACGACCTCACGATTTCCGTGGGTGCCGCCGCCTCATGCTTGTCCCGGCCGTGTGGGGCTTCAGTGGCCAGAGCGCAAATCGCGGAGCGGTGGCGCTGCTGCCGCCAGGCATTCGCGGTCCTGTTGCTCGGATGCTGGGCACGTTCTGTAGGGGATAAAACGAACGTTTTGGGGGTAAAATGTGAGTTAATTTGTATGGGAGGAAATGAACGTTTTGAGGTAAAATCGGGGCAATTAGTAGGTGACATTTTGGGATGAAAATTGAGGTTCTTATCGGTAGGGGACAGACAGAGACAATTTGAGGGAAAAGACCTGAGCTAATCTGTGAGGGACAGAATGAACGTTTTGAAGGTACATACGAGGAAAACTACAGGGGACAGAGTGAAAATTTTGGTTTTAATATAAGAAGGGCAGCGCGCCCGCGCATGCGCAGTAGGCAGCGCGCCCGCGCATGCGCAGTAGGCAGCGCGCCCGCGCATGCGCAGTAGGCAGCGCGCCCGCGCATGCGCAGTAGGCAGCGCGCCCGCGCATGCGCAGTAGGCAGCGCGCCCGCGCATGCGCAGTAGGCAGCGCGCCCGCGCATGCGCAGTAGGCCGCGCGCCCGCGCATGATGCGCAGAGGTTTCTTTCGGACCTGGGCTGCATTTCCATCCCCCGCTCTGGGAGTCACCAGGTGCGTTAGGAGCGAGCCGATCCCGCTCCCTGAGACACAAGGGCTTGCTCGAGGAGACCGTTCCTGTTCCTCTCTTCCAGCCACTCTGCTCTCCCCAAAACACCCATTTCCTCGGAGCTCCTCTGCAACTGCATTTCCATGGACCCAGGGCTCCAGAAGCTGCAGAGTCCTGCAATGGGGTTTCTTTGGGAAGGGACCTTAAGCTCTTGCAGTTCCACCTCTGTCATGAGAATTTCAGGGCTCTAAGACTCACAGAACGATTTGGGCTTGCAAGGACCTTAAAGCTCATCCAGTGCCAGCGCTGCCACGGGCAGGGACACCTCCCACTGTCCCGGGCTGCTCCCAGCCCCAGTGTGCAGCCTGGCCTGGAACATTCCAGGGCATCCAGGGGCAAATCCTCCTCTCTGGGCAGACAGAATGAGCTAAACCTGGCTATTCCTGAGGGAGTGATGGCAGCACAGCCGAGTCCTGCATCCCTGATTCCCACGGGGTTGTGGTTTGGGGATTTCTTTTCCATCCATTAAAGCTCCTTTCTAGTTCCGGGAGCTGGAAGTTTGGGAGGATGTGACACCTGGCATTAGAGCCCCCATTCCAGCAGCATCCATTGCACCTGAACGTTGTGCTCGAGTCCACTTTAGACTCAGCCCAGTTTTGATTAAGTCTACCAAGGCTTTTGAGGCCATGAGATGTTGCCTGGAAATCAGAAAATGCCAAAGGGGACTGGAGATCCGTGTTGGAATCACGGGATCGCTGCTGCAGAGGGGAGGTGGAATTCAAAACCCCTCATGAAGAGATTATGTGCAGAGTTTTGACTGAAATATAACTGTTTAACGAGCTCCAAATTGTGTGCTTTATTATATAAACATTCCATTTGCAGGAGAATGTCTGGAAAAGACCTTTGGGATCGCCAAGTCCAACCCTCAACCCAGCCCCACCAGCACGCTCCCCAGCCACCCCTGTCCTCCAGCGCCACATCCACGGTTTTTGAAGCCTTGCAGGGATGGCGTCTCCACCCCTGGCCCGGCCTTGGTCATCCAGGGACAAGGATTCCTCTGCTTTTGCAGGAAGAGGGAAGGGGAAGCGTTTCCCTCGCAGATGGGACAGGAACGTGTTCCACAGGCTCCAGGCGTGGGTGAGTGACAGCTGAAGGCTGAGCCACGGTGAGCAGCAGAGCTAATTACCACCTTCCCCCAGTGCTCTAATTAGCACCTTCCCCCAGTGCTCTAATTAGCACCTCCCTCAGCTCACCCTTCCACCCAGCCACTTCCTCAAGCCTGTTTTTCAGGGGTTTTGTCACCCGGCATTCGGCTGCCGCGCAGCTTTGTCCTCCAGGTGCTGCTCCTGCCCGGAATTGGACCCAAGGGGATGGAAAACGCCGTGGTTCCAGTGGGATTTGGGTCTCCGGCACATCCCGCCCGCTGTGCCCTCAGCCTGGTGCCCCCAGCCACAGTGAAAGGGAGCAGGTGGTGTAATCCCCCACCTAATCCTAAAGATTTCTCTCCAGGAATGCCGGGGCCTCCCAGCTCAGCAGAGCATTCCCTGGTGCCAGGCGCTTCCTCACACGCAGGGAAAAGGTGGAAACCCAACGCTTTTCCCAAAAGCCCAAAATATTCCCCAATGTGGCAGCCGGGAGCTGAGGGAACGGGCACCTTCCCCTTCTGTCTGGGTGCCTGCGGCAGCTCCGAGGTGTTGCTCGGGGATTTTCAGTGCTGGGGCTCCTGCAGGGCCAGGGAAGTGCTTTGGGCCCCGTCATCCGTGCAGGGAAAAGCAGATATTCCATTAACCCCTTAGAGACCATTGCAGGAGCTTCCTGGGAGAACTGGGAATGGGGATCCGTAGGGGGATTGACTCCCAATTAATGCTGTCAGAAACCCTTCAGCCACCCCAAACCACCCCAAACCTTCCACAAACAAACCTGGAGGAGAACCCAGGGCCTCCTTGTGCCCTGGCCGTGTCACACCCTGGCAGTGCCACTCTGTGCTTCCCCTTCTTTGGGCCAGAATTGTTCCCAGAATGATAAACCCGGAGGGAAGTGTTTCCACCTGGGAAAGTGAGGCTGTTCCCACACCACCCTCCTATTTATTTCATGAGGAATTTTGAAATTTTGGTTTTCTGCTCCAGCCAGGGACAGAAGAAAGTTTGGGCAGCAAAAAAAATCTGAAGTTGAATCAGATCTTAAGCCTGGATTTAAAATGGATCACATTAAAAGAACCCAAAAAATCCAGAAAAGAATGAAAGAATTCGTAATTCTCTTTCTGATCTCCCTCTGCTGCATCCCTGTCCTCCCATCCACTCTTCCCATCTTCAATTATAGATCCCTCCAGGCAGAGCCCTGCCAGTGTTTCTGTCAGGGAAGTGCCAAGCCCATCCACAATGCTTTACAAATAATCACAGGGAACACAGATTTTGTGAAATATTGAAGCTTTTGCTGTTAAAAAAAATGAAGTCTCTCTGCCATATCAGCCACGATGAAATGTCAGTGTGCCACCCTTCCCCAAGTAACATCCTTCCCTCTGTCACTCTCGCTCTGGCACATGGCAGGCCGGGATCATCTCCTCCTTCCCACAGGGAAGGAGTTGGGTTTAAATTCGAGACACAAACTTGGACAAAATTGAATGTCTGAGGTGTGTAAGAATAAGGGAAAATCGTCTCAGATCTTCTTCAGCTGCCTTTGTTTCCTGCCCTGTAACTCTTCACTCCCTGAAATGACTCAGAACTTCTGTCCCTGTTCCCTGGGAGCAGAGCCCGCCCCCCCCCCCCCCGCCCCCAGCTGCCCCCTCCTGTCAGGGAATTCCAGAGAGAGAAAAGGTCTCTCTGGAGCCTCCTTTTCTCCAGGCTGAGCCCCTGGGAGAGCAGGGATTGAGCAGGTGTGGGGGCTGAGGTGCTCCAGCTTTAAGGTCTCACTCTGAGAGCATTCTGAGTTTGTTTCCAGGCTGGAAATGGTGCCTGGAATTTTGGGTGGCCAACGGGGATCTCGAGGATTTGAGGTGGCAGCTGGGAGAGAAACCTGCTGCCCAAATGGTACTGGAGGTTATTTCCCTCTCTCTGGAATCTCTGTCAATTAAGAGCCCAGCCTTCTCCGGGGCTGCAGTTGCATTATTTGCTTTCACCTCCGATCTGCCCGAGGTGGAGTGAACTCCTCTGGAGCTGGCAAACGCCAACAGATCCCATCTCCACAGGGTTAAGGGATGGAATTGTATTTCTCTTAACCTCTTTTGACCGGGAAGTTGGGATTTTCCCCCTCTGCCTGATCCCTGTTTCTCCTTTCTCGAGTCTTGAGTTGTTTTGGGGAGCAGAAGGTTCAGGGCTGTGCCCCTGAAGCAGCTCTGGCTGTGTGAACACAGCAACTTTCTGCAAGTTAAATCTGCTGCTATTTCTGTATTTGAAAAGGAGCTGAAATGCCAGTGGTGATGTAATGTTCATTTACATTTAGGGTCTGTTTCTATTTATTTTTGCTCCTATTAACTTCATCTTGATTCCAACAGTTTGGGGGTTGTTTTTTTTTTTACCCGCTGAGGCTCTCTTTGCTGTGAACAGCTCGTTTTTTACTTCAAGCCTGCCAGATTTCCTGCCTTATCGAGTCCATGAATGAAGAAGAATGACAGGTAGAAGGGGAAATGGATGTCTCCTCCCCAAGGGAAGGCTCCTGAATTGGATAGGAGCCGTTTCTCTAGGAACTGCTGCCTCTGGTTGCCGCTGGAATGGCTCTGGAAGGAGCTTGGAGGGGATCATTCACCTCGGCTTTGTCCCGGGTGTGCAGAGCTGGGGAGATGCTTTCGGGCTGAGAGATTTCCTGTGCCATCTTCCATGAACATGAAGAGAGGTGGATTAAAAGTGCCTGCAGAGCTCTGATGTGCAGCCTGTGGCTCCCTGCTCCCACTGCTGCTCCGCTCAAGGAGTTTCTCAGCCCCAGTGCAGGAGAAAAAGGCAGAAAATCATGGAATCCTGGGGTTGTTGAGGCTGGCAAAGGCCTCTAGCATCATCAAGTCCAAACATCAACCACCACCATGGTCACACCAACCCATGACCTCAAGTGCCATGTATTTATCCATACATATTTATCCCTACATATTTATCCCTATATTTATCCGTATGTTTATCCATGTATTTACCCATGAATTTATCCCTATATTTACCCATGTATTTCCCCAGGTATTTTATGAACACTCAAGTGCCATATCCATGTATTTTATGAGCACTTCCAGGGTTGGTGACTCCACCACTGCCCTGGGCAGCTGTTCCAGCGCTGGACAACCCTTCCCATGCTGGGCCAGGAGATGGATTCTGGAAATGCAGACTCTGAGGAGCTGGGGATTAAGGCAGCATTGGATTCCTTTATTCTCCCAGAAGGATAAAGGAGATTTATCCCCAGACGAACCAGAGGTGATCACACTGAGGTCATTAGTGGGATTTCTTCCTTACTCCCACAAATACCCACTGGGGTGACAGAGTTCCCTACAAGGGCGGCGTTGGAAGGAGCTGCTGGAATGTTTTGCTGTTTATTGGGATCCACAGGATGTTTGGTGTCTCTCAGAGCTGTTCCAGGCTCTCCACAGACCCAAACGCTCCTCACACTTCTCCTCAGAGTAGAGAGGTTTCCCAGAGTGCTGGTTTTTAATTTCAGATGCTGGGATAACGACACGGCTTCAGGAGGCAGGAGACTCATTGTGCTGTGCCTCAGTCCAGGCAGGGACAACCCCCAGCTAATAAAAACCTCTTTAAAGCACAAAAAGTCCCATTAAACTGATATTATAAAGGCTGCAAATTGAAGCAGGCTTCAATCAGAAAGCAGCAGAATTTAATTCCCCCCCCTTGCCCATTTGCATGATGATCTCCTTCCTAATTGCCCATCTACGCTTTTCCCACAGAAGTGCTGTCCCGAGGTTGGAGATGGTTCCAGCTTTATGGAGCTTTGATCTTTATCTGGTTTTACTTTTTACAGGGCACAGAACCCGAGAGTGGCAGCTGCTTTCCTCTTGTTCCTCCTGTGGCAGTGAACTGCTCTTCCCAAGGACGGCTGCAGGAACTCTCAGGCAGCAGAACGTATGGAATGCCAGGCACGCTACAGAATTCCAGTGGGAGCAGCAGGAACTTCTGTTCTTTACTGGCAGGGCTGTGCCATGAAGGGGAGCTCGGAGATATTGGTCAGTTCAGGGAATGAGCCTGGCTCATGGTAAGGAAATTCACTGTGCAGTTACTTCGGGCCCTTCTCCTTCTCCTCCTTCTCCTCCTTCTCCTTCTCCTCCTTCTCCTCCTTCTCCTCCTTCTCCTCCTTCTCCTCCTTCTCCTCCTTCTCCTCCTTCTCCTCCTTCTCCTCCTCCTCCTTCTCCTTCTCCTCCTTCTCCTTCTCCTTCTCTTCCCAACACCAGTTCCAGACCTCAGTATAATCCATGTTCCCACAGCCTGACCTTGCAGTTTTCCCAGTTTAGCAGCCCCAGCCACACTTGCAGCCTCTCTGTCTGGACTTTGTCTTGCTGAAATCTCCCTTTGTTGATCCTTTGCTGCCTCACCTTTTATCCAGCAATAACGTGCAGTGGGTGGCAGCTTCTCAGAATTCCCTCCCTGTTCCACTGGAAACATTCCCAAGTGGAAGCAGCTGCACTGCCCATCAGCACTTGCCTGCTTTTAGGGGTGGTTGAGGCATGAAGGATGCAACAAATGGAGTTGGCTCCAAGGGGATGAAATGCTCCCCCTGAGGCTGCTCAGAGAGCTGGAGCTGAGGAATCCGGGTGGGAATCACTCCAAGAAAAAGGAAGGAAAAGAGAGCAGAGGAACAGGGATGCAATTCCAACCTCTCCAAGGACTGGGATGGGCACATTCACCATCACCATTTAATCTAGACACGATTTCTTCTTTGCCTCTGGCTGCCAGGAGCAGGATGAGCAGTTTAATGAGTTTAAATAGTGAATAGTTTAATTAGCTGGAAGAGACTGGATCAATAGCTGCTTAAACAAACAACTGGATCCCTGTTTCCAAGCTTGGATGTAGTTTTGGAAGGTTCCTGGCAGTTTGGCAGGGATTAGTGATGCTGAGAATGTGCTTTTTTGTGGGTTTGGGGCTTTTACTCCTGCTCACGTGGCTGCTCTTTTTCTTGTTGAGTGGAAAACAGGAGGGAAAGAGCAACGATGGAAGGAATTCCACTCTTGCTGCTTGAAGGGATGGATCAGGAAGGGAACAGGCTGCAGGGAATTTGGAGTGCAAACTGAGATCTCTCCGATATTTTCGGCTCAGTCAGTCCATCAGTGCTTGGTGGCTGTTTAGGCCACGTGCAAGGTGAATGATGGTGCACATGGCAGAGCTGCTGGTGGCTCCTTCCCCTGCCCGGCTGTCAGTCACCCTGCAGGGTGCTGGAGCAGCGTGCCAGAGGCCGTGGATCCTATGGATCCCATGGATCCCAGGGGCGTGATCAGGAGCCTGGGCCTGCTGGCCACTCCTTGCTCTCTCTTACCCTGATTTTTCAGCTCTGCAGCGAATCCAGCTTGAGTTTTTCAACCCCCTAGAAACCCAGGGACCTTTCATGTCTGTTCTCAGATCTGGGATTTAAATCCAGCCCTTATCAAAGCACCCCGTGACCAGGCAGGCCCTGAATCCCAGCAGGGATCTGATAAAGAGGGACCTGACATCCTAAAGAAACCCTTTGAAATCCTGCTGGGATTGATTTGTATCCATAATGGATCCCCGAGCTCTCTGCCAGGGAGAGATGAAGCTGCTCCTTTGCTTTATTATCCTCAGGCCCTTCCCAGCTTTGAGGGAAATTCAGTCCCTCTTCAAGCCCCAAAATCATGGAAAAGCTCCTTTGTATCCTCTCCACAGCCCCTACGTGGATTAATCAACTTTTTATTTGATATGGTGTCATTCTCCTTCTTTTTCCATGGATAAAACTCCACGGTGAGCAATCAGAGCAGAAATAGGAAATGCAGGAGTCTTGGATTCCACAGTGGGATTAACTTCCCTTTTCTGCTCTCTTTCAGGACAGGAAAAACCACTGAACTCGCCCCATCTTTGGGACCAAGAGCTTTGGTGCTGGAGTAGGCAAAGCCAGCTAGGGCCCCCCTTGTCCTGCCCATGGTGTGGGTCAGGGACAGGCTCCTCTTCTCCTCTGTGCTGGGATGAACTGCCTAGGGAATGCTATTTCTGACAGCCCGGTCCTAGCCCCGGCTACTGGAAATGGGCGGAGGTGAAGAGGCAAGTGCCAGAGTTGCTTGGGGATGATGGAATTGTGGTGTTTGGCTGTGCCCAGAGGGGCAGGTTGGGCATTTCTGTGTGTCTGAGGACCGGTTTGGGTGCTGGGGAGCCCGGGGAGCCGAGCTCTCAGTGCATTCCCAGCTCACCCGGGGGTGGGAGCTGGTGCAGGGCTCTGGTCGGGCTCGGGGCAGGCCCTGGCCCCGGCACAGACACGCTGGGGTGGTTTGGGGCCGCTTGGGGAGCAATGGGAAGAAAATGAGGGATGGTGCTGGGCGGAGCGATCGGCCTGTGCTCGTGTCAGCGCAGCCGTGCAGGGCACTGGGATCTGGGTAAAACACCGGCTCTCCTGGTGTTCAGGGATGCAAGGTCTGAGGGACCGGATTTACTTGGGGTTTTCCAGGACAGCAGGAAGAAGAGGAAATGTGGTGCCAGAGGTGCGTCCCCTCCGGTTGCAGTTCCCTCTTTCCCATTTCCATTTCCTCCTCAGTGCAGGTGTCCCCTGCAGCCCATGAGCACGGGGCCGGTGACAACTCCCTGTCTGTAGAGGGATTCCTTATGGAACAAGGGCAGATGACACTTGTGTGAGGCTTACGACTGTTAGAATTAGACCGGGATGGGTTTAAGGAAAACTAGAATCGTGTGTTAATCTTACTGGTCAATGAACAAATGGAATCCACACTTCTATAAGAAAAAATAGAGTGTATGGAGCATATAGAAGAAGCTGGTTTTGCCTGCTGCTGCTGCTTGGCTGTATCATGTAACCCCATTCGAACTCTGCCTTCAAGACAGCTGTGAGACCGTGAAATAAAGAACTTAGCAGAACAGCAGCCTCCTCTGCTCTTTCACCCTGGTCCGAGAAGGAGGGGTACCCTGTCAAAGGCTCAACACTTGCCTTTCTGACTTTGTTTCTAAATTTCTACCTTTCTAATTTTGTTTGTTTCTAATTTTTTTGTTTGTTTGTTTCTAACTTTGTTTGTTTTCAACTTTCTCCCTTTAGAAATTTGTTTGTTTCTTGTATTTTACCTCTTTGTTTGTTTCTAAATTTCTGCCGTTGTAACTTTGTTTCTAACTTTCTACTTTTAAAGTTTCATTTGTTTTTAACTTTTTACCATTCCTCCCAGGGAGGGATGTGTGCAGAATACTAAAACGTGTTCAGTTCTTCATTTTTACATCTATAGGCAAATGCTACTGATGTAGATGTAAATTCATTTTGAAATGAGCCAGCCCTCTCTCTCTACTCTGTCGCATACAGCAATATAAGAAGCTGGGAATAGAGATCCGCAGGTTTTGAGAATAAGGAGCCGGCGTTTTTCTGTAGGAAGGAAAGCAGCAAGCGCCTGGCCGCAGGAGCCGAGACGCTCGGGCTGCAGGAGCTGCAGAGCGCCCGGAGCCGGCTTTTCCCTGTGCTCTGTGCCTGCCCCCGGGCTGAGCTGGGCGGCGCTGCTGCCGCCCGGTGCCGGCTGAGCCGAGAGGGCGGCGGCCTCGGTGGCTGCCGAGCGTGGCAAGGAGCGGGAGCGAGCGGGGCCGGGTGTGTCAGCGGAGGGGAGGGGCGAAGGGCGGTTCGCAGCGCCAAGGGACACGGCCGTGCGTGAGCGGGGCCACAGCTATGGAAAGGAGCGGGCGCCGTGCGGGGCGGCGACCGCGGGGAATGACAGCGCGGGGGGCGGCCCGGCGGGGCCGGTTTTGCCGGGCAGCAGAGGCGCGGTCGCAGCGCGACCCGGGCGGGAGGCACCGGGCGGGCACGGTCGGAATCGAGCCGCCCGCGTGTCGCTCTCAAGGAGGCGGCTCGGAAAGGAAGGCGCAGTTCCGCGCTCTCGGGACGGCGTTAAGTGACGTTTTTATTAGAATATGACAGTCTTTATTTTATTTTATTATTTTATTATCTGCCAGGACCTTGCAGAGGGTGGTTTACACTTCCGCCACACTCAAGATGGCGGACGCACTAGGCCCCCTGCGAGAGGTGTCCCTGCCGATGCCTGCCGCGCTGGTCGCGGAGCCGTCGCCCGCCTCCGGCGCGGCTGACCCCGCCAGCCGTGTCCTCGCGCCGGGAAGCACGGCGGAAAATCGCGCGGAAAGCGCGGGGCCGGCGTCGGAGTCCGGGCCGGATTCAGGCAGCCGACTAGACAGAAGCCCTTGTGAGGGGCGGCGGGGGCCCTAAGTGTACCACACTAAAGATGGCGGCTCGACCGGAAGTGGCTTCTGCCAGCACCCAAGATGGCGGCGAAGGGGCGGAAGTGTCGTCACTGCCACACTAAAGATGGCGGCCGTGTGCACTGTTTTCTGACCTTCTCAATATGGCGGCAGGGACGGCCCCTCCCCTCCCCCCCCCAAGCTGCGTCTATTCGGCTGCCTGAACGCGACGCCGACGCCGACGCCAGCCCAGCGCTTGCACGCAATTTTCTGAGGCGTTTCCCGCTACGCGGACACCGACTGTGGGGTCAGCGGCGCCTGGGGCAGGCGGGAGCATTCAGGCAGTCGAATAGACGGAGCGGGGGGGCGAGGGGGGGGGGGTCCTTCCGGCCGCCATCTTGAGAAGGTCGAATAGCCACATCGGTGCGGTACCGGCGACTTCCGCCCTTCTTCGCCAGGAGCGGCGATGGCGGGGAGCCCGGGGAGCAGCGCTGCCGGGCCGGGGGCACCGGCGCGGGTGCTCCGGGCTCGGAGGTGAGCGGGGAACGGGGACAGCCCCGAGCGGACGGTGGGGGCCGCGGGGGATCGGTATTCCGGCCCAGGGATGAGTGTTCCGGCACAGGGGTGGCTGTCCCGGCACAGGGATGCGTTCATGGACTGTCTAATAATGTTATTTAACGATCGTGCAAGGAGATCTGTATAAAAAAATCCTCCGTGGTCATCCTTCTCCCAGCCCCGCTGTGTTTTCAGGATCTTGGGGGAAGAGTTTGGGTCTGAACAAGGCTCTCGGGCACAGGGTGGGATTCTTGGGGTGCAGGGCCAGGATCTGGACTCGATGCTCCCTGTGGGTCCCTTGCAGCCCAGGAAATGCTGCGATCCTGTGCCTCTGAGGGTGAAATAAAGGGGAGCGGTGGGGTTTGTGCCCGCTGTGTTGACGGCCCCGCCGGCTCAGGGCGGGTTAAAGGCGCAGCTGCCCCGAGACAGCGGGACCGGCCGGGGCTGCTCGCTCCCGGTGCTGCCGCCCCGTGGGGAGAGCCCGGCACTGCAGCCCGCGCAGGCGCTGGACCACGGGATGGGCGTGGAACAGCAGCGCAGGGGATGCTGAGGCAGCGCAGGGAATGCTGCGGTCCCAGGGAAGGCTGAGGCGTCCCCTGCCCGGGGCACTCGGCAGCAAAGCCCTGATGTTGAGCAGAAAAAGGAAAGTTCTGGGTTAGTGGGAGGAGGTTTCTGGAATGGAGCTGGGACAGGTGCTGATCCACGCATGGAATCACGGGCTGGTTTGGCTTGGAAGGGACCACCAGGATCATTTACACTCTGTTTGTTGTCTGATTGCACAGCGAAGAACATCCAGAACTGCCGCCTCACCCTCACGGACAGCAGGAATGTCTTCCATAGCTCTTGTTTTGGAATGGGAATGGCTGTTGGGAGCTCTGGCAGGACCAGGTAAGAAGAGAAATGGGATCATTGTGGCTGCTGCTGGAGGTGGTTTTCTGCTTTCCGGCTGTTCTTCTCATTGATCCTTTCACAGCAGTGTTCTAGGGCACATTTGAGGGTAATTCCAGGAATCTGAAACCAGATAAAAACTGGTGGGGAAAAAATGTGAACGTGATCCATTTCTGGTAGTTCCAAGCTTCTCCCACAACACCGTTCCAGGGGAAAGCTGATAAAAGGGTAAAGATGCAGAGGAACAAGTGCTGTAAAGCCCCCTGGCGCTCTGAGAGAGCAAACCTTCCAGTACTCCCAGCAGATCTCTTGGAGAAAGTGTGGGATCGCAAGGTTTTCCAGGAAAGCAAAACAAGGGTGGAGATGAGGGAATAGGCTTCCAGTTCTTCCTTTAGCTGAAAGCCTGGGGGAATTGAGAGGGGCCACAAGAACTGTTTGTGTAGGCAAATGGGAGTTTGGGGTCTGAATCTGAGTTTCCCTCTGGGGCATTTTTGAGGGAAAAGCTGAGGTGCTGTTTAAGGGAGAGAATGCAGATTTTTGGGGTGGAAAAGGTTGAATCAATATTGTAGAGGAAGTAAAACGCTGGGGGTAAAAGTGGATGCAGTCTGGAGGGGACAGATTGAATATTTTGGAGGCAAAATGGGGAACTGAGTAGTGGAGAGATGGGGAACATTTTGGAGGCAACACTTGACAAACTCTCTGGGGTGGAGAACGACCACATTGAGGGAAAAATGAGGTGATGAGCAGTGGGCACGTAGGGAAGGTCGTGGGGGTAAATCTTGAGAAAAGCCCCAAGAAATCCTTGGAAGCAGGAGTGAGGAATTCAGTGGTGGAAAAATAGGGGAATTTTGCGGGGGTAAAACTTCAAAAGATCTAAGAGTTGAGAGTGTGTGTTTTTAGGTAGAAAGGATGTCTTGTTGAAGTTTGGCGTCTGGATTGTGGCATTTATGGATCCAGAAAGTAGAAGATAAAGGAGACTCCCAAAGCCTCGGTAGCTGTGTTAAGAAATCCGTCCCAGGGAAGAAAGGTACCTAAACCTCCTAGAAGTAGGGACTAATTAGCATGGGAAGGGGAAAACCCACCCCCAGTGGGAGAGAGCGCGCCGGGTAAGGGAAGAGAAGGATGCCCTTAAGAAGAAGTAGGGAAGGTGAATTTCTCGGCTTGCTGAAATGTATCCAAAAGTTTGGAATCTGGGTCTGTGTGGAGGCCGGGATTTTCTCGGCCATATGCAGAGCCCAGCACTAGGAATAAAGGAATTCCAGGCTTTACAACGCCAAAAATGCAGTACCAGAGAGTTCTGTTATCCCGAGGACTTGGGGGATACTTGGCAAAAATTTCCGGGGGCCCAAGCTGGACCGAGCTTTTAACGCTCCCCGGATTCACGGGATCGGGGATTCCAGCGTGCCCTGCACGGGTTTTTTCAGGGAAGTCCCAAATCCTTCGTGTGAGCACAAAGCAGAATCCCCTGGGAGCTGTGAAGGCAACAGGATATTTCTTGGGAATTTTGAAGGATTGGGTGAGTCCTCAGTGTTAGGTTGGAATGAACGCAAATTGTCCGGGAGTTGCTGGTTTGGGGATGGCCGGGTCTGGGTTTGGATTTGTGGGCACCGAGTGTTCCTTGTGTCAGCTTTAGGTCTTCTGGATTGGTGGGAGTAGTCAGAGAAAAGAGAAGGCAATTGAAATGCGGAGCTCCATTCCCGGAGAAATGGTCGGGATGGGAGAGGAAAGGCTGTGGAGCTGCTGGGAGCTCGTGGAGAACGAAAGGATCTGAGGCCTGGAGGCAAAAGCTGTGGAACAAAGCCTGAAAAGGGTGTGGGGTGGGGCGGGAGGGGGAGGAGGGCACCGTGGTGGGGGGAAAGAGGGAAAGGATCCCTGCTCCGGGAATCCAGCAGGGACCAGGAGAGGATCATTTTCCATCCACTGCTCTCAGTGGAATCCTAATAAGGACGGTGGAAGGGAAGTGATTCGTTTGTTCTTAGGTTTGGAATGAAAGGTGCTCTTGCAGAGGGGACTATTGACCTGTTAAAATTCCGTTGGATACAGGAAAAGAGGGAGGAAGCAAGCAGCTGGGGAATGAAGGGGTGGATTTTTTGGTGGATACAGGGAAAGACACGGGAAGGGGCTCTCAAGTAAAATACACCTCACGGGCAGCACCAGGAGAAGCCTCAAGTGCCCTTTTTTTCCAAGCTCTGGCATTCCAGAGGAGTAAGCAGTGGTCAGCCCATCACTTTCTGTATTCCTTGGATGCCCAGTGCTTTGTTGGGAAGAGATAATATTTGGAAATGAACAAATCCGGGGATGTAATTTCCTGATAGTAAAGCCCCAGAGAGCCTGGTTTTGATATCCTTCCAGCACCCAAACGCAGCAGAGGGAATCCTGGCGGAGCTGGAAAACGCTGTCGCTCCGTCGGTGGAATTCCTGGGAACTGGAAAGCAGCAGAAGCAGCAAGAACAGAGTTGGAAGCAGGCTCCAGCCGGGTAAGGCAGACACCAAATCCTTTGGAACTGGGCAGGGGTGGGAAGAACGAATTCTTACATTTGTAGCCCAGGGATTCCTGAGCAGGATCCCGGCAGGGAAGACTGCAGGGATCAGGCTGGGGCCTGATCGCAGCTGGGGGCAGCGAGCCTTGGAATTGGCTGAAGGGAAGAAAGAGGGATCCTTTGAGCACAAGGATCAGGTGTCAAATGCGGAGATGGCATCAGACAATTCCTCGGGAGGGTTTAGTTCCTGGGCCAAATCGATCTCCTGCCTTGTGAAGGAGCTCAGAGAGCTGGGAAGAGCCCAAGCAACGCAGGGAATGCACCGGCAGATAAAAGTGCCGGGGAACGGTGGGGAAAAGCATCCGAACAGGGGGCCTCATTTTGTACAGGGACGGTACAAAAAATTGTCCGAAAGAATAGGAATGGAATGGGATTTTACGTATTCCTCGGAGGCCACAATCCAGTGGGAAGGCTGAGAGAAAGAAACAAGGCCTAAAAAGGCAGATGAGCCAAATCTGCCCAAAGCCTCCAATGGCCACATTCCCTGGCATTGCTGAGGACTTCAGCCAAGCTCCAAGCAAAAGGTGAGCCCCTGATTTTGGTGCCAAGGGAAACTCCAAGTTAAGAATGATCCAAATATGAAGCGCTTCTCACAAAACTCAGCTTTGCAAACCTTTCTTTGGGCTAAAAAAGAAAAGATGGGAATGCCCTTGGCAGAAAAGCAGCTGTGAGGCACAGCAGGCTTCAAATGCCTGTCAGCAGGAGCTCCAGGAGAAACGGCTGCTGGCTCCGGGCATCCTGGGCTTTCCAGGCAGGTTTTGTAGCGGATTGCAAGGCAGTTTTCCTGCCTCTGGGGGGTGGCACCTGCATCCCGCTGGAAAGGGAAAATGTGGAGAGAGGGGCAAGCGGGAAGACGGTTGCTGATGTGTGTCCTTGGATCGCAGTTCCTCCCGGTGAGTCTGTGCTGCTGGAAGTTTGAAGGAGATCAGTCCTGGAGTACGTGTGGGTTCACCTGTGGGGTTTGGGAGCGACGCCGGACATGAAATTCCAGGGATGTTCCCTTTGCTGGAGTGAGAAGCAGTGGAAGCACTTTGCTGTCTGCTTCTTCATCGCCTTCGCCTCGGTCCCCTGGGGCTCCAGGTAATCCCCTCTCACCTTTGCTTTTCCAAGGGTCTCTAAATGAGGGCTTGAGCTTTGGTGTAGCTCCCTTTACAGGGAAGATCTGTTCCAGGAAAGGTCTCCTGGTCTGGACCGATGGCGTTGCAGGAAGAGCAGGAAACCCCACAGCTCCTGTGGCTCCCTCATCCGATTTGCCTGCAGGCAGCAGCAAGGATCATTCCCAAGTGTCATCCCCTGGCTCCGTGACTCGGTGAGGTTGTGTTCCCCCAAAGGCCAGGGGCCGCTTTGTTTTGCAGCTCACGAAAGTCCAGCTCGGTGGTGCTGGGTTTGGTTTTTGTGTGTAATGAAGGCACTAAAAAATTCCCCTCCTTCCCTGGCACAGCCCTGGAGTGGGAGCAGATTCCCCTTATCCCGCAGTTATCCCGCTCCTGCCCTGGATCCCTGCGGTGCCGTGTGTTCTCCAAGCTCACAGCACTGCTGGCTCTAAACAAGAAAAACAATCCCTGTTCCTTCTCTTCTCCGTCCTTGATGTTCCCAGGCCCTGCATCTCCCTGGCTATTCCCTGTGGGAGTCTTCATCTCCATCCCACCTTATCCCGATCAGGTAAGGGTCTGAGACATGTTTAGCAGCAAATGCATTCCTGTGAAGAAAGCCAAGAGCAAAGAGCATCCAGATGCAGAGAAGTCTTTAGAAAAGCGTTCCAGACGTGCAAATGAGGGATGTGTCTTCCTGCATCTCCTGTTGTTTTTCTCTGTCGCGTTTTGGAAGGGTTTCTCTCAGTGATTTCCTGCAGTCCAGGTGCGTCCCTTCTTTTGTCCAAATCCAGTGCCAGAGGATCGAACAACTGACGAGTGGGGCCTGGGATGAAAACGGTTCTCCTAAAATGAGGGAAACAATGCTAGAAGAGAAATGAGCATCCTTTTAATGCCTGGAATAAAAATGCTGGGAAAGGGCACTTTTTATTTGATATGGTGTCATTCTCCTTTTTTTTTCCATAGCTAAAACTCCACGGTGAGCAATCAGAGCAGAAATAGGAAATGCAGGAGTCTTGGATTCCACAGTGGGATTAACTTCCCTTTTCTGCTCTCTTTCAGGACAGGAAAAACCACTGAACTCGCCCCATCTTTGGGACCAAGAGCTTTGGTGCTGGAGTAGGCAAAGCCAGCTAGGGCCCCCCTTGTCCTGCCCATGGTGTGGGTCAGGGACAGGCTCCTCTTCTCCTCTGCGCTGGGATGAACTGCCTAGGGAATGCTATTACTGACAGCCCGGTCCTAGCCCCGGCTACTGGAAATGGGCGGAGGTGAAGAGGCAAGTGCCAGAGTTGCTTGGGGATGATGGAATTGTGGTGTTTGGCTGTGCCCAGAGGGGCAGGTTGGGCATTTCTGTGTGTCTGAGGACCGGTTTGGGTGCTGGGGAGCCCGGGGAGCCGAGCTCTCAGTGCATTCCCAGCTCACCCGGGGGTGGGAGCTGGTGCAGGGCTCTGGTCGGGCTCGGGGCAGGCCCTGGCCCTGGCACAGACACGCTGGGGTGGTTTGGGGCCGCTTGGGGAGCAATGGGAAGAAAATGAGGGATGGTGCTGGGCAGAGCGATCGGCCTGTGCTCGTGTCAGCGCAGCCGTGCAGGGCACTGGGATCTGGGTAAAACACCGGCTCTCCTGGTGTTCAGGGATGCAAGGTCTGAGGGACCGGATTTACTTGGGGTTTTCCAGGACAGCAGGAAGAAGAGGAAATGTGGTGCCAGAGGTGCGTCCCATCAGGTTGCAGTTCCCTCTTTCCCATTTCCATTTCCTCCTCAGTGCAGGTGTCCCCTGCAGCCCATGAGCACGGGGCCGGTGACAACTCCCTGTCTGTAGAGGGATTCCTTATGGAACAAGGGCAGATGACACTTGTGTGAGGCTTACGACTGTTAGAATTAGACCGGGATGGGTTTAAGGAAAACTAGAATCGTGTGTTAATCTTACTGGTCAATGAACAAATGGAATCCACACTTCTATAAGAAAAAATAGAGTGTATGGAGCATATAGAAGAAGCTGTTTTTGCCTGCTGCTGCTGCTTGGCTGTATCATGTAACCCCATTCGAACTCTGCCTTCAAGACAGCTGTGAGACCGTGAAATAAAGAACTTAGCAGAACAGCAGCCTCCTCTGCTCTTTCACCCTGGTCCGAGAAGGAGGGGTACCCTGTCAAAGGCTCAACACTTGCCTTTCTGACTTTGTTTCTAAATTTCTACCTTTCTAATTTTGTTTGTTTCTAATTTTTTTGTTTGTTTGTTTCTAACTTTGTTTGTTTTCAACTTTCTCCCTTTAGAAATTTGTTTGTTTCTTGTATTTTACCTCTTTGTTTGTTTCTAAATTTCTGCCGTTGTAACTTTGTTTCTAACTTTCTACTTTTAAAGTTTCATTTGTTTTTAACTTTTTACCATTCCTCCCAGGGAGGGATGTGTGCAGAATACTAAAACGTGTTCAGTTCTTCATTTTTACATCTATAGGCAAATGCTACTGATGTAGATGTAAATTCATTTTGAAATGAGCCAGCCCTCTCTCTCTACTCTGTCGCATACAGCAATATAAGAAGCTGGGAATAGAGATCCGCAGGTTTTGAGAATAAGGAGCCGGCGTTTTTCTGTAGGAAGGAAAGCAGCAAGCGCCTGGCCGCAGGAGCCGAGACGCTCGGGCTGCAGGAGCTGCAGAGCGCCCGGAGCCGGCTTTTCCCTGTGCTCTGTGCCTGCCCCCGGGCTGAGCTGGGCGGCGCTGCTGCCGCCCGGTGCCGGCTGAGCCGAGAGGGCGGCGGCCTCGGTGGCTGCCGAGCGTGGCAAGGAGCGGGAGCGAGCGGGGCCGGGTCTGTCAGCGGAGGGGAGGGGCGAAGGGCGGTTCGCAGCGCCAAGGGACACGGCCGTGCATGAGCGGGGCCACAGCTATGGAAAGGAGCGGGCGCCGTGCGGGGCGGCGACCGCGGGGAATGACAGCGCGGGGGGCGGCCCGGCGGGGCCGGTTTTGCCGGGCAGCAGAGGCGCGGTCGCAGCGCGACCCGGGCGGGAGGCACCGGGCGGGCACGGTCGGAATCGAGCCGCCCGCGTGTCGCTCTCAAGGAGGCGGCTCGGAAAGGAAGGCGCAGTTCCGCGCTCTCGGGACGGCGTTAAGTGACGTTTTTATTAGAATATGACAGTCTTTATTTTATTTTATTATTTTATTATCTGCCAGGACCTTGCAGAGGGTGGTTTACACTTCCGCCACACTCAAGATGGCGGACGCACTAGGCCCCCTGCGAGAGGTGTCCCTGCCGATGCCTGCCGCGCTGGTCGCGGAGCCGTCGCCCGCCTCCGGCGCGGCTGACCCCGCCAGCCGTGTCCTCGCGCCGGGAAGCACGGCGGAAAATCGCGCGGAAAGCGCGGGGCCGGCGTCGGAGTCCGGGCCGGATTCAGGCAGCCGACTAGACAGAAGCCCTTGTGAGGGGCGGCGGGGGCCCTAAGTGTACCACACTAAAGATGGCGGCTCGACCGGAAGTGGCTTCTGCCAGCACCCAAGATGGCGGCGAAGGGGCGGAAGTGTCGTCACTGCCACACTAAAGATGGCGGCCGTGTGCACTGTTTTCTGACCTTCTCAATATGGCGGCAGGGACGGCCCCTCCCCTCCCCCCCCCAAGCTGCGTCTATTCGGCTGCCTGAACGCGACGCCGACGCCGACGCCAGCCCAGCGCTTGCACGCAATTTTCTGAGGCGTTTCCCGCTACGCGGACACCGACTGTGGGGTCAGCGGCGCCTGGGGCAGGCGGGAGCATTCAGGCAGTCGAATAGACGGAGCGGGGGGGCGAGGGGGGGGGGGGTCCTTCCGGCCGCCATCTTGAGAAGGTCGAATAGCCACATCGGTGCGGTACCGGCGACTTCCGCCCTTCTTCGCCAGGAGCGGCGATGGCGGGGAGCCCGGGGAGCAGCGCTGCCGGGCCGGGGGCACCGGCGCGGGTGCTCCGGGCTCGGAGGTGAGCGGGGAACGGGGACAGCCCCGAGCGGACGGTGGGGGCCGCGGGGGATCGGTATTCCGGCCCAGGGATGAGTGTTCCGGCACAGGGGTGGCTGTCCCGGCACAGGGATGCGTTCATGGACTGTCTAATAATGTTATTTAACGATCGTGCAAGGAGATCTGTATAAAAAAATCCTCCGTGGTCATCCTTCTCCCAGCCCCGCTGTGTTTTCAGGATCTTGGGGGAAGAGTTTGGGTCTGAACAAGGCTCTCGGGCACAGGGTGGGATTCTTGGGGTGCAGGGCCAGGATCTGGACTCGATGCTCCCTGTGGGTCCCTTGCAGCCCAGGAAATGCTGCGATCCTGTGCCTCTGAGGGTGAAATAAAGGGGAGCGGTGGGGTCTGTGCCCGCTGTGTTCACGGCCCCGCCGGCTCAGGGCGGGTTAAAGGCGCAGCTGCCCCGAGACAGCGGGACCGGCCGGGGCTGCTCGCTCCCGGTGCTGCCGCCCCGTGGGGAGAGCCCGGCACTGCAGCCCGGAACGGCGCTGGACCACGGGATGGGCGTGGAACAGCAGCGCAGGGGATGCTGAGGCAGCGCAGGGAATGCTGCGGTCCCAGGGAAGGCTGAGGCGTCCCCTGCCCGGGGCACTCGGCAGCAAAGCCCTGATGTTGAGCAGAAAAAGGAAAGTTCTGGGTTAGTGGGAGGAGGTTTCTGGAATGGAGCTGGGACAGGTGCTGATCCACGCATGGAATCACGGGCTGGTTTGGCTTGGAAGGGACCACCAGGATCATTTACACTCTGTTTGTTGTCTGATTGCACAGCGAAGAACATCCAGAACTGCCGCCTCACCCTCACGGACAGCAGGAATGTCTTCCATAGCTCTTGTTTTGGAATGGGAATGGCTGTTGGGAGCTCTGGCAGGACCAGGTAAGAAGAGAAATGGGATCATTGTGGCTGCTGCTGGAGGTGGTTTTCTGCTTTCCGGCTGTTCTTCTCATTGATCCTTTCACAGCAGTGTTCTAGGGCACATTTGAGGGTAATTCCAGGAATCTGAAACCAGATAAAAACTGGTGGGGAAAAAATGTGAACGTGATCCATTTCTGGTAGTTCCAAGCTTCTCCCACAACACCGTTCCAGGGGAAAGCTGATAAAAGGGTAAAGATGCAGAGGAACAAGTGCTGTAAAGCCCCCTGGCGCTCTGAGAGAGCAAACCTTCCAGTACTCCCAGCAGATCTCTTGGAGAAAGTGTGGGATCGCAAGGTTTTCCAGGAAAGCAAAACAAGGGTGGAGATGAGGGAATAGGCTTCCAGTTCTTCCTTTAGCTGAAAGCCTGGGGGAATTGAGAGGGGCCACAAGAACTGTTTGTGTAGGCAAATGGGAGTTTGGGGTCTGAATCTGAGTTTCCCTCTGGGGCATTTTTGAGGGAAAAGCTGAGGTGCTGTTTAAGGGAGAGAATGCAGATTTTTGGGGTGGAAAAGGTTGAATCAATATTGTAGAGGAAGTAAAACGCTGGGGGTAAAAGTGGATGCAGTCTGGAGGGGACAGATTGAATATTTTGGAGGCAAAATGGGGAACTGAGTAGTGGAGAGATGGGGAACATTTTGGAGGCAACACTTGACAAACTCTCTGGGGTGGAGAACGACCACATTGAGGGAAAAATGAGGTGATGAGCAGTGGGCACGTAGGGAAGGTCGTGGGGGTAAATCTTGAGAAAAGCCCCAAGAAATCCTTGGAAGCAGGAGTGAGGAATTCAGTGGTGGAAAAATAGGGGAATTTTGCGGGGGTAAAACTTCAAAAGATCTAAGAGTTGAGAGTGTGTGTTTTTAGGTAGAAAGGATGTCTTGTTGAAGTTTGGCGTCTGGATTGTGGCATTTATGGATCCAGAAAGTAGAAGATAAAGGAGACTCCCAAAGCCTCGGTAGCTGTGTTAAGAAATCCGTCCCAGGGAAGAAAGGTACCTAAACCTCCTAGAAGTAGGGACTAATTAGCATGGGAAGGGGAAAACCCACCCCCAGTGGGAGAGAGCGCGCCGGGTAAGGGAAGAGAAGGATGCCCTTAAGAAGAAGTAGGGAAGGTGAATTTCTCGGCTTGCTGAAATGTATCCAAAAGTTTGGAATCTGGGTCTGTGTGGAGGCCGGGATTTTCTCGGCCATATGCAGAGCCCAGCACTAGGAATAAAGGAATTCCAGGCTTTACAACGCCAAAAATGCAGTACCAGAGAGTTCTGTTATCCCGAGGACTTGGGGGATACTTGGCAAAAATTTCCGGGGGCCCAGGCTGGACCGAGCTTTTAACGCTCCCCGGATTCACGGGATCGGGGATTCCAGCGTGCCCTGCACGGGTTTTTTCAGGGAAGTCCCAAATCCTTCGTGTGAGCACAAAGCAGAATCCCCTGGGAGCTGTGAAGGCAACAGGATATTTCTTGGGAATTTTGAAGGATTGGGTGAGTCCTCAGTGTTAGGTTGGAATGAACGCAAATTGTCCGGGAGTTGCTGGTTTGGGGATGGCCGGGTCTGGGTTTGGATTTGTGGGCACCGAGTGTTCCTTGTGTCAGCTTTAGGTCTTCTGGATTGGTGGGAGTAGTCAGAGAAAAGAGAAGGCAATTGAAATGCGGAGCTCCATTCCCGGAGAAATGGTCGGGATGGGAGAGGAAAGGCTGTGGAGCTGCTGGGAGCTCGTGGAGAACGAAAGGATCTGAGGCCTGGAGGCAAAAGCTGTGGAACAAAGCCTGAAAAGGGTGTGGGGTGGGGCGGGAGGGGGAGGAGGGCACCGTGGTGGGGGGAAAGAGGGAAAGGATCCCTGCTCCGGGAATCCAGCAGGGACCAGGAGAGGATCATTTTCCATCCACTGCTCTCAGTGGAATCCTAATAAGGACGGTGGAAGGGAAGTGATTCGTTTGTTCTTAGGTTTGGAATGAAAGGTGCTCTTGCAGAGGGGACTATTGACCTGTTAAAATTCCGTTGGATACAGGAAAAGAGGGAGGAAGCAAGCAGCTGGGGAATGAAGGGGTGGATTTTTTGGTGGATACAGGGAAAGACACGGGAAGGGGCTCTCAAGTAAAATACACCTCACGGGCAGCACCAGGAGAAGCCTCAAGTGCCCTTTTTTTCCAAGCTCTGGCATTCCAGAGGAGTAAGCAGTGGTCAGCCCATCACTTTCTGTATTCCTTGGATGCCCAGTGCTTTGTTGGGAAGAGATAATATTTGGAAATGAACAAATCCGGGGATGTAATTTCCTGATAGTAAAGCCCCAGAGAGCCTGGTTTTGATATCCTTCCAGCACCCAAACGCAGCAGAGGGAATCCTGGCGGAGCTGGAAAACGCTGTCGCTCCGTCGGTGGAATTCCTGGGAACTGGAAAGCAGCAGAAGCAGCAAGAACAGAGTTGGAAGCAGGCTCCAGCCGGGTAAGGCAGACACCAAATCCTTTGGAACTGGGCAGGGGTGGGAAGAACGAATTCTTACATTTGTAGCCCAGGGATTCCTGAGCAGGATCCCGGCAGGGAAGAGTGCAGGGATCAGGCTGGGGCCTGATCGCAGCTGGGGGCAGCGAGCCTTGGAATTGGCTGAAGGGAAGAAAGAGGGATCCTTTGAGCACAAGGATCAGGTGTCAAATGCGGAGATGGCATCAGACAATTCCTCGGGAGGGTTTAGTTCCTGGGCCAAATCGATCTCCTGCCTTGTGAAGGAGCTCAGAGAGCTGGGAAGAGCCCAAGCAACGCAGGGAATGCACCGGCAGATAAAAGTGCCGGGGAACGGTGGGGAAAAGCATCCGAACAGGGGGCCTCGTTTTGTACAGGGACGGTACAAAAAATTGTCCGGAAGAATAGGAATGGAATGGGATTTTACGTATTCCTCGGAGGCCACAATCCAGTGGGAAGGCTGAGAGAAAGAAACAAGGCCTAAAAAGGCAGATGAGCCAAATCTGCCCAAAGCCTCCAATGGCCACATTCCCTGGCATTGCTGAGGACTTCAGCCAAGCTCCAAGCAAAAGGTGAGCCCCTGATTTTGGTGCCAAGGGAAACTCCAAGTTAAGAATGATCCAAATATGAAGCGCTTCTCACAAAACTCAGCTTTGCAAACCTTTCTTTGGGCTAAAAAAGAAAAGATGGGAATGCCCTTGGCAGAAAAGCAGCTGTGAGGCACAGCAGGCTTCAAATGCCTGTCAGCAGGAGCTCCAGGAGAAACGGCTGCTGGCTCCGGGCATCCTGGGCTTTCCAGGCGGGTTTTGTACTGGATTGCAAGGCAGTTTTCCTGCCTCTGGGGGGTGGCACCTGCATCCCGCTGGAAAGGGAAAATGTGGAGAGAGGGGCAAGCGGGAAGACGGTTGCTGATGTGTGTCCTTGGATCGCAGTTCCTCCCGGTGAGTCTGTGCTGCTGGAAGTTTGAAGGAGATCAGTCCTGGAGTACGTGTGGGTTCACCTGTGGGGTTTGGGAGCGACGCCGGACATGAAATTCCAGGGATGTTCCCTTTGCTGGAGTGAGAAGCAGTGGAAGCACTTTGCTGTCTGCTTCTTCATCGCCTTCGCCTCGGTCCCCTGGGGCTCCAGGTAATCCCCTCTCACCTTTGCTTTTCCAAGGGTCTCTAAATGAGGGCTTGAGCTTTGGTGTAGCTCCCTTTACAGGGAAGATCTGTTCCAGGAAAGGTCTCCTGGTCTGGACCGATGGCGTTGCAGGAAGAGCAGGAAACCCCACAGCTCCTGTGGCTCCCTCATCCGATTTGCCTGCAGGCAGCAGCAAGGATCATTCCCAAGTGTCATCCCCTGGCTCCGTGACTCGGTGAGGTTGTGTTCCCCCAAAGGCCAGGGGCCGCTTTGTTTTGCAGCTCACGAAAGTCCAGCTCGGTGGTGCTGGGTTTGGTTTTTGTGTGTAATGAAGGCACTAAAAAATTCCCCTCCTTCCCTGGCACAGCCCTGGAGTGGGAGCAGATTCCCCTTATCCCGCAGTTATCCCGCTCCTGCCCTGGATCCCTGCGGTGCCGTGTGTTCTCCAAGCTCACAGCACTGCTGGCTCTAAACAAGAAAAACAATCCCTGTTCCTTCTCTTCTCCGTCCTTGATGTTCCCAGGCCCTGCATCTCCCTGGCTATTCCCTGTGGGAGTCTTCATCTCCATCCCACCTTATCCCGATCAGGTAAGGGTCTGAGACGTGTTTAGCAGCAAATGCATTCCTGTGAAGAAAGCCAAGAGCAAAGAGCATCCAGATGCAGAGAAGTCTTTAGAAAAGCGTTCCAGACGTGCAAATGAGGGATGTGTCTTCCTGCATCTCCTGTTGTTTTTCTCTGTCGCGTTTTGGAAGGGTTTCTCTCAGTGATTTCCTGCAGTCCAGGTGCGTCCCTTCTTTTGTCCAAATCCAGTGCCAGAGGATCGAACAACTGACGAGTGGGGCCTGGGATGAAAACGGTTCTCCTAAAATGAGGGAAACAATGCTAGAAGAGAAATGAGCATCCTTTTAATGCCTGGAATAAAAATGCTGGGAAAGGGCACTTTTTATTTGATATGGTGTCATTCTCCTTTTTTTTTCCATAGCTAAAACTCCACGGTGAGCAATCAGAGCAGAAATAGGAAATGCAGGAGTCTTGGATTCCACAGTGGGATTAACTTCCCTTTTCTGCTCTCTTTCAGGACAGGAAAAACCACTGAACTCGCCCCATCTTTGGGACCAAGAGCTTTGGTGCTGGAGTAGGCAAAGCCAGCTAGGGCCCCCCTTGTCCTGCCCATGGTGTGGGTCAGGGACAGGCTCCTCTTCTCCTCTGCGCTGGGATGAACTGCCTAGGGAATGCTATTACTGACAGCCCGGTCCTAGCCCCGGCTACTGGAAATGGGCGGAGGTGAAGAGGCAAGTGCCAGAGTTGCTTGGGGATGATGGAATTGTGGTGTTTGGCTGTGCCCAGAGGGGCAGGTTGGGCATTTCTGTGTGTCTGAGGACCGGTTTGGGTGCTGGGGAGCCCGGGGAGCCGAGCTCTCAGTGCATTCCCAGCTCACCCGGGGGTGGGAGCTGGTGCAGGGCTCTGGTCGGGCTCGGGGCAGGCCCTGGCCCCGGCACAGACACGCTGGGGTGGTTTGGGGACGCTTGGGGAGCAATGGGAAGAAAATGAGGGATGGTGCTGGGCAGAGCGATCGGCCTGTGCTCGTGTCAGCGCAGCCGTGCAGGGCACTGGGATCTGGGTAAAACACCGGCTCTCCTGGTGTTCAGGGAAGCAAGGTCTGTATTTATCCATACATATTTATCCCTACATATTTATCCCTATATTTATCCATGGATTATCCATATATGTTTATCCATATACATTTATCCATATTTTTATCCACGTATTTACCCATGAATTTATCCCTATATTTACCCATGTATTTCCCCAGGTATTTTATGAACACTCAAGTGCCATATCCATGTATTTTATGAGCACTTCCAGGGTTGGTGACTCCACCACTGCCCTGGGCAGCTGTTCCAGCGCTGGACAACCCTTCCCATGCTGGGCCAGGAGATGGATTCTGGAAATGCAGACTCTGAGGAGCTGGGGATTAAGGCAGCATTGGATTCCTTTATTCTCCCAGAAGGATAAAGGAGATTTATCCCCAGACGAACCAGAGGTGATCACACTGAGGTCATTAGTGGGATTTCTTCCTTACTCCCACAAATACCCACTGGGGTGACAGAGTTCCCTACAAGGGCGGCGTTGGAAGGAGCTGCTGGAATGTTTTGCTGTTTATTGGGATCCACAGGATGTTTGGTGTCTCTCAGAGCTGTTCCAGGCTCTCCACAGACCCAAACGCTCCTCACACTTCTCCTCAGAGTAGAGAGGTTTCCCAGAGTGCTGGTTTTTAATTTCAGATGCTGGGATAACGACACGGCTTCAGGAGGCAGGAGACTCATTGTGCTGTGCCTCAGTCCAGGCAGGGACAACCCCCAGCTAATAAAAACCTCTTTAAAGCACAAAAAGTCCCATTAAACTGATATTATAAAGGCTGCAAATTGAAGCAGGCTTCAATCAGAAAGCAGCAGAATTTAATTCCCCCCCCTTGCCCATTTGCATGATGATCTCCTTCCTAATTGCCCATCTACGCTTTTCCCACAGAAGTGCTGTCCCGAGGTTGGAGATGGTTCCAGCTTTATGGAGCTTTGATCTTTATCTGGTTTTACTTTTTACAGGGCACAGAACCCGAGAGTGGCAGCTGCTTTCCTCTTGTTCCTCCTGTGGCAGTGAACTGCTCTTCCCGAGGACGGCTGCAGGAACTCTCAGGCAGCAGAACGTATGGAATGCCAGGCACGCTACAGAATTCCAGTGGGAGCAGCAGGAACTTCTGTTCTTTACTGGCAGGGCTGTGCCATGAAGGGGAGCTCGGAGATATTGGTCAGCTCAGGGAATGAGCCTGGCTCATGGTAAGGAAATTCACTGTGCAGTTACTTTGGGCCCTTCTCCTTCTCCTCCTCCTCCTCCTCCTCCTTCTCCTTCTCCTTCTCCTTCTCCTTCTCCTTCTCCTTCTCCTTCTCCTTCTCCTTCTCCTTCTCCTTCTCCTTCTCCTTCTCCTTCTCCTTCTCCTTCTCCTTCTCCTTCTCCTTCTCCTTCTCCTTCTCCTTCTCCTTCTCCTCCTTCTCCTTCTCCTTCTCCTTCTCCTTCTCCCTCTCTTCCCAACACCAGTTCCAGACCTCAGTATAATCCATGTTCCCACAGCCTGACCTTGCAGTTTTCCCAGTTTAGCAGCCCCAGCCACACTTGCAGCCTCTCTGTCTGGACTTTGTCTTGCTGAAATCTCCCTTTGTTGATCCTTTGCTGCCTCACCTTTTATCCAGCAATAACGTGCAGTGGGTGGAAGCTTCTCAGAATTCCCTCCCTGTTCCACTGGAAACATTCCCAAGTGGAAGCAGCTGCACTGCCCATCAGCACTTGCCTGCTTTTAGGGGTGGTTGAGGCATGAAGGATGCAACAAATGGAGTTGGCTCCAAGGGGATGAAATGCTCCCCCTGAGGCTGCTCAGAGAGCTGGAGCTGAGGAATCCGGGTGGGAATCACTGCAGGAAAAAGGAAGGAAAAGAGAGCAGAGGAACAGGGATGCAATTCCAACCTCTCCAAGGACTGGGATGGGCACATTCACCAACACCATTTAATCTAGACACGATTTCTTCTTTGCCTCTGGCTGCCAGGAGCAGGATGAGCAGTTTAATGAGTTTAAATAGTGAATAGTCTAATTAGCTGGAAGAGACTGGATCAATAGCTGCTTAAACAAACAACTGGATCCCTGTTTCCAAGCTTGGATGTAGTTTTGGAAGGTTCCTGGCAGTTTGGCAGGGATTAGTGATGCTGAGAATGTGCTTTTTTGTGGGTTTGGGGCTTTTACTCCTGTTCACGTGGCTGCTCTTTTTCTTGTTGAGTGGAAAACAGGAGGGAAAGAGCAACGATGGAAGGAATTCCACTCTTGCTGCTTGAAGGGATGGATCAGGAAGGGAACAGGCTGCAGGGAATTTGGAGTGCAAACTGAGATCTCTCCGATATTTTCGGCTCAGTCAGTCCATCAGTGCTTGGTGGCTGTTTAGGCCACGTGCAAGGTGAATGATGGTGCACATGGCAGAGCTGCTGGTGGCTCCTTCCCCTGCCCGGCTGTCAGTCACCCTGCAGGGTGCTGGAGCAGCGTGCCAGAGGCCGTGGATCCTATGGATCCCATGGATCCCAGGGGCGTGATCAGGAGCCTGGGCCTGCTGGCCACTCCTTGCTCTCTCTTACCCTGATTTTTCAGCTCTGCAGCGAATCCAGCTTGAGTTTTTCAACCCCCTAGAAAACCCAGGGACCTTTCATGTCTGTTCTCAGATCTGGGATTTAAATCCAGCCCTTATCAAAGCACCCCGTGACCAGGCAGGCCCTGAATCCCAGCAGGGATCTGATAAAGAGGGACCTGACATCCTAAAGAAACCCTTTGAAATCCTGCTGGGATTGATTTGTATCCATAATGGATCCCCGAGCTCTCTGCCAGGGAGAGATGAAGCTGCTCCTTTGCTTTATTATCCTCAGGCCCTTCCCAGCTTTGAGGGAAATTCAGTCCCTCTTCAAGCCCCAAAATCATGGAAAAGCTCCTTTGTATCCTCTCCACAGCCCCTACGTGGATTAATCAACTTTTTATTTGATATGGTGTCATTCTCCTTTTTTTTCCATGGCTAAAACTCCACGGTGAGCAATCAGAGCAGAAATAGGAAATGCAGGAGTCTTGGATTCCACAGTGGGATTAACTTCCCTTTTCTGCTCTCTTTCAGGACAGGAAAAACCACTGAACTCGCCCCATCTTTGGGACCAAGAGCTTTGGTGCTGGAGTAGGCAAAGCCAGCTAGGGCCCCCCTTGTCCTGCCCATGGTGTGGGTCAGGGACAGGCTCCTCTTCTCCTCTGTGCTGGGATGAACTGCCTAGGGAATGCTATTTCTGACAGCCCGGTCCTAGCCCCGGCTACTGGAAATGGGCGGAGGTGAAGAGGCAAGTGCCAGAGTTGCTTGGGGATGATGGAATTGTGGTGTTTGGCTGTGCCCAGAGGGGCAGGTTGGGCATTTCTGTGTGTCTGAGGACCGGTTTGGGTGCTGGGGAGCCCGGGGAGCCGAGCTCTCAGTGCATTCCCAGCTCACCCGGGGGTGGGAGCTGGTGCAGGGCTCTGGTCGGGCTCGGGGCAGGCCCTGGCCCCGGCACAGACACGCTGGGGTGGTTTGGGGCCGCTTGGGGAGCCGTGGGAGGAAAATGAGGGATGGTGCTGGGCAGAGCGATCGGCCTGTGCTCGTGTCAGCGCAGCCGTGCAGGGCACTGGGATCTGGGTAAAGCACCGGCTCTCCTGGTGTTCAGGGATGCAAGGTCTGAGGGACCGGATTTACTTGGGGTTTTCCAGGACAGCAGGAAGAAGAGGAAATGTGGTGCCAGAGGTGCGTCCCATCAGGTTGCAGTTCCCTCTTTCCCATTTCCATTTCCTCCTCAGTGCAGGTGTCCCCTGCAGCCCATGAGCACGGGGCCGGTGACAACTCCCTGTCTGTAGAGGGATTCCTTATGGAACAAGGGCAGATGACACTTGTGTGAGGCTTACGACTGTTAGAATTAGACCGGGATGGGTTTAAGGAAAACTAGAATCGTGTGTTAATCTTACTGGTCAATGAACAAATGGAATCCACACTTCTATAAGAAAAAATAGAGTGTATGGAGCATATAGAAGAAGCTGGTTTTGCCTGCTGCTGCTGCTTGGCTGTATCATGTAACCCCATTCGAACTCTGCCTTCAAGACAGCTGTGAGACCGTGAAATAAAGAACTTAGCAGAACAGCAGCCTCCTCTGCTCTTTCACCCTGGTCCGAGAAGGAGGGGTACCCTGTCAAAGGCTCAACACTTGCCTTTCTGACTTTGTTTCTAAATTTCTACCTTTCTAATTTTGTTTGTTTCTAATTTTTTTGTTTGTTTGTTTCTAACTTTGTTTGTTTTCAACTTTCTCCCTTTAGAAATTTGTTTGTTTCTTGTATTTTACCTCTTTGTTTGTTTCTAAATTTCTGCCGTTGTAACTTTGTTTCTAACTTTCTACTTTTAAAATTTCATTTGTTTTTAACTTTTTACCATTCCTCCCAGGGAGGGATGTGTGCAGAATACTAAAACCTGTTCAGTTCTTCACTTTTACGTCTATAGGCAAATGCTACTGATTTAGATGTAAATTCATTTTGAAATGAGCCAGCCCTCTCTCTCTACTCTGTCGCATACAGCAATATAAGAAGCTGGGAATAGAGATCCGCAGGTTTTGAGAATAAGGAGCCGGCGTTTTTCTGTAGGAAGGAAAGCAGCAAGCGCCTGGCCGCAGGAGCCGAGACGCTCGGGCTGCAGGAGCTGCAGAGCGCCCGGAGCCGGCTTTTCCCTGTGCTCTGTGCCTGCCCCCGGGCTGAGCTGGGCGGCGCTGCTGCCGCCCGGTGCCGGCTGAGCCGAGAGGGCGGCGGCCTCGGTGGCTGCCGAGCGTGGCAAGGAGCGGGAGCGAGCGGGGCCGGGTCTGTCAGCGGAAGGGAGGGTCCCGAGAGCGGCCCCGGTGCGGCCCCGGTGCGCGGGGCGGGCCCGGCCCGGGAGAGAGGGGCGGGGCCCCGAGCGATGGAGCCGCCCCCGTGCCGGGCAGGGCGGGCCCCGGGGCCGGGCGGGGCCGGGGCTCTGGGGCGGGGCCGAGCGGGGCCGGGGGCGGCTTCAGGGGCGGGGCCGGGCCCGGCTCAGGTGCGCGGGGCGGGGTCCGCACAGGTGCGCGGGGTCCCAGGGCGGCTGCGCAGGGCGGGGCCGAGGTGATTTAAGCCCCCGAAATCGCCCCTGCCGCCATTTGCTCCCTCAGAGCTCGGGGAGGCTGCGGCCGGGCCGGGCTCCCCCGGCGTGGCCCGGGAGAGGCCCCCGCTCCCCCTCTTTCTTCCCCGTCTTTCTTCCCCCTGTTTCTCCTGCCCTTATCCTCCTCCTTCTTCCCCCGCTTATCACCTCTTTCCTACCCCCCCCAGTTTCTTTCTCTCTCCCCCACACCCTCCCTGTCTCTCCCAGCCCCCTGCCTGCCCTCTCCCCAGCGCCCCCCCACCCTCTCTCCCTGCTCCCCTGTGCATCCCCGACCCCCCCCGCCTCCTTTCTCCCTCACCCCTCCTTTCTCCCCTCTCCGTACCCCGTTCCCCAACCCGACTCCCCTCTCTTCCTCCTCCTCTGACCATCATCCCTTCCCCTCACCCGACCTTTCCCTTCCCCCCTCGTTCTCCCCAACCCACCCCGACTCCTCTCCCTACCCCATCTCATCCCTCCCCGTTCCCTCTTTCCCCCGCAGCCGCGGGGCTCGGGGCGCCGGAGAATAAAGCCCAGAGGGCCGGAGCCCGGCGCCCCTGCCCTCGCTGGAGCCTCGCACGGGGGACCCGCTCGGCGGGTCCCCCGTGCAGTACAAAAACAGCGCCGGGGCTCCGGCTTTCCACACATCACACTGGGGATCCCCTCCTCAGGAGGGGTTCCCGGGGGGGGTGGTGGGTTTTGGGGAGGGTGGTGGGTTGGGGTGGGCCCCCTCCTCAGGAGGGGTTCCCGGGGGGGTGGTGGGTTTCGGGGAGGGTGGTGGGTTGGGGTTGGGGTGGGCCCCCTCCTTAGGAGGGGGTCCCGGGGGGGTGGGTGGGATGGGCCCCCTCCGGAGGAGGGGGTCCCGGGAGGGGGTCAGGGTGGGCCCCCTCCGGAGGAGGGGGTCCGGGGGAGGGGGGTGGGGCGGAGGGGGGACTTTCCCCCCCTCCAGTCCCCGCCCCCTCTCCCGGACCCCCTCCTCCGGAGGGGGCTCCCCCCGGCCCCCTCCCGGGACCCCCTCCTCCGGACCGGGGCCCCGGGGGGAGGGAGGGGGGGGCGGGTGGGGTGGGGGGGTCTGGGCGGGAGGGGCTGTTGGTTTGGCCTGTGGTCTCTATGTCTGTTCATGCCACAGAGTGACGTGACCCCCCTCTGCTTCCCCCCCCCACCCCCCCTCCCCGAGGCCCCGGTCCGGAGGAGGGGGTCCCGGGGAGGGGGCTGGGGTGAGCCCCCTCCGGAGGAGGGGGTCCGGGAGAGGGGGCGGGGACTGGAGGGGGGGAAAGTCCCCCCTCCGCCCCACCCCCCTCCCCCGGACCCCCTCCTCCGGAGGGGGCCCACCCTGACCCCCTCCCGGGACCCCCTCCTCCGGAGGGGGCCCACCCCAACCCACCACCCTCCCTGAAACCCACCCACCCCCCCGGGACCCCCTCCTGAGGAGGGGGCCCACCCCACCCCCCCGGGAACCCCTCCTGAGGAGGGGATCCCCAGTGTGATGTGTGGAAAGCCGGAGCCCCGGCGCTGTTGTTGTACTGCACGGGGGACCCGCCGAGCGGGCCCGGCCCGTGTGGGGCTCCAGCGAGGGCAGGGGCGCCGGGCTCCGGCCCTCTGGGCTTTATTCTCCGGCGCCCCGTGCCCCGCGGCTGCGGGGGAAAGACGGGACAGAGGATGGGAATAAGGGAGCAGAGGGGGTCAAAGAAGGAGCGCAGGTGGGGGGTTCGGGGTGTGCAGGGAGAGGTGGGATGGGGGGACAGGAAAGGAGGCGGGGGGAAGACGAGGACGGAGCACAAGTGGGGGGTCAAGGTGCAGAGGGGAAACGAGGGAAGAGGAACAGGGGGAGGTGGAGGGGGAAGGAAAGGTGGGAGACGGAGGGAGAGGATTGAGGGCAGGTGGGGGGAACTGGGAGGGGAAGGGGAGCAGGGTGAGGGGGCAGGGGGGACCCGGGATGGGGGCGAAGGAACGGTGGAGAAGGGGAGAGAGGGTGGAGGGGTAGGGCAGGGTTGGGGTGTGTAGGGGGACAGGGAGGGGGGATGGGGGGGACCGGGCCGGGGGGGGAGGGAGGGGAGGGCTAGGGGGGAGAGGGGGGGGGGGTAGGGGGGGGGGGTGTAGGGGGTGGGGGAGGGGAGGCAGAGGGGGGAGAACGGAGAAGGGTTAGAAGAAGACAAACAAACACAAATATAAAGGAAAAGAACTACAGAGACATAGAAATATGGAAATACAGAGATCTAGAGCCCGGTCCGGCCACAACCGTTCCCACCGAGCGCCGAGGGAGCAAATGGCGGCGCCGCCGATTCCCGAGGCTTAAATCCCCTCGGCCCCGCCCCGCGCAGCCGCTCTGGGGCCCCGCGCACCTGTGCGGACCCCGCCCTTCACACCTGTGCCGGGCCCGCCCCGCCCCGCCCGCGCCCGTAAATGCCGGCGGATCCGCGCCCGCTCCGCTTTGTGCGGTGGATGCTCATCCTGCTCCTCCCGGGCTGTGGCGGGACCGTCGTTCGGAGCGCTGTGCGGAGCCCGGCACCGGGGGCTGCTCCCGGCGCTGCGCCGAGCCCGAGGCGCTGAGGTGGGAACGGGACCCGGGCCCTGGGATTCGGGGCTGGGTCCTGTCGGTGTCTGCTGGGGGTCCCGGGCCGAGCCGCTTGTCTCTCGGCGGGCGGGGTGCGGCTGCCGGGCTCGGAGAACTGAGGTGGGATGGGGGATGGCATTAGGCATCGGGATCGCCGCGGCTGGCAAGTGCCGCTCCGGGATTGGCGCTGGCGCCGAGCCCGGCGCTGCCGCTCCGGCTGCGGCCAGCGCGGGGCTGGGCTCCCGCCGGACCTCCGGCTACGCTCCCGCTGCGGCCGCGGGGAGCCGGGGCCGTGCCGGTGCCGGGCCCGCCGGGAGGGCGGCGCTTCCCCGCAGCAGGCGCTGGATCGCGCCTGGAAGCGGCCGGGCCGCGGGGACCGCCCGTGCCCGCCCCGGCCCCCCCCGAGGCCGCCGCTCCCTCAGCGCCGCCCGCCCTGTGGGGCGCCCCCTGGCGCAACCGGAGCGCCGGCGCTCCCGGCCCGGCCCCGCCCGCAGCCCCCGCGGGGACGCGGAGCTCCCCCAGCCCCGGCACTGCCGAGGCCGCCGCACCCCCTGCCCCGGGCCGCTCCCCCGGGGGCCTCCCGCCCGCCGCGCCCCCGCCCAACCAGCGCGCCTGCAGCGGGACGAGCCGCTCCCCCGGCCCGGCCGCTGGCGCCGAGGCCGCTGCTGCCGCTCCTGCTCTGACTGCGCCCGCTGCGGGACCGGGGCCTCGCCGGGGCTCGCTGCTGCTTGAGCCGCTCATCCCACAACTGCCGCTTGAGACCTGATGCTCTCCTTCCTCCCCCCCGCTTTCTCTGCGGCTTGCACGCTCCACTGCAAAAACCTCTGGCTTTAAAAGGCCAGGGAAAAATGTTTCTTCTTTATTTCCAGAGCACAGGAGATCCTGAGTGGCAATGGCTACACAAGGACCACCAAGTCGAACCCTTATGTGGATGGCTCCTCTGGCCACTGAACCCACACCTGGGCACTCTCAGCACCCTGCTCCAGCCAAGCCAATCTCAGCTCCTGGCAATGTCCTGCCTGGGATAGGAATGCCAAGTGCCAGCAAGATCATTCCTATGCAAATACAACTCCTTCTTTTATGCTAATGCTGCTTGCCACACCAGCCCCTGTAATTGCCATAGGGCAGAGCTCCATGGCCAGCACCTGATCATGCAACAACACAGGTGAGCAGTTGTGTGACAGCACTGAACTCTTCCCATAACCCTGATTTCCTGCCCTTTCCAGGATTTACCCAACAGCTGTAAAGGTGCTTGTTCCATGGCCCTTTCCAGGGAGAAATGAGCAAGGCAAGTCCTGAGGGTTCACTTGCTCCACGCCCAAAGCTCTTCTGGAGAGGGTCAGGGCTGCTCCTGCCTGCAGAGGGGCCTTTCCCACAGGTGAGTGTTCACAGCCCAAAATCCCAGGGGCTGCTGAGGCCGGGCCAGCTTTTGTGGCCCAGAGCTGCACAGAGCTCTCAGCAACTCCTGCTCACTGCCAGGAGTGTTCCTTGGTGCTCCTTGCGTGTGTCCCAGCTGGCAGGGAATGGGGGGAAGGAGAAGGCCAGGAGGCCCAGGAAGGGAAGCAGCAGCTCTTGTGCTTTGGATTTGCAGAGAGGAGCTGTGCCTGCAGTGTCCTGCCCGTGGCACGCAGTGTGCCAAACACACATCCCCGGAACGGGCACTGGGCTGCCCGGGCAGCGCTGGGATGGACATGGATAAAGGGCTGCCCGCGGCCCCTCGGCCAGGGGCTGCTCTGAACAGGCACCCAGAGATGCTTCAGTCCCGACAGACCCCACTGACACCCCAAAAATGCCCCAAGGAACAGCTGGCACTGGGCAATGTCAGAATGGGCTGTTTGCAGAGGGGCTCAGACAGCAATTCCCAGTGCTGACCTCCCACACACCTGCCAGCTATGTCCCAGCCACCCAAAATGCCTTCCCTTCCAGCCTGAGGCCATCATCCCTCAGCAGTGTTAAAGCCAAGGCAAGCTTCGCCCACAGCAATGAAATGCCAAGCAATGCCCTCAGAGATGCCTTCAAATGAAAGGTCAGAGTCAGAGAAATCTCTTTGGATTGAGTTGGGAGTTTTTGGGGAGCCAGCTGGAACTGCACAACTGATGGAAAGCTTTCCCAGGTGGCTCCCACTGCAGGTGCCCTGAAGGCAGGGATGTGCATCCCTTTCCTGAGGGAAAAGAACTTGCAGAGGCCACTCCTGAGGCTCTGGAATGAAATCAACTCCTGCAGGGAGAGAAGTCCTCCCGTGGGCACAGGGGCTGCCTCAGCAGGGGCTGGGAGCGTGTCCAGCCAGCGCCTGTTCCTGCTTTCAAATATCACCTGGAGCCCCAGCTCGGGGGGTGCAGGCAGCTGAATTCCAGGGAACTCTGTCAGGTGCCCCCAGGGACATTGGGGGGGGGGGGGGGGCTGGGGGATGAGGGTTACAAACAGCAAATTCTATGGAACATGAAGCTGTCCTTGCCCTGACCCTGCTGAGCTTCCCTGGAAGCTCTGCTGGGTCCTGCCACAGCTGGTGTTAAATAGGCAGCTCTGCATGGGAATATCCATGCTCCAGGAGGCGCTGGGAGGCTATGCCAGTGGCAATTCAGCAGGGAATTCAGGGCTTTGGGTAGAATTCATCTGAACTAGCAAAGCCAACCCCCAAATCTGCCCACCACCCAGGGAACAATCTTTGTGCTGCCCCGGCAGCCAAAGCCCCTGGGCTGGGAAATGTCAGCAGGCAAATGGATGGAATGATCTAAATGCCAGCATCCCCCAAAGGGACAATGCCATCACCTCCCTTTGCTCCCCAAGTGTCCGCTGTGTTCCCCACAGGTACCCTGGGGATGCCAGGGAGGTGCCTTTGCCCACAGTGCCTTTCTCCTGCCCCTCTCCAGCCTGAGGCCTCTTCTCCCTTCTCTGCCAGCTGCTGCCAAGGAAGGAAGACACAGTGAGTGCTGAGTTGACCTCCAAATAGTCCTTCCCTCACCTTGAGATGACCTGAGATTTTACCCCCAAAATGTCCCCATCTGCCTCCTTCTGAGTTCCTCATTTTTTACAAGGAAGCATTCTTTCTCTGCTCTGGAGATTACCACAAGATTTGCCCCCAAAACTTTCCCCACCTGTCCACTACCTCTTTCCTCATTTCCACCTCAATCTTTTCATTCTTTGCCCTACAGATGCTTTCAGTTTTTACCCCTCTGAACTTCCCTACCTGTCCATAAGTGATTACCTCAGTTTACCCCATCAAGTGCATTCTCTCTGCTACAGATCACCTCAGATTTTACCTCCAACATTTTCCGTACATCTCCACCACTGACTGAGTACTTTATTTTTACCTCCAAATACTCATTTTCTACCATGGAGATTCCCTCAAGTTTTACCTGCCAGATTTACCCATCTGTCCACAGCAATTCCCTCAGTTTACCTCAGGATGCTCCTGCTCTCTCCTAGAGATGACCTCACATTTTACCCCCTCAGTTTTCCCTACCTGCCCAGTTCTGATCACCTCCTTTTTACCTCAAAACATGAGTTCTTTCTTCTACAGATGAACTCAGATTTTATTACCAAAATGTCTATTTTGTCCCCTGTGCACTGACTACATTTTAAAACCCAAACCACGCAGGTTATGTCTGTCTTACCCCCAAAATGTTCATTCTGTCCCCTACAAATTAGGTCAGATTTTTTCTCAAAACCACTTATGGTTCCTACATAATTACCTCAGGGTTTGCCCCCCACATTCTACCTCATCTTGACTACTGATCACCTCATTGCTTCCTCAATATGTTCATTCTTTGCCCTACAGATCTTCCCAAGTTTTACACCCCAAATTTCCTTGCCTAGCCCCAGTGATTGCCTCAGTTCATGTCAGTGGTCACACTCTCCCTAGAGATTACCTCAAGTTTAACCCCCAAAATTTTCCTGAACTGTCCACAACTTATTACCTCATTTTTACCAAAAAAGATTCATTCTCAACCTTTAGATCATTTCAAGTTTGACCCCCCAAAATTCCCCTACCTGTCCACTACTGACTCCCTCATTCTTCCTTCAATATTTATTTCCTTTCTACCATGTAGCTTCTATCAAGATTTACCCCCAAAGTTTTCCATCTGTCTACTACTGCTTACCTCATTTTTACCTCAAAATGTTCTTTCTACAGCTTATTTAATATTATTTTTACACAAGTTTCCCTATCTGCCCACAACTGATTCCCTCATGTTACCTCAGTGTGTTCATGCTCTCCCCTAGAGATTAGCTCAGATTTAGCCCCCAAATTTTCCCCACATGCTCAGTATTCATCACCTCCTTTTTCCCTCCAAGTGTTCATTCTCTGCTCTTGAGACTTTGTCAAGTTTGGCCTCCAAAATTTTCCTTCTTTGTCTATTACTGAGTACCTCATTTTTGCTCCAAAATATTCATTCTGTCCCCTACAGATTACATCAAGTTTTACCCCCCAGTTTTTCCTTCCTGTACAATATTAACTCTTTTCTGCCCCAAAAATGTGCATTCTTTCCCCTAAACATCACCTCAGCTTTTCCCTCAAAAATGCCACCTTGCTCTGCTTGACATCCCCTCCCATTTTCCTACACAAACAATTCTTGTGTCCCCTCTCAGTCACCCCAGGTTTTCAGCTGAAAATGTCTCCTCTGTCCCCTCAAAGTCATCCCAGGTTTTCCCAGTGAGGAGCTGCAAGGAATTCAGGCAGGGCCAATGACACCAGGGAACAGCTGTAAATTCAGAGGCAGAGAGAGAAGATCTACCAGGAAAGGGGAAAGGTTCAGAAAACATTTCTGCAATTAATTAATAATTATTTCCAGTTCCCCACTGAGAAGAACACAACCTCACAGCTGTTAAGGCCTGACAGTTCCCTGCAGGGAGAGCTCAGCCCATGTGCCCAGAGGCAATCGCAGCATCTGCAAGAAAGAAAGAAGCAGCAAAAGGTGATTGCTTCTCTTTCAAAGTTATTTCAAGTGCTCACACCCAAACCCACCTTTGCTCTTGATTCTGGCCAGGTAGGTGCATGGTGAGCAGTGGGCACAGGTCATGTCATCCATGCTGGTGTGAGTGATGCTTTCTGGGGGAAAGCAGCTGATCTCCAAAGTTCCCTTCCTGCCCCATGCCTGATCTGCAGAGGAGAAAACCTCTTCCAGGAAGGGACTGTGCTCCCTCTAATGCCATTTGCCCAGTCTGTTCCATGGGGATATTGCCAGCCTGGGGCAGCAGAGGCACACGCAGCTCTCAGCACTCTCTGCTCCAAGTACAGCTCGGGGCTCCTTTGCAGACTGCCTCTGCCATGGGGTTTTCTCCAGGAGAAGCCAAGGAATTGCTCCTGGAAGGGTGCAGATTAAGTTATCCCAAAGGGAAGCAAAGAGTAAGTATTCCAGGAAGAGCCCTTGGGATCTGCTGGGCTGAGGTGGGAAGGGGACATTCATTCCCTGCAGGGCCAATACACAACAACCTCCAAGCCAAAGCACAGACTGGCAGGTGGGGTCTGACAGCAGCACTCTGACAAACCTCCTTGTCATTCTTCCCTGCAGTGACTTTTGCAAGCAAACTCTGAAGCTGACAAGCCCAGAAGCTCCATCCAGCCACTCTGGAAGGAAAGGATACTCCCAGGGATGAGGCACATTCCCAGCAAACTCTCCCAACACAGCCTGGAGGCAGCGCTGGAGCTCGGGTGTGGGGCTGGGAAGGGCTGCCAGGAGCACGCAGCCCCCAGGTGGGGTGGCAGCGGCAGCAGCAAATTCCCACAGGCTGATGGCACAGCAGAGAGACAAAGGCCAGCAGTGCCCACGGGAGGTGCAGGGTTAATTCTGCTCCCTGCCCTGCCCCATCCCTGCAGGAAATCTCCAAGGGGGAGAGAAACTCTCAGGGTGCCCAAAATGCAGCATCTGTCACCCTGATCCAGCTTCAACTCAGCATGGGGGGCCAAACTCCCCCCACAGGTAAACACTGAGCTGAGCTGGTCAGTCTCAAACACAGCCCCAGTTCTCACCTCCAGCCTGCTCCTGGGGCTGCTGCCACATTCCTGACAAGGAGCCCCTTTGGACAGGGCTCTCTCTGTGTCTCAGGTGCTGGGCACTGCAGGGACCAGGGCAGCCCCCTCTGGGGACAATTGGGGATTCATCCCACACCATGGGCAGGACCAGGGGCCCTCCAGTACAGGCTGGTGGGGCCAGAGCCCATTGGGTTTGGCTGCTCAAACACCAAAGCTTTTGACAAAGATGGGACAAGTTAAGTGGGTTTTCCTGGCCTGAGAGAAAGAAGAAATTGTTGAAATTAAGCATGGCAATTAAGTCCACTGTGGAAGTCAAAGGCTCCTGGCTTTCCCACTCCTGATTGCTCACTAGAGGGTTTTATCCATAAAACAGTGAGAGGTGGCACCAAATAAAAGAGCTCTTTTTCAACATTTTTCCCCTACTTACTTTCATACCTAAAAAGGATGTCCATTTTTTCTTAGTGCATTCTTTGCCTAATTTTAACAGAACTGTTTTCCTTCCAGGCCCCACTTGTGGGTTCTTCACTCCTTTGCCATTGGACTTTGGACAAAGGAAGAGAAGCATCTGCTCCAAACGGGTGTCATCCTATGGGGAACACCCCCTGTACCAGCCCCAGCCTGGGCCAAGCACGCTGCCTCACTCTCCCCATTCTGGATGCTGGCTCCAATCCAGTCTGAGTTTTCCCGTGTTTTCCATGTCTAAGGACAGGAACTTGTCCTGGTCAGGGTGTAAGGCCTTAAACTGCACCTTGATCTGGGGGGCTGGGACTGGGATTCCAGCAGGGAATTCATTGTTTTACAAATAAAAGTTATTCCAGGGAGCTGCTGCTTCACCACACAGTGTCAGCAAAAGAGAGAGAACACCAAAGGTGTATCCAAAAACAAGGATGGAATGATTCCTCCTGCTTTGAGTGGGATCAGGGCTTATGCTGCCCTGGAATGACAAAGAACTTCTCCCTCAGCCCCCTAGAGAGCCCTCAAAAAGCCAAAGTGCAGCAGGGAAGGAAGGAAAGGCACCTGCTGGGGACAGCACAGCTCCAGCTGCTCATGGGGACTGGGACTGAGTCTGGAGCCAAAAGCCCCTTCCCAGGCTGGAGGGGCTTGCCTAAAGCACCACCTCTGGGAAGCAAAGGGCTATGGAAGAAATGGAGTGGGAATTTACAATAATAATCATAATGGATCGGGAAAGAGCAACAACAGAAGCAACAATCATTCCAAGGGAGCAGGAGGGATGCTGAGCTTTAAACAAGGTTTGAGTGAGGCAGCAGCTCCTGGCAGTTCTAACCCACAGCTCCAGCTCTGCGATTCCAGGAGCACTGCAAGCTCCTCCTGCCCAGTCCCTGGCTTTGCCTCCTGCCAGTACTCGGCACCTCGGGCACGGGTGGCTGCGAGTGCTCCAGTGCTGCTGCCCCGAGGGAGCGGGAAAATGGCCACTAAACCCCTTCCCACTGGGCTGGCTCCGAGCTCTGCCTGGGGAAAACATTTGGCACCCCTGGCATTTCAATGCAATCAGTTTCCATCACTTTGAAGATGCACTGAATAAACCCAGGGCACATAAGTAAACCTCTCCCCATAAGGAGAGCCCCAGGGAATACACAATTCTTCCTATGCCTGGCCAAAGAAACCAGGAGCCAGGTTTTGGGGAAGAGACTCCAGACTCTTATCTCCTTCCCTGGCTGTAAACCACTTGCAGAGGCTTTGGAGTTCATACAAGCTTGTCAGGCTTTGGCTACTTCATTTAAATTCTATTCAGATACTGGAATGGAAGTGTCCTAAAGGCACCTCACTCAGACTTTAAGCCCTCTACCACCAAAGAATTTAGATGCTCTTTTCTTAGGAACACCCCACCTCTGCTTCTTTAGGTGTCTCCATGTGGGACATCAATTAAATGCGGACAAATTTTAGAATGCAGCTTCCAAGTCAAGTTACCTGCTAGGAAATTACTCCAGCTCTCTGGCACCTTGGGCTGTTTTAAACACAGCCTGGCCCTTCATGGCTGAGGCTCTGAGCTACACAACTTGTGAGCTGGCAAGTAACAGCAGCTGAGGTCTCATCCCAGCTGTACACAAAAACAGGGAGTGGGGGCTGCACTTGGATACATGCAGGCAGGGTTGGGCCCCTTCTGAAAGCTTCAATCCCTGTTTTTCAGAGACTCAATCAGGGATAATGACATTTTAGCAAAGCTCTCTTAAGGCACGTGAAAACCCGAGCAAGAAAATGGAATCAAAGCCTTTGTTCCACTGGCCTCACGCCCCAAATTCCAACGGGACAGACAAGTCCCTCTCCTCGCAAGGCAACGTCTCCTACCTGGATCTGTGCCTTCCCCAGCCTTTGGTGGCCGCTGTCTCCATCCTCACACACTTCCTCATCTTCCTCCTCAGCAGGCCTGGCTTCCTCATCCTGCAGAGCAAGCACAGGGACACTCACCAGCCTGCTCATCCCAAACCTGGGCAGCAGGGATGGACTGCTGGGACCCCCTGGACACTCACCCCTCTGCTGGCCACCATCCCTGCTCTGCAGTCCATTCCCGTTCCTGGCCTGGCATCTCCTTTGAACGGGATGTTAAACCACAACCACTTGCTCTGCTGGGTTTTGGGACATCAGAGACTCCTCCAAGGCAGTGGACAAAGCTCCTGTTCCCACAGCCTCTGCCTCCCAAAGCCCTGCTAGGGCCAGGCAGAGCAAGGGAAACCCCTCAGTTCCTGCTGGAAATTTCCTCTTGTGCCCGTAAACCCAGGGAAATCGTGGCTGCCCCATCCCTGGAAGTGTTCAAGGCCAGGCTGGCCGCAGCTTGGAGCACCCTGGGGATGGAATGAGGTGATCCTTAAGGTCCCTTCCCACCCAAATTATTCTGCCATTCCAGGATGATTCTGTGATCTCTCCCTGCATTTATTTTGCATCGTTTCCTCTCTAATCTGAATTCCCAAATCGAAATGATTTTTTAAAGAAATCATTTAAAATTATCCCAGGAATAAAAAGGGGTGCATCAAACATACAAGAATCATTCCTACCTCCATCAAATCATTGTTAATTGGAAGCCTATTTCCTCATCTCTGTCCTTAGTTTTCCTTTCCTAGGAAACCTTATGATCCCACAGTTTCTCCAAGAGATTTACTGGGATTGCAGAAAGGTTTGCTTTGTCAGGGAGGCAAGGGGGTTTACAACACTTGTTCCTCTGCATCTTTATCCTTTCACCAGCTTTCCCCTGGAACGGTGCTGCAAGAGAAGTTCAGAATTACTAGAAATGGATCAGGTTCACCTTTTTTCCTCATTCTTTTCCAACGACTTCCAAATTCTTGGAATTATCCTCAAATGAGGCCTAGCAAGCTACTGTGAAAACATCAATCAGAGGAACATCTTGACAAGAGAAAACCACATCCAGCAGCAGCCAAAACAATGCCACTGCTATTCTTACCTGGTCTCCAGGTGCTCCAGCCAGAGCTCCCAACACCCACTGCCATTCCATGGGGGTGAGGAGGCAGTTTTGGACGTGTTCTTTGCCACGGGATGGGATAACAGAGCCCAGAGGGTCTTTGTGTCCCTTCCAAGCCACCCCATGATTCCATGATACCATCAGCACCTATACCAATTCCATTCTGGAAAGCCCAATTCCATTCCTCCCATCAACTCAGAATTTCTCCCTTCCTCTCTCTGCTCCACATCAGGCATGTGTTGCCACGTGCCACAGGCATGGGATGCCTCAGCATTGCCTGGGAATGCCACTCAAGGCTGCCCTGGTGGCCTCAGTGCTCCAAAATGCCCAGCTGGCTCCCGTTCCAGTCAGGAATGTCCCAAACAGCAGCGTGGGGTGTGCCCTCTGCATCCCACCATTGGGGCAGCTCCCATAGAATGTGACTGACTTACTGGGTTTGGAATTCCCGGCTTAAAAGTCAGGTGGTGGAATATCCTCTCCTGGGAATATCCGGAAGACCAGAAGGCTCCCTGGAAGCCACAGGTCAGGGACAGAGTCAGATGAACGATCCTGAACTGGTTTTCAGGGGATGCATCCCCAGCCTGTGGCTGCAAAAACTCCAGAGCTGTTCCTTCCCCTTGGGACAGCCAGGGAAAACATCCCCAGCATGGATTTCTGACAGGAAAAACCTCACTGCTCCAGGCTACTTGGCTCCTCCCAAATCCAGGCCAGCACTCCAACAGGCTCTAAGGACAAAACAACAGCAAAGACCATCTCAGGGCACACGCCACGAGCTGGGCGTCACATTCCTCACTGGAACTGGGCTGTTCCCACATCCCTGGGACAGTCGGGAGCATCCCCCGTTCCTCACTCTTCCATTCAGGACAAAGAGACAACAGAGCTGTCAAACAGCCAGTGTCTTACCCCAACAATCCAGGGAAAACCACCTTGCTCTGGGGAGAAACATCATGCCCAGTTATGGAAAAAGCCAAAGAGCAGTACTGGAAACACTCCCGGGCATGGAGGCTCCCAGCTCCGGAAATGCAGCTCACAGGCTTCTTCCCATGGGAACCCCAGTCTTGCCCGGGACTGGGCTCAGGGAGAAAGTCCTGCCCATTCCACCACTCTGGTACAGACACCCCAGGAAGGTGTCCCTGACCATGGCAAGGGGCTGAACAGGATGGTCTGTAAGGTTCTTGCCAGCACAGACCATTCCAGGAGTTTAAGGTGGATTTGAGCAGCTCCTGGGGACATGAACACCACCCACACCTCCCACCTGGCTCAGCCCAGAGTCCATCCAGCACTCACAGAGAGCTGCTGGGAGCTGAAATTCTCCCTGCTCCCCCTGCCTGGGAAACCCTGCCTCCAGCTCCTGGGAAAGAGGAGCTGCATCCTGCTGGGTGCCCCTGGCTCTGGGCAGCTGCCGTCTTCAGGCGGGGGGATGGCTCGGGCAGCTCTGGTGACTGTTCCACCTCAATGATTTTGTGTTTTCCTGCATTTCCCTGGGCTGGAGGGGAGCAGGGGGTGCGGTGGGAGTGCGGGAAGGCAGCGGCGGGGAGGGCAAGGAGTGGGGCCGGGCACCGCACGGCGCAGGGGGGCTTCTGCTGGCACTGGAGGGGCGCGACCGTACGGAGGCGTCCCCGCCGCTGCCGGCCACTGCCCACGGGGCTCCTGCCCGCCCCCGGCGCCACTGACCCCACACCCCGTGTCCCCACACTGGGAACCACCACGGAAAATCATGCTGGAACCTCTAATCCTGAGCCCGAGCCTTGACCTTTTATCCCCTGACCTTTGACCCCTTGACCCATTCCTTGACAACCCGACCTTTGATCCCTGACCCCTGACCTTGGACCATCCACCTTTACACCTTGAGCCCTGACTTTTGACCCCCAACCTTAGCCCTTTGACCCTTACCCTTTGACCCATGACACCTGACCCCAGGACCTTTGACCCCCCTGAGCCCTGTGACCTTTGCCCCAACCTTCTACATGTGACCTCTGTGCTATGACATTGACCACCTTGACCTTTGACCCCTGGACTTTGACCTTTGATTCCCTGACCCCCCAACCTTTGCCCTGACTTTTGTCCCTTTATCCCCTAACCTTTAACCCCCTCTACTTTATACCCTGCACTGCTCTTGCTGCCTGGAACCCCTCACTCCTGCTCTACACGCCCCAGCCCCCAACTCGTACCTGTCACTCTCCAGCCTGCAGATGTCATCCCCACCTTTTTGGTGTGGGGCTTGGCCTCCTCTGAGGGTTCCAGGGTTATCCCAGCACCAGGCTTACTGAGCTGTGCTGCACTGAGGGTTCCAGGGTTGCTGCATTGTGCTGCTGGTGGGGGGAAAATGGTGCTGTTAGGGGTGGTGTAAGGGCTGGTGCACCTTTTCCCTGTATTCCTAACCTCCACTGTGTACTCTCCACCCTGTTAGGGAGGCTCTTTGTTTAGCTGCACCCAAACCTTGGTGATGAACATCGCCTCACAGACAGGACGGGACCAAGGAAAAACAAAACCCAGATGGGGGAGAAAAAAAACCTCACAGCTGGCTGTTTTCTTATTATAAAGTTAAAAATCAGTTGAAAAAACTGAAAGGCAAAAATCACACACACAAGGTTAGAACCAGTCAACACACACGCTCTCACAGACTGACACACACACACACAGACAGACACACACTCTCACAGACAGACACCCCTTCTTCAGCTTACACACTGACTGCAGCCCTTACTCACAACACTCCACTGATGAAGATGCTTCAACACATCTTCCAACTGCTGCTCCCTGACATGGAAGGGCAGATTCTGGGAAAAGCGGTAGCATCAGTGACTGCAGGGATCGGAATCGGCCTTGGGGACCTGCAAGACAACATGAGGCAGTCTACAAGTAGCTGACAGCTCGGAGTTATCCCCATACACCAGGCCCGTAAGTTTTCTACACAAAACCCCACAAACAAGAGATGAACCACAAAGTTTTACAACTGTTCAACCCAGCCATGACTCTACGTGCCAGGGCAGGGCAGCTCCAAGTGTAAGCACACCAAATAGAAGCAAAGATGACACGAGGACTTGAGATAACTCTCCAGAAGATAAATTCTAGACCCGATATGCTTGGAGGCAATGGAACCTACGGAACTACCACAGTGAGGAGGGTCCAGAGAAGTCCATGGCCCATGAAAAAAAGATACTACCAAACGTGAGAAGGAAGATGGATGAAAACATCTTGTGTACTTCTTCTGCTCTCCAAAAGCAAAACTGTAAAGATGCCGGAATGAGCCCGATCCGGGAAAGGACGCGAGCAGAGACCCCCGCTGCCGCTACGGCCCAGAATGAGGCCGAGAAAGCACCGAGACGTAACAAAGCCCTGTGACACAGGAGAGGATGGACACAAACTACAGAACACAGACACAAATGACATAACACAGACACGAGCTGAACCTGCCCAGCAACGGGCACAAGATTCCTAGAGCAAGATGAGCCAGAAGCTGGTGATGCCGAAGGAAAGAAGGCTCTATGGCAACAGCACGCGGCAGTGAAACGTAACTCCTTCCAAGAAGCCAGTGCCAAAGCAGCTCAGAGGATGCTTGAGAAGCTCGGCAGGCCTAGAGAAGGAGGCAATGACTGCCAGGTGATACAAAGGGATCCCTAGGGAAGGACTCTGCCACCAAAGGCTGAAGTGACGTTGCACAACGTGACCAACCAGCAAGTGGCCAAGATGCCCGCGGGCGGCTACGCCAGCGAGTAGGTGAAATGGAGACCGTGGCGATCGTGCCAGACCCGAAGGCGAGCTCCTCGGGCAAAAAGATCCACGATGACGGCGAGACTCAAAGGCCGATGACAAAGATGGGTGGGAACTGCCCTGCCCAGCAAAGGCTCGGGTGATGCTGAGGAGAAACCCTCTCCCTTTACTTCCAAGGGGCCCTCCCACAACAGCCCTCTCCTCTAAGCTAACTTCCAATTGCCTCCTGGAACTCCAAAGGCCTTTCCCTTCTCCCAGCCACCGCTCCCAACACTTAGCTTTCTGAAGACAAACGGACAAAATCCATCCTTGACAGAAAAAATGCATCAGCACCTCAGATGTCAACACGTTCCCCACGGTCCGCTTTGGCAGCTGCGAAAGATGGAGAACAAGGAGAAAATTCAGCCTCTGACAACACACACCAAAAGAGACCCCTTCCGCAAGGCCCCCTCCCTCGAAACTGCCGAGGCTCAGCGCTTACCTGCTCTCTCCAAACTTCAGCTCCACACCTGCTCACGGTACCTAAGACAACAAAACAGAAAACGTCACTGTTGCCCTCCAGAAGAGCATCCCCGGGCTACTCCACACCACTGCCCCGGCTCACCTCAAATCCTGATCTGACTCTGGAGGTGGCCAGGACAAACCTGCACAATGAAAAGGGACACGCTCAGCACGCTGCCATAGACCGCTGGCCTATCAGCCACCCCACCTAAATGCCAACTCACCTGCTCGCCTCTGGCCCTTGGCACGCCCAGGGCAGCAGCAGCACCTGCAGAGAAGCAAAGCAAAAACACACAAAACATGCTGAGAGACTGTGAAACCACAGCCTCCCTGCTCCGACTGAAGTACACCACACCTATACCTTAGGCTTGCACCCTCCAGCATCCAGGGCCAGGACATCCTGCAAGTGGACCACCTAAAACACACAAACAACAACGGATGCTTAGAGCTGCACCAAAAATTGAGACCGAGGCCGTAACAACTCATTCTGTCCACCGGTCACTGCTCACCTCACTCCATCGCCCCTGACTGCCAATATCCGGCATTACTTCCAAAAAAGAAAAAAGACATGGAACAATGCTGTAACATAGTAGCATGACATAGCCCAGCAGGACTGCAGAGAGGGGCAGAGAGGGAAAGCCGGCCAGGATCTCGTTCCCAGCCCTGAGCAGGGGCTTTACTGGCCTGACTGTCCTGTACTACCCGAGCTCTGGGGACAATGAACCAGGCTCAGTCCCTGCCTCACCACTGGCACCGTGAAATTCTGGCACTGCAAGAGTCAGGGGAGGTTTCAGCAGTGATTTCAGCAAGGTCAGAGCCACTCCCAGCAAAAGCTGTTCTTAGACTACTCCTGGCTGAAGAACCCAGAGTACCTGCCACTGCAGGATGCTTGTGACTTCCAGGTGGAGGAGAAGGGTGGAAACAATCCAAGATAAAGACAGAATGATGAACACAGCAAAGAGGATTTCTGTATGCTCTGCACTGTTTTGTCACGTTCAGCCCTTCCTGGGCTGTTCTCTGCTTGTTGTTCTCAAGATCAACATCTCCGACTAAGGGCGGGTGATGTGAATTCCAAGGAAGTACAATTCAATTCTCCCCTAGATCTTTCCCTAAAGTACAAGATACTGATTCACCTCCCTTCCCACCAGAGCCAATCAAAGACTATCCAAAAACGTAAACTATGATAACGCGGAATCTGGTCTCCATTAGAAAAATTAATGTAGTATTTTTTATCAGAGCTTTGGTTAAATGTAACAACGCAGGAAGTGCCTGTGCTCAGGTTATTGGAGAGTGCGAGGTTTTCTCATCGCATCAGCCCTGTCAGCTGACAAATGTGGCTGTGCACTAAGGCACAAAGCACCGACGTTTGCACACTACAGCTGGAATCTGCTATCTCCGTGTGCAGACACAACCACTGCTCATCACAGATAAACCCACAAGGGCTGCTCCAGCACTGACTTACCTGGGGAAAAACCAGCACTAAGAGGAGCAAAATAAAAAGCATGGGAGTAGTAGTTTCACCCTGAGCAGCTCCGTGAGATGGGCAGGAATCAGAGGATCCCCTGAGTAACTCTGAACTTGCTTTTCCTGATCACCTTTCACAGAATCCATAGCAGCAACCCATGAACATCCCGTGTGTAGGTTTATTCCAAAACCCACTCCCAGAAACATCAGGATATTGCACCTAAAGCTGCCTCTGCCAGAGGGAAGCAAGAGCTGGGGCTGGGAGAGGAAACAGGCAGGAACTTGCTCTCAGGAGAGGCAGCACGTAGGCTGCTGGCACTGCCAGCAGGAGGACGCAGGTGGGAGCAGGTAAAATTCCAATACAAAATGCAACTGGGGAATGTGACGGTGCAGAGGCTGTAGGTTGGCAGTCTAAGACTTTGGGGTTTATCACAGCTCTGTGAAAGCACCGAATTTTGCCAGCAGGTACCATTCATCCTCCTCAGTGTTGGGGAAGATGAAACAGGAAAGCCTTATAAATATGATTGCCTGACAAAAGATTTTGACAATATGAAAACTATAAGTGACATCGAAATGAAAGCCATTTTTGAAATAGCAAATCTTAGTTACTGAACAACTGGAAAACAATGGTATGGCCGACTGAAGGTAATCCCCTCTTGATTGAACAATATCCTCTGCTTGCAGGCAGGTCCAAGGGTCAGAGCAGACCCTACTAGCTCAGCAGAAGGGGTCCAAAGAGTAGTTTTTAAGAGTTAAGATGTAACACTCTATGGTAATACAAGAACTCTTACAGGCTGTATGTAAATGCTATAGGATTTGTATCTTGTATTAGATTGGTTAGTGACAATTAGAATATTCAGTACAGAAGATGATTTATTGTATTGTAACCAAGACTTCAGACATTCTCTCTCACTACTTCTTCACTCTCATTCCTCTCACTCTCTCTCTCTCTTTACTTACCCGCTTACACTCTTGCTCTCTTGGGCCTGCTCAGAGCTGCAGCTGGCAGCTCTAAGCAGTGCCCCTGTACCCACGCCCTTTGCAATAAACCGCATGTTCCAAGATCTGACTGCAGAGATCTCTCGTCTCCACTCGTCACCGCCCGGTCCAGACTGAACCCCAAAGCTCCCGCACTCAGGACAAGCTTCCAAGAGTTCATCTCTCAATCTGTGCCCCAGTGTGGGCCAAGTGCTGGTGGAGCCTGGGCTGGCACCCCGAGCTCTCACCCCCAGCTGGCACCCCCAGGCCTTTCCAACGTGCCACTGCCACCCAAGCCACAATGGTGGGCCCAGCCACAGCTGGGGCCTGAGGAAAGGAAGGAATGAGGAGGGACTTAGGACACAATCCTGCCCTTCAGACAGGCAGATTTACCTGTGCTCCAGTCTCAAGGGGGCTCTCAGTGGATAACTCAAGCATCCCGCGTGGGACACTGGGGCCAAGGAGCAGCTGGAGGCAGCTCTGTCACCTGGGCTACCTGTGTGTAGCCATATTTAGCAATAACTGAATTGATTGAAATAAAGGGTAAAAGCTTGACTCAGCCTGTAACTTTCACCTTTCTTTCAAGTGCAAAAAGAAGCAGAAAAATCCATTCATATTGATGCTTTCCAGCTATGTCTCTTTCAGATTCCCAGGTATTCATCCCCTCACAGAGTTTTAGCGGTGACACAGAAGAAAGTTCTTTGCGTGCTGCCAGAAAAACGAGATTTCTCCCATTTTTTATTTTCACACCTAAAGTATGAAAACATTATCATCACACAGAAGAGTTCTGCACACTCTCCTCTGGGCAAGGGGAAGATTCACTGATAGGCAGATTCCAACCCCTCCTGTCCATATTTACATCCCTAAGGCCTCAGACCCTCTGTAGGTAACCACGGGGTTCCCAGGTGAGAGGAGTCACTGTGAGAACAGAATTAAACCCCAAAGCACCTCTGAGGAGACAGCGCCTGACTCTGGGAGTGCCTCCCTCTCGCGTGGAAGGTGTGGCTTACTCAGGAGTTACTCCAGGAGTTCCTACTCTGCCCAGGCCAGGCCTGCTCCGGACACTCCCCGTGCCCTCAGAGCCACAAACCCAGCTCAGGGCTGGGCTCAGAGCTCCAACACCACCAGGAATGAGCACTCCCTGAGCCCCCTGCCCTCTCAGCACTGCTCTAGGCTGGGCAGGCACTGAGGGGCTCACTGACACCTCCAGGGTGGCTCTTTAAAGGTGGTGGCACAGGTGCTCCACAGCAGACCTGTGCCAGACCCAACTTCTCCACGGGCAAGGAAGAACCTTCCAAAGCAGGTGACACAAAAAGCTCTGGTGTGGCCCAGGGACTGCTCAAGGTCACAACCAAAATTAGTTCTGAGCTCAGGGTGGTGTCACTTCAGTTCCCTGTCACTGCTGCCACTTCCTGCCACCTTCAGCTTTTGCTCCAGGCACCAAAATATGATTTTTTCAAGGCCAGCCCATCTAAACGATCTGAAATTGCAGCCTGACCGATCTCGGGAGCTCCCAGACTCACTCATGAGGATGAAGTGACAGACCAGCAGTGAGCACTTCTCCCTCTTCCAGCCAAGCTGTGAATTCTCCCTCAGCTTCAGCAACCACTTTTCGTGCCAGTTCCTGAAGAGAATCTCGTGCTGAACATCCATCACTTTTTCAGTGCAGAGCATTTGGCTTCATCCTCAAGCCCTAGAAACACTCAGCTAAACCAGCACTAAAACCTGATTAAACTTGCATCCTGCACAGCACAATGAACTTGGACTTGGGCAGGAATCAGAATATCTGGGAATGAAGAGAATCCAAGAGCTCGGAGAGGTTTGCTTTGCCCTTGTCCTGCCTTGGGCTCCTGGCTCTGCCACAGCAGTTACAAGAAGCAGAGCAGTGACCTCCCCTCCCCTCCTCATCAACACAAACCCCCAAAAGCAGAGTTTGTCTCTCTCAGACCCACCTTGAGCTGTGTCCGCAGCAACAACGAGGCTGTTGAAAGCAGCAACCCCACAGCTCGGCGTCTGCAGGGCTGCACCCTCTCCATCCTACAGCCTCTCCACCTCCCCACAGCTTGGAGTGATCTGTTCTCCCAGTTTAGAGAAGGTGACACCAACCTCACTTTGGTTTGGGTACAAACTCTGAGGCAGACACTGAAGGCAAAGGAAGACGAGGCCTTGGTGGGAAGGGACCTTAAAGCCCATCCAGTGCCACCCCTGCCAAGGGCAGGGACACCTTCCACTGTCCCAGGCTGCTCCAAGCCCCAGTGTCCAGCCTGGCCTTGGACACTGCCAGGGATCCAGGGGCAGCCACAGCTGCTCTGGGCACCCTGTGCCAGGGCCTGCCCACCCTCACACGGAAAGATTTCTTCTGCGTATCTACTCTGAACTGAAGTTTAAGTATCTAAGCTCAAGTTTAGTTATTGCTGAGCCTCTGCTGAAGATAACTGAGACACCATAGTAGGAGAGAAAGGAAACAGGCCTGTAGAACAAACCACAGGCGAGTAACAAACCAAAATGATGTGGCCAAGAACAATTATTGCCACAGAAAAGAAACCTCAGTCACCAAAAACTCCAGTCTATTCCTACATCCTCACCCAGGGGGACTCCAAACACGACACTGCAACTCATGCTCCTCCCAGCTCCACACACACATTGCTGGGACCTCTTGCAAGCTGCTCAAGCTCTCTCCACGTGCCAAATCTGCCCATGGCAGAGGTGCTGCTTTCCTGGCTCAGCTCCCAAGACTCAACTCTCAGTATTTCCACCCTCAATACTGTAAATTTCTGGTGATCTGGAGCAAAGATTTCTGGCTTGCTGTGTGGCTTCTCACACAGAACCTGACCCCAGGGGCTCAGTCTCACTCTCTCCGTGTTTGACACAAGTCATAAAGCAAGAACTGCAAAGACATTTTGAGGCAGTATCAGGGGCCTGAGACAGCTTTTGAGATCAAAGTTGAAATCCACTGTTTCCTTTCATTGCTGTTAAACTGTACTGGAGTCCTGGGGGCACTTTTGGGCGCCACAATATAAAAAAGATAAAAAGCTGACAGCATCCAAAGAAGGGACATGGGAATGGGGAAGGGTGTGGAAGGACCATGAAAGAGCTGCTGAGGGCACTGGGTTTGTTCTGGTAGAGAAGTGTGAGGTCAGAACACATCGGGGCCTACAGCTCTGATCTCCGCTCCCTGGGACACAGACAGGACCCAGGGAGCAGCTGGAGCTGGGCCAGGGCAGGCTCACGCTGAGATCAGGGAAAGGCTCTTCCCCCAGAGGCTGCTGGGCACTGCCCAGGCTCCCCAGGGAATGGGCACGGCCCCGAGGCTGCCAGAGCTCCAGGAGCGTTTGGACAGCGCTGCCAGGGATGCCCAGGCTGGGGCTGTTGGGGGGTCTGGGCAGGGACGGGGGTGGGACTGGGTGATCCCTGTGGGTCCCTTCCAGCTCAGGATATTCCAGGATTGTCTCACTCCCCAACAGGGGAGAGTCTGCTCTCACACAGAGCTGCACACACACTGTGCAGGAGGCAGCAAATGACAACAATTGACATTGATACATTAATAAAGCCAAGATATTAAGCAAGCCAAAAGATAAATTTTCCCTTTTGTTCCTGACCAACAAGACCTGTCCCAGTCCCAGTCCAGCCACTAAGCAACTCCAGTGTGACACAGGGACTGTCTCACACCTCGAGGCCGACACACAACAGCAGCACAGCACCGGGAGTTTAATCACGTTTCCCTCATTAGAGGAGACAATTAATGACCGCTCAGGTGCACAACCACTCCTGCAGAGCGCTTCACTAGACCCCGTTTTGCAAAACTCCCCCAGGCTGCAAAGCCCCATTTGCCAGGGACCTGAGAGAAGAATTCGGTAGTTTTAAAGGAATGTCAGGAACTAGGAATACACCTGAGTGTAGGAACCGAGAGTGCCGAGAATATTTCTCGGTTTCCATCTCGCCCGATCCATGTGTTACGGCGCAAGGCAGAGGCAGGTCCCTACCTCCCGAGCCTGGGGTCCTCCCATCAGATGAGCCATGCGCGCGGCCAGGGGCGGTCCCGGAGCTTCCATCGGGCCCTCCCGCTATCCCCACGCGGCCCGGGTTCGCGGCCGCTTCCGCGTTTGAACGGCGGCGCCTGCTGCTGACGTCATCACTCCCGCCGCTTCCATCCCGGCCTTACTTCCGCCTTCGGGAGCCCTCGCTTCCACGCCTGCGCGGCGCGGCATCGGCCGCCCCTCCTCAGTGCCGGTTACCCCGGCAACGCCGCTCGCGGCTCGAGCCGCTCCTGGCCCGGCCCCGGCCCTGCCCGGGACGTCAGCCCCGGCCCCGCTTCCAGCCCAGCCCCGGCCCCGCTGCCAGCCCAGCCCCGGCCCCGCTTCCAGCCCCGGCCCCGCTTCCAGCCCAGCCCCGGCCCCGCTGCCAGCCCAGCCCCGGCCCCGCTGCCAGCCCAGCCCCGGCCCCGCTTCCAGCCCCGGCCCCGCTTCCAGCCCAGCCCCGGCCCCGCTTCCAGCCCAGCCCCGGCCCCGCTTCCAGCCCCGGCCCCGCTTCCAGCCCAGCCCCGGCCCCGCTGCCAGCCCAGCCCCGGCCCCGCTTCCAGCCCCGGCCCCGCTGCCAGCCCAGCCCCGGCCCCGCTTCCAGCCCCGCCCCGGCCCCGCTGCCAGCCCCGCCCCGGCCCCGCTTCCAGCCCCGCCCCGGCCCCGCTTCCAGCCCAGCCCCGGCCCCGCTTCCAGCCCAGCCCCGCCCCCGCTGCCAGCCCAGCCCCGGCCCCGCTGCCAGCCCAGCCCCGCCCCCGCTTCCAGCCCAGCCCCGGCCCCGCTGCCAGCCCAGCCCCGGCCCCGCTTCCAGCCCCGGCCCCGCTGCCAGCCCAGCCCCGGCCCCGCTTCCAACCCAGCCACGGCCCCACTTCCAACCCAGCCCCGGCCCCGCTGCCAACCCAGCCCCGGCCCCGCTGCCAGCCCAGCCCCGGCCCCGCTTCCAGCCCAGCCCCGGCCCCGCTTCCAGCCCCGCCCCGCCCCCGCTGCCAGCCCCGCCCCGGCCCCGCTTCCAGCCCAGCCCCGGCCCCGCTGCCCGGCACCAGCGCTTCCCAGGCCAGCCCGGTCCCGCCCACGGTCCCGGCCGCCCGCCCGGCACCTCCAGCCACACACGGACGCTTCAGCTGCCACGCCGATACGACCGATAAGCACAGCACCTCCAGCCAGCAGTGCAATTCGTTCGGCTACTGCAGTTCCATCCTAGGAGCTTTCGGCAGCTACACCTCCTACCAGCTCTGTGTCCACACAGCCCCCGTCTGCACCGCAGCCACAGCCGTGGACACACAGCAGAGACATTTCAACAGCTGCCGTGTCACCACGGCATGTACCCCCTATCATCACTCTGATAACACCACTCAGAGGATTATCACAACAATCACACGATGCTGAACCATGTTTCCCGTGCCATTTCAGCGAAACAAATACGATTTTATCTCCAGAACAGAAAGAGGACTTTCTCAACTATACGTGGACACCTCTTCCATCACAACAGGACCAAGCACGTGTTATTAATAGTGACGTCTCGCATCGAGACATTCCATTTCATGCACATTCTTCTCGAACTTCTCAGGGACATTCAGCTGATTTTATGGGACTTTTTCATCCTCAAATGCCTGCTCAACACTTCAGTGAGAAGGATATAGTGACCAGCACAGCTTCAGAAAGCATTCCTCTATCTTCCCAAGCTTCATCTCCTTTTTTTACAACAACCAATACAACTCCAACTTCTCATATGCCTTCTTCACAGCTTCGAAATCCACAACAGGCATCTGATCCCTCATTTTTCCACCGTCGCTTTCAGCTTTCGGATGACTTTGTTCGTCACCTTTATTTCCGACTCAGAGAACGTGCAGATTATCTGCCTCCAGAGGTTGCAGCACTGGGTCCCCACCCCTCACCCATCCCGCATGCTGGCAGTACCCTACCCAGATCCACTGCACCCTCTCCTCCAGTGTCCAGATCGCAGCCACCTGCGATGGCAGGTTCAGCCACTCCTCGTTTATTTCCTTACAGTGCACAGCCGCAAATACCGACCCCTATTCCTCATCCAGGAGGGGGAGAAGAACATGGAATAATAATAAAATAAGAATTTTAAAGTTGTTTATTTTATATTAATTTTTTTTAATTTTATGAGAGAACTACCTACCCCATGACATTTGAGTTTCAATTATTAATTCAGTTAAGGTTCTCTTTAAAGTTTGTTTCATCCTCTCTACCCGTCCTGAACTCTGTGGGTGCCATGGGATATGTAGTTCTCTCATAAAATTAAAAAAAACAAACAAACAAACAAACAAACAAACCAAAACAACCAAAAAACTTTAAAATTCTTATCCCTTAGACCCTATGTTTCCCACCCAGCATGAAGCATACTTGCTTTCTTCTGTGTTAATGAGTTCTTTTGAATTTATAAATACTTGTATTAGCGGTGATGGCGCCCGCCCGCGGAGTGATCCGCCGGAGGGACTATTTGTGATGCGCTCCTGCCCGCGGAGGGATCAGCGCTGATGCCGCCCCGCCCGCCCAGCTGCTCTCGCTGCCTTTTCCCGCTCTCCCCTCTGCTCCCAGCGCTTCTCCTGCAAAGGGCGCGGCTTTTCCTGGGCTCTTTTCCTGCCGGGCTGCAGCGAGCGCTCCCCTCAAGGAGCAGGGGCAGCTTTGCTCGCGGCGGCAGCGATTCAACAGAGCAGGCCCGGAACAATTCCTGCTTAGCCGGGCTTTGAGCACATTCCTGAGCCAGCACCAGCAGCAGCGAGTGAGGCAGCGGCACATGAAGGAGGCTGCGGCTCTGGCCAGGCTGGGGAGGGGTTCCTCTGTAAAAGAAGAACATGGAGAGACAAACCAGAAAGGGCAGGAAAAAAAGAAAAAGCCAAGACAAACTAAACTTTTTTTTAAAAATAATCCGGATCCAGAGGGACTTCTGGCTGGAGAACTTCCTGGGGAGCAATCCTGCCCCTCTGGGAGGCAATGCCAGGGCAACTCCAGCTGAAACCTGCACACAAACACCACAAAGATTTCAGATATTTGCAGGAAGCATCCACTTAGCAACTGCTGCTTAATAATTTATTCCCTTTCCCATTCAATGGTACATTCAGTCCACAAGACTTCAACACCTTTCTGGTAGTTTTATTTACAGTCTGCAGCGTGTTCTGTAAAACACAGGAGTGCTCACAGACACACACGCACAACATAGGGATTTGCAAACATTTAAAGAAGTACAGTTTATTCCAAAGGAAGTCTACGCACTACCTTTTCCATAAAAATTATAAAAAATACTTTAGTTACTGTATTCTACCTAAACCAAGATACTTGAGAATTCTTCCACAAGTGATGCCCCCTCCCCACAAAGGGCACTCCGACAAGAAGAAATTCAGGAGACTGCATCACCAAATAAAATCCTAATGGCAACTGCTTCAATCCCCCAGAAGAACAACGAATTCCCACTCTGCATCCAGCAATCCCTGCTCTGCAGCCTGTCTGCATCTGCTTTTGTAGGGCTTGTGGGGCTTTTGCATTCACTTCCTTCTCCAGGGCAGTTCCCACAAACAAAGAATGACTGAATTTCTGCAGACTGTCACTCGGCAATCCTGCATTTCACACATGCAAAGGGAAACACTTTCCTTTGAGCCCTTTATTTCAAGGAGTCTCTTTTTTACTGAGCATCCAGTGAGAACAGTGCCCAGTTGTGGCTGTTATTATTTCTCTGCTTTTGCTGCGTGGCAATATTGAGCTGGAGCTCTGCAGAACACCCACTGCAGCCCTTGTCTCACTGGGGCACACCGAATTGACAAAAAAAAGGCACAAAGATGAAACTCCTAAAGCAGCAGCAGCCCCAAGTCACTGAGCTGCTGCTTCCCACCACCAACACTCTGTGTCTCAGCAAACACTTCCAACGCACGAGCCAAGGCCACAGGGGAGTGAAAAGCCCAGAGCCTGCGGGCAGGACAAGCACTCCATTGATCAGTAACAAACCAACACAGCTCAGCTGGATGGTGCACTTAAGACTGGACCTGGAAGCATCAGGAAAAGCCATTGGAACACAAGCTCAGCAGCACAGAATCCATTTGGCACCAGCTGATGAGATGGGAGGCTCTGTGTGGGACACGTTGTGCATTCAGCTTCAACAATGCCACAGCTCCACAGCAGCGCTGAAAAACTTCTGCTTTTAACAGTTGGAGAGGATTTTCTCAATGGAAGTGAAGCTGTCATTAACAGAGGCACAGCACACGATGCACAACATAACCTGCAATAAAAAGCTTTTGCTTTCCAGCATGTAAGCATCCAGGTTACTGGACTTCAGCTCATGGAAACGAATCTGATGATAGATTTTTTTTTAATTTTTCTTGGAACTAAAAAAGTAAAATCTTCCATAAAAGGATAAAGCACAAAAATACTCTCTCAGTACATCTCAGGAAGCCATTTAATACCTTCCATGTCCTAGGAACAACTAGGCAAAACACTTGGAAAGTGTGAGCAGTAGAAATGTTGACCATTGAATGTTTGGCAGCCGTGTGCTCCAGCCCCTGGGAGGGGCTTGTCCCCCACTCCACACCAGTCCTGCAGCTCCCCAGCTATTTCTTCTTCTTCTTCTTTGGGGGCTCATCCTCAGAGCTGCTGCTGCTGCTGCTGCTGCTGGAGGAGCTCGGATCCGAGTCGAAGTCGGAGGAGGAGGAAGAGCTGCTGGAGGAGGAGGAGGGGGAGGAGGAGGAGTGTTGGGTGGAGTCGCGGGAGACAAGCACTCAAGGCATCGTGTTCAGCAAGTCTCGATTTATTTTTCAAAACTACACTTACTTATAGTACCTTTAATTAGCTCATACATATTGCAAAAGTCGAGCTCCTCATTGGTGGGAGCTATTCCGTGGGATCTGCAAACACGGTGGTCTTATCTTCCTCTTCCATATGGTTTCTGTCTGCTTACTTATCTGAATGCACATTCTGTTATCTATGCAACCTCTTGCTCAAGGACTCAGTGTCTGCATCTTTACTAAGCCTGCTGTGTTATCATGACCTTTGCTTTTTAGCCATTCTTCAGAAAGACTCTCAACAGAGGAGGAGCTGTCCTCACTGTCACTGTCCTCGGAGGAGGTAGAGGAGTCCTGGCTGTCAGAGGAGTCGCTGGCTGAGCTGTCACTGCTGCTGCTGCTGCTGGAACTGGTCACACTTTTGGACCTGGGAGAGAACAAAGAGCTGAGCACAGCCCTGCCAGAGCCCATGGCACCGTGTTCTCTGCTCTGCTGTAATTATCCAAAGATCAATTTGTTGCCTTGAAAATTTCCAGGCCTCACCACCTAAGATGAATTCCTGTGCCCTCCCTCCCTTTCCCACTCCTGGATGAGTGGATTTTGGCCATTTGAGCAACGGCAGAGTGGCCCCAGGGCATGACATAGGCCAGCAGGACTGCAGAGAGGGGCAGAGAGGGAAAGCTGGCCAGGATCTCGTTCCCAGCCCTGAGCAGGGGCTTTACTGGCCTGACTGTCCTGTACTACCTGAGCTCTGGGGACAGTGAACCAGGCTCAGTCCCTGCCTCACCACTGCAGCAGGAATTCTGTCAGTTGTGACCAAACTTGTCCAGCGAACACATCCTACAAGCTCCTTCCTGGGCAGTTATTAATAAGGAAAACCAAGAGACTGTAAACAACCTTAAAGCAGGATACCAAGCTCCAGCCTTTTCTTTGAGAAGCAAATATGGCTAATTTGTGCCTGCTCAGAATCAGAAGGAGCAGCTGATCTCCTGGCAAGAGCCCAGGGTGGAGCACGCAGCAGAGCTGGGACACTGTGGTGGGGTCCTGCCACGTTCCTCACCATGGGGCTGCCGAGTCCCTGGGAAGTGCCCGTTCATTGGGTCACCCTGCTGCCAGCAGTTGTTTCGCACTTCCCACTCCACATTAATGTTTCATCTCCGGCATTTCAAATGCTTTGCATTTCGGTAGGAGCGGGGAGCCTGTCTCCCATGGCAACAGTGCCAGGAGTCCAGGACAGGAGAAGGAGCTGAATGGGAGCACAAACTGGAGAGGTTTCTCACCACAGCTCAGCTGATTGCTGTTACTGAAACCCAGTTCTTGCAGTAAATCAATCCCAAGTGTTTGCTCCTCCATTCTGCCACAGCTCACCTCAAATACCACTGGATTTGGAGCCTTTCAGTGGCCAGGGCAGCTCCGGGTGCCCCAGGCAAGACCTTGGTGGAGACTTTCCCTTGTCAGCAGTTTGCCAGGGGACCCTCAGAACACCTATCCTGTTGTTTTCATCCATGGAACTAGTGGGATTCTCAACCCTGCAAGAGGCAGAAGCACCAGCAATCCTGGCCCTTCCTCACTAGGACTTTCAAAATAAGCCAAGGTCTTCTGTGTCTGTTCAAATTAGCTTTAAAGGCACTGATTTAACAGAGAGGGTATTCCCCCCCGCCTGAAATTCACTGGGAATTAGAAATGGACACAAAATAAAAATGAATGATTCCTACTCCTCCATCCCTTACTCTTCTCATCAGTCCACAACACTCGCCCCATGTGACAGAAAAGAGAAGGCACACTCAGGTTAGGGTTAAACTGTGTTTACGTTCTCTTTTCAGGCCAAACTAAGGAAGCACATCCAAAACCCCCGTGCTTCAGAGTTGGTGCATTTCCTCTTCAGGCCGCTGGAACTGGTAAATCTTATTCCCAGGTCTCACTGGGAACTCCTTTTATTTCTAGTTCACACTTACAAGTAGATAGATTGTGCAACAGGGTTGGAAAACTGCTCATACCTGGCCACAGCTTTCTCAGGAACTTCCAGAAGCGATGCCGGTTGTTCCTGGCCTCTGATCCGGTTTGAAGCTTGAAGTAAATACAGGAATCCCAGCAAATATGAATCCTTCCACCGGGTCAATAAGGCATTACTGTGAACAAAAGGGGCAGCCAGCTGGAATCCCCACTGGGAATCTGTCTGGTCTCACCTTCAGGCAAATACAGCTCAGTATTTGCACTGAAAATGCTTGGAAGCAGAAATTCCAACTTGGAAAAGGAGCCACAAAGGAATAGCAAGATACTTTCCATTTTTTGAAGTGTCAGCTTCTGACACTTCACTCGTCTGTAACAACAGCTCATTTGTAGATCAGCTCTTCCTTTGACTCCAATCCAAAAAAATCTCATGTTCCCTTGAACTGTCCAGTCTCCTTCAAAGACTTAGGTTGATGTTTCTTGCAGTGACTGAGCTGATCCAAGGATCAGCTTTGTCTTCGATTCCTGCTCGTCTGTGTGTCCCTGGTTTGACATTTTGACCGTTTCCTGCAAGTTCTCTCCTCTTTGTGTGGTTTGTGTGTGACTCAGATCATCAACAGCTGCAGTGGCCCCGAGCTGGGCCCGTCTGTCCTCAGCCCACTGCTTTCTAAAGACACCACCGATTTCCTGAGAGGACACCTGACACCCAAAGAGATAAACCTCTGGGATTCCCTGGGGGAGACATGGACCAGATCCAGGTAAGGACAGAGCTGCCATCTCCCCAGGCTCCCCACGCAGACGGGATGCTTGGATTCCCTGATGCTCCTGCTTCTTCTTTCAGGGGATGCCCTGAAAGACACATTCTTCGTGAATGTCCCCTCATATTCCCACTTTCTGTCCTAGAGCCGAGTGGCCCCGAGACACGAACATCCCCACCTACATCCCCAAATTCCACAACGGCTGGGAACCACCCACAGAAATCTTCCATGGAGCTCCCTGGGAAATAGACATTGGACACTTGCAAGAGGAAGGTTAGTCCTGTGTCCTTGTCTCTTCACTCTCCCTCCTCCTTTTCCAGAGAAATGGAGCTGCAGGGGTAGTGGTGGCATGCAACAAGTAGTTGGCTCAAAACTCAGTTGGATCTGGTTGCCCCAGTTAAATACAGAAAGCAAATGAGGCTGGAAAAAGGCAGCAATAATGAGCCTCTCCCAATCCAAGGCAACAGCACCCTACAGCGTAACTGAGCTCCAGGGACACAGGCTTCCCTGGAGAACACCTTGACCAAAATCTGCCAGACCATGACTCATCTACCACTATCCCTCTCCTTTTCTCCGATCAGCTTTCCCCTTTCCTGGTAACACTGACTCCATGTCTGCCTTTCCAGCTCTCCTCAGCCAATGGATATCCTTACTGGAACTCCTCACTCAAGTGTGGCCAGACGGCTGAGCAGACACAGGTCGGGGATGCCTTCAAACAGAACATCACTCCACATGGAAATAGGTGATGGATCTGCACGCCCGGAGCTTTGGCTCCCACCTCGGAACCTCATGAACGCACACGGACACGTACAGTGACACTGGGACGTTTGGGCATCCTGGAGACAACTCCCTGCCACTGTTAATAACCACCAAGGGAAGACAAAGATCAGCTGAGGGGTTATTCCCATAAGCACTGTCTGCTGTTTAACCCCCAGCAGCTCTGCAAGGAAAGGAATCGCAGGTGTTTTCCACTGCAGGAGGCAAAAATATTGACTGACTTCATCAGTCCATCCATAGGTCTTGTTTCCCAACATCAGCCCAGCAAAGTGACCTTAAGGATCAGGTGGCAAAGATGCTGCACTGCGCTTTGGCTCTCCATGTGTGTAGAGACGCTGGAATCATGGAATCACAGAAGGGATTGGGTGGGAAGGGACCTTAAAGATTATCCCGTTCCAACCCCCTGCCATGGCCAGAGACACCTTTCACTATCCCAGGTTGCTTCAAGCTCTGTCCAGCCTGGCCTTGGACACTGCCAGGGATCCAGGGGCAGCCACAGCTTCTCTGGGCAACCTGTGCCAGGGCCTCAGCACCTTCACAGGGAAGGATTTCTTCCCAATATCCCATCTAAACCCACCCTCTGGCAGCGGGAAGCCATTCCTCCTTGTCCTTTCACTCCAGGCTCTTCAAGTCCCTCTCCAGCTCTCTTGGGGCGCCTTTAGGCACTGGAAAGGGCTCTAAGGGCTCTCCAGAGCCTTCTCTTCTCCAGGCTGAACATTCCCAGCCCTCCCAGCCCGTCTGTGTAATGCTCTAGCTCTTGGAGCACTTCCTGGCCCTTCCTGTCTGATATTGCGCTGGTTTATTAAAGGAAATTCTGACTCTTTCTGCTATCTCTGTGTATTTATCTCCAAAGGACTGTGAGTACGGAAGAGTCATCCCCTATGTTCCTCAGCTCTTCTTTGGGGAACTCACCTACAAATGGAACTGCAGAAATGGGGAGGGAGGAAAAGGAAACAGGATGTGAATCGAGCACCTGCATAGTGACCACAGATGTCCACTGCTAGACAGACACTGATGTCAGGCAGATCATGCCCTCCAAATAGTGCTCAGAAAGAGAACAAGTTTGGGATTCCTGAAACTGCTCTGAATTGGATTTGCTTAAACAGATGTCATTAGTAAAAGCAATCAAAGAAAGAGTTTTGATTCCTCTTCCAAGCTGATGCCACTTACCATGTATCTTCCCTGCATTCTTCTAGGGAAGCTGTTTTTGATGTTGTCCTGTCCTTCTTTTTATAAGGGAGCAAAAATACTTTATTAAGTATTACTCTTTCAGTTTTGTTTCCTCTCATCTTCTGAGATACAGTAAAGTGAACATTCAGCAGAATAGTTTTGTATTTTTTGAACACAATTCTTCTTTTATCCAACTGAGGCCCTTCTGTGATCATGAAAAAACAGAAACTGTTGTGAACTACAGTTTACACTCATAAGAGGTTGACATGGGTCAGTTCTCCAAGGTTATTCTTAGTTCAACTGCTGTGTAACTGTTGATGTCACTGACTGGAGGCTGCTCTTCAGGACATTATAGATATGATAATTATATGACAGAAAATGCAACATATAGTTGAATCTGACCTTCAAGTTCACTAGCTTAAAAAAGGAAAAAAATGTCTGTAAGAAATTTGCTGCTTTTCCCATTACTAAGATGTAATAGATGCCTTCAAGTTTATACTCAGTCGACAGCATATACACATGGACAGCAGTGCCCATCCATCTTCAAGCTAGGGTACATTTTAAGTCTCAATGATCACTGCCTCCAGAAAGCATTTTTGAGACAAAACAGGCAAAGTCTTTTGCATATCTAGACAATCATCCAATACTAGGATCTTCACTCTCACATAAACACTTCATGTTTTTCCACAGAGGAATCTGAGATAGATTTTTCTGAGAAATAACAAACCACCAAAAATTAATTAAATGACAAACAAGGGAAAAGCACCACTTCCTCACTCAGCACATTTTCCTTGATTTTCATTAAGCATTCAGATTTACAGATGCTGATATTGCCACAAGAGCAGTTTTTTTCTGGTTTAACTTCCTCTTCCAGTAGAGCAAGCACAGCTGCAAAATGCAAGCTCATTTCCAGGCTCTCTTACACATCACCAGTTTACCACATTCCAACCAGTCACAGCTGTGCAACACCCCGTCAGGGTACTGGGATTACTGCAGTGCCACAGACAGTTTAAGTGAGGCTCATGGAGCTGTACAATTTTAACTATGTTTTATATGTATAATTAAATGATGCATGACATAGAAATAAGCCAGCTGTACTGAAACTGAACAAACTAACTGCTCTGATGCAACAGTTAAGCATCTCATCAGTTCTAAAATGAAACAGGTTTAAAGCAAAAACAATATAGAGAACAGAATGCTTGACACTGTTAAATAGCATACTCAAAGGATAATTTTTGAACATTAAGGAAATGCACTCACCCAGTCAAATTTTCAAAAGAATTCCTGGCACCAAAATGTTCTCTGTTTGCTTTTTCACCATGTTTTAAGAATGGATCACTCTGGGGGAAGAAAATCCTGTGCGCAAAACACTGCGTGAAACTAAACAATCCTTAAACATGGCTAATTTCCATGTGGAGCTGATGATTTAGCACTGTCATCCTTCAGCAGAGGAGAAAGAACTACCTGTCTTTAGTTTATTTAGGTAAGATGAAAAAAGTGAGGAGCGTGAATTTGATCTTGCTTCAATTTACTTCAGTGGAAAAACTCTTGCCATGACTTCAGTGAGAATGAGACTGCATCTTAATTCATTCTATATGGAGAAAAACAAATCAGCTGAGAATAATGCTTTTGTTTATTAGATGTAAATTACTACCATAGTCGTTTCTAACAGTGCTAAGTAAATCCTGCTTTAAAAGCCAAACGTTGCCTTCAGTCCTGCTTATTCCTCTGTACTGTGTCACAATGCAGGATTCCTGGTCCTCTGACCAAGTCACCGCTGTCACAGTAAGCATGGCTTGCTCTGGGGAATGGCCACATTCCCACACGGGAATGATAGATGTTTGTGGATGTCACTGGTGACAATGTCCAAATCTGGGCTAGGGCATGCCCCCCAGCCAAGAAACTAGGGTGCACACTTTTGTAATATAAATGCATTCACTGAGAACACAGACTACACTTACTAAAATGTCCATGAAAAGCAGCCAAGTAAATCAAATCAATAGGGTTAAATTTGCAATTAGGATTCTCTCTTTCGGCAGGAAAATTTTAGGATAGCCACAAATTGAGAAAAATTTGCTTTTTTTTCTTCTTTTTCTCAGAAGGCAATCAACCTTCTGGTCTGGCTATTCTTTACTTCTCCCTATGAAGTAAAATCTAAAAAGACACACACACGATATTTATGGAAGGACCTCCCAATGCATTAGGAAAAATTATTACTCAGAAGATCAAACAGAAACAAGACTGTCTACACTGTATGAATTAAACATACATGAATTAGGACACTGAGCCTTCCATTCTTTAGTAACAGAACTGATGCTGTCCTGAAAATGACATTAATGAATTAGACTGGTATATGAAAACCTTCTGCATCTGCTCTAGAGGTTGGAATGAGGATGTTAAATGAGGCAGCAGACAACAAGGACGTGCTGCTTAGGGAAGCTGAATATCACTTCTGTGCTTGTGGAGTTCTGCAGTTTGGATGAAGGTCACAGGTTATCTCCAGCTACATGAAAATGAGTGATAAATACACACTGTTGGTCTTAGACTGAAAGCAGTACTAGGCAAAGAGAGTCAAAATATGGAATATTACTCAAAATCATCCCCTGGTTTTCTAAAGATCATAATCTTCTATTAGAAGACAGTTTGTTACCTTCTCCTAATATTAAAGCTGTAATAGTAAAAGCACCTCAATCTTGTAGAAGTATCTAAGATACACAGAATAAGTAAGGTATATGGAGTGAGAGCACCCTAAAAACATCACAAGAGGAGTGACAATTTCTGGGATAGTAATGACATGAACGAGTATCTAAACGTTAAGTCTGAGTGAATAAGAGAATTTTTCAACTAATGGATCAGGGAAAATGTGAAAGGATGAGATATGTGATTAAAGATCATAGTGTATTCGGTTAACACAGGTGGAAAATATATGACTTTGATTCTGTACTACAACATATTTTAATTGATTTGTGTGTAGTTTTAGTTTTATACATGCACAATTTTTTAGAACACATCTTTAGACTGGGACAAACAATAAAGGAAATCCATTGTATGACTTTACATTGATCCCAACATCACTCACTGGAATATCTTAACATTTCCTGCACAGATTCCCATTCGTTAAGATGACAACCTTGAGAAGAAGGAAACCTATAACTGCCATTCAGAGAAGGTCTAAAATTTCAATTGCTGTTTGAACACAAAGGAGCTTTGACATGCTGTGGTTTATTGAAGCACTCCTGCAGTTATAGACACATCTTTAACCACCCTACCCTCTCCCTCTTCCTCCATCCAGCACTGATTGATGCAACTGGAAGCTTCAGTAACTGCAGAGCAAAGTCCCGCTTACTTCCAGCTCTCCTGCCCCAGCAAATGCTCAGCTCTTCTGGGAAGATGGAGCTATGCCATAAGCACATTGCACCTGAAAGGAGATGAAACCTTCCCTTCAAAGACACATGTGACCAGGTTTTTGGAACTGCCTGATGTGGCCAGTTCTCATCTGTTTTCCATAAAGAAGGAAAAGAGCCCTGTATTCTCCTCTTCATGATAGTTCAAGTATGAATTCCAAAGAACAGAGATGCCAGGACTTGTCAGTGACATGACTAACAATTTTATGAGAACTGGCAAAACAGTTCATTTCTCCTACATCTTATTCTCAGAAACCTTGGAATTGTTTTGTCTGAAAGATTTGGGGGGAGGAAGGTGGACTTAATTCTCACAACTATATTAAATATTCAGTACATCTGATATTCTGTTGTCAACACGCAAAATATAGTTTAATTATGATAAGCCATACTGGAATCATTTACAATACATAAATGTGAAAAAACAGCATTAAATTATTTCTTGTTCCATGTGGAAAAATATACACCTTCCAACCCCCCAAGAAAGTAAGACAAGGCACAATAAATTCTGGTAATTCTCTTTCTTCTGACTTTTCAGTTCCATCACAGCTCTCAAAACTAAGATTTATGTGCTGTTTTGCATCTGTATCTGTTGTTGATTTTCCCCCCCTACAGGGATATAGGTGAATAAGTTTGGACAGGAAACGGTATCCCTCAAGCCAAACTGAAAGGTTTATAAAGTTGCTAAGAAAAGTTTGGGTCAGGGCCTAAATATCAATCATCTGCTCACTGTCTTTTTAAACGAGCTCAGGCATTTTCCCAACTGTTCCCAGCAGGTCTCTGCCACTATTTTAAACTAAGATTTCAGCCATTTTTTTTCCCCTGTGTTGACCTCACTAATTTTTCTTTCTCCCCCTCTTTACCTGCCAAAGGCATCCATCAGGATTTTGCCAAAGGCTATCTGCTTTTGAAGTTGAGAGGAATTCACTAATCGTGAGTGTCAAATCCACAGTAAATGCCATGGCCATATGGTATATGCTGCTTTTGGGAATTAGCTCAAAAGGCCTAGCTGTGAGAAGGCCGGCTGTATGTCAGGAGGGTTTCACTGCTAACTTTCATAACTCATGTCAGCTCTTTCAGTTTCTGTATGCATTGGCTTCAGGGAGTGCAACTGTTCCCTGAATTTATAAAAATGTTGTCAAGATCCCTTGATCTTGCTTCCTCTGTCTCTCTCGCACAAACACATCCAAACACATTTATATACACAGTGGAATAGCATGCACAGTGGCATGCAAATCTAGCAAAAGAGAAGCTTGTAAATAAATAGCACGTCATTCTGCTTACTCAATACATTTCTCTGGGTGTTAAACTCATGATAAACATATCATAAGCCCCGATGAAGGCTCTACAGCCTGTCCCATCACACCATCCTGAGTGTAACTCTGCAATGCATAGGAAGACATAAGTTTGAAAAACAGAGCAGAAATAGCTCCCCTAAGGGCAAGGGGCTGACATAGCTGAAACATAACTAACTGGAGAGCATTTGTTTTCACTAAAGAAGGAAGTGTCAGTGACACATCTCTGTGCCTGTGGAGGTGTACTGTACATTCAAAGCAAAAAGAAATCCACCTTCTTTAAAAAATTGGCCATTAATACATAAATATGTCTGTGTTGAAATCCCTCAGACGGTACCATTCTTAACAAGAACTACACACAAGACTAAGAAATTCTGCAGAGAATCACGCTTTTGTGATCCAAAGAGGCAAGGAGAAAGAAAACCACATATGAAGAGTTTAACATACCCACTTAGTGATAGAAAAAGAATTATTACAAAAATAAATGTCAGTCCCCTTGAAACACTTGAGTCAGCGCTCTCAACTTTCTCTGATGCTGTAGGAAGGTGTGAATGTCCTCCATGTGTCACATCATCCGCACCAGCCACACAGGAATGTCTCCAATGCACCTCAGAGCCTTTCAAGGACCACTCCCCTCTAATTTATGTATAGTCTGTTAACATCCTCTTGGAGCAAACAGAAATAATACTTTTAAAAGACATTTCTACTTCAGAAACATGTGCCCCGACACAACAAAAAACCCAGATTTTAATACTGCCCCGAGGCAGAATTCATCCATCTTTAAGGCTTCTATTATGTATTTCCTGGTTAGTAATACAAAAAGAACTGCTGGCAGTATCACATCGAAACCAAAGTGCCAGAATCAGAAAAACTACTGAAAAGTTTACCTTTATAGGAAAGCTTCAGTCTTGGGATATTTTGTTTTGACGTTCCAGTGACTGGAAGGAACAGCATCGCTAAAGACAGCAGGCTGCAGGCATGTGGCACTTGCAAAGCTCTCATTCTGCTCTCCTCTTCTGTATCTTCTTTTGTACTATGGTGAAATATCTCCCCACTTTTCAAACAATCCAAGTTTTATCTGGAAGAAAAAAAGAAAACATCTGTAGATCTGCTTTACTGCATAAGCAACAATTCTGTAAGCAAGCCAGACCTATTTCTAAAGAGCACCTCAGTTAATTTCTTTGCTACGAAAGTATTTTTCCTCTAGTACAAGTAAATATGTTTTGTTTCTTTAATACTAAATTTACACATTTTGACATTGGAAAAATATGTAAACTTTTCAGACACCAATGTCTAGCCTAGCTAACGTTTAAGCACAAATTAAATTAATGCAGTATCCATAAAAAGAACATTTGACATTCAAAAGTGACCATGCAACTTGATAGTTAATACCAGTCCATTGGATATCTTACATGTTTTATAACTCTTTTTGTCTCAGTACAACAGCTATTGTGTGTTTATGCTATGACTAGAATGAACTGTAATGTCTCAGATGCCATGGGGGTACAAGCTGAGTTAACAGTGAGTACTTACCCATCAAAAACTAAACTAAGAAAACTGGAAAGAGCAAGCAGTTGTGTTTAGTTTTAATAGAGAAAAAAGTCAAAGCGGATGATGGATTTAAAAGTGCTTTCAGTATGATATTTCCAGCAGAACAACTGCCTCAACTCATCCACCAAAATGTCCTATAAACTTTAATGAGTGTTTCAGGCTGGGGTCAATAGGCTGATAGGGGATTTTGTTAGCACAGTGTGCAACTAAGCCAGCTTTGCAACACTTTTCACTTAGTAAGAATCATTCATATTCCATAAATCTTGAAGTGTTTTACAACTGAAAGCAATTATCACTGCCCTTATTTTCCCTATGCAAAAACGGAACCATAAAGCTGCAGTGAACCTATTTCCTCAAGGTCACACAGCAAGCACAGTAGTTGAAAAGAAAAGAGCAACAGCAGTCCTGCTGTCCTTTGTACCCAGCTATCAAGGATCCCTTTTGCCCAATAACTCGACTTTTGCACATGAAATTATTTGAAATGGCATCTTGAGTTCTGAAGGCAAAACTTCATGGTTAATAAATCACAGAGATCAGAGTATGAAAATATTTGTGAGACCAGATCCTTCCCCCTGCAAGTGCCTGATGCTAGAGGTCAAGGGAGATGGCTGGTGAAATGACAAATGTCAGTGTTTGAGTAATGCTGTAAAACCAAGGAGTAAGGAAATGTTATGGTTAGTCAAGAGATTAATGGCTCATGATGTGCCATGAAAATTCTTTTCTGAAAGGTACTGGAGCTGCCTGATTAAAAGAGCAATCCTAGTGCCCACATCAGCCAGCACTTGCACAGACACCAAAGGAGAGGTTCCTTGCAAGTCCATGAGAGATGCAGCACAGCTTGTGGCCCCTGAGCCTTTCCACCGGTCTGTTATTTGAACTCCTGCAGCACTGGGTCTTGCAATTCTGTGAGCTACAGCAGCACCCAGAACCAATTCGGCACCTCCTGATACAGGCAGTTCATCCTTCCTGGCATGAAAGGATGGAAACAGAATCCCTTCCGTTCTCTCTGACACAGGAAATCTTTCTCAGATGAAACTTGGGCTTTCTGAGCCTCCAGACTTTCGCTCAATAGCAAAAGACAAGGAAGTGTGCAAGAAGAGCATGATGGTGAAAAAGAGGGAAACAATGCGTAAAATCCCCAAAGCATAATTCCTATTGCAGAACACTAAGCTTCTTCCTTCTCAGTCCCCTCTTCAACACTCATATTCAGTGTCTGAATGCACTACTCTTGGCCAAGTGTGAGTACATGTTCACGAAACGACATGGAGAGAAAACAGACAAACATGAAATGCCTGTTTCATCTTTCTCTTCCCTTTATTACAGTATCAGATCCTAAAGGAACACCCTTACTTCTTCTGTGCCAACACATCTATCTGAGGGTGGACCACAAAGGACTAAAGTGGATTAGACTATCCCAGGGTTAAATCGCCTTGAAGAAATTTATTTAGAGGTGAAAAAGGGGAAAAGAAGGAGAGGGGAGGAGGGGGAAGAATACATGAAGATGAGACACCAGCCCTGTTCATCTTCAGCAGGATGATAGTGACAAACCATACTTCAAAAAGAAGCAATTAAGAGGGAGCCAGTCTCACTGCAAGTATGTTTAGAAGTCACGGCCTGAAGGTCTGGGCCTCAGCCAACAGGGAACTCACCAAAGGATATGGGGCTCATTTTCTTGAGGCAAATTACTGTGAAGAATCAGGACTAAATTTGACTAAAAAAACAGTTGCATCATTGCACTGTCATTTGCTGAATTGATTGAGAATCAGCACCAAACTCGGCCCTTCGGCCATAGCTCACAACCTCACTTTTTCATGTAGGCTTTTTTTGCTAATGGGAACCTTCCTTTTTTCTTGGTTGGGTTATTTTTCCCCTTTCCCCTTTTATTTGAATAATGTCTGTGAAAAACCATTTGCTTTCACGAGGCGGTTAGTTTACACTGGAGGCAGCAGCTCTGTGAGCTCGAGCCAACCCTGTCCTGTCTTTAGATTCATTGCAATCTGGCCACATTGTCACATATATTTTTAGTTTATGATGGTCCTCTAATACAATTCCAGCTTCCACACAGAGTCCTTCCAACAGTCTAGCTCAGGTTAATGAACTTCAGGCCACTTCTCTTCTGCAGGAATTTCGAGGCCCAGGGGGTGGCTGTGCCCAAGAGATTTGCCAAAATCCGCTACGATTTCACCGCGCGAAACGCCAGTGAGCTCTCGGTGCTGAAGGATGAAATCCTGGAGGTACGTGACCGCTCCTGGAAAAGGTGTGTCCCCCAGGGGCAGGAGAGAGCTCGGGATAGCAACAAGCACCAACTCCATTTTCCCTGGTGGTATCTCAGCAGTGACACAAAGCTTTGCTCAAACCCAAAGCTGGAGCAGGCTGCCTGTGCTGTGTCGTGTCATTTCCTCAGCTCAAAGACATCGGTCCCATTTTAACCACAGTGAGGAGGGAGGACAACAACTCGCTCTAGAGCCCTGCTCATCCCCCGCTGGGTCGGTTCCTTATCACCACTTCCTCCTCCACGAGGATTTGTTTTCTCTGAAAAGCACCTTTCTCATAACCTTTCTCTTACTGCAGCACTGTTGGCAGCTGGACAAGGTGGGACGTGACTTGGGCTGACACTGATCTGTGACCTGAGGAAAAGGTTTCTCTGCAAAATGTGGCTTTTTATTTATTTAATTATTTATTTTAATGCAAAAAGACATCAGAAACTCAGTCATTAGGAAAAAAAGGTCTGGAGAAACAGGGACATTATGTAGGAACTATGAGTTCTTCAGCACGCAGAGGTGCTCTCCTGTTCATCCTTACGATACATTCTGATGCTTTCCAGGAGAAGTTTCAGTCCTGGATTGCATCTGAGAGCAACAGATCTGATTAGAGCTCCTGGCCTCAGTGATGTCCTTCTGGCAACTTCACCTTTTGGATGGTTCGGCCCCGCTATATCCTGGTTGTTTATGCCTGAAATCCCATTTTCCCACAGCAGATTTATTTTTGTCCCTCTCTCAGGTGTTGGAAGATAATAAGCAGTGGTGGAAGTTGCTCAACCGGAGTGGGCAGGCCGGTTATGTTCCGTACAATATCCTGGATGTGGTGAAACTGGAAGAGCTCAAACAGGTCTGTAGTCAGGTAATACCTGACTGGTATCAGCTGCAGGGCACAATCTGCCTCTGGGAATAATGTTGTCATTAGACCTCCCTGATTTCTTAGGATACTATGCACCAATCAGGACAGACCTTCAGAAGTAGACAAAGCCAGGAGATTCCTGAGTCTCCTATGATAAAATTCACATTTTGCTACGATCGTCTTCCCAAATAAGGCCTATCCTTCCTATTTGTGCACCAGCCTCCTGCTTTCCATATTTTTCCACATCAAGATTTTTCTTGGGGGTTAAATTAAAGATGGACACTTCCCTCAGCCAGTTCAGTTCAGCACCAGGAACACGTTACTGGAGTGGAGGCAGATGGAAACACCATCTAAGTGAGAATTAACTGAATACTGCAACTTGCACTGCAGAAATGTGGAGCTGGAGTGTTCTAAACACCCTAGGGAAGCATGGAATTGCTTCCCCATTTTGGTATTGCAGCGTTTGGGCAAAGCCTAAGGCGGCCCAGCAGGCTTCTGGATAAATCCCTGCTAGTTTAATCAAAACGTCAAAAAACTTTCCAGTCCGCTCCAGGCCCTTGGCAGTGGTCCCGCTTCACATCCCAGCTACGGAGCAGTGAGGCTCTGCCTTCCAATGAGATCGAACACGTTTGGCACAACTAGGAATTCCCTTGCGCAAACTTCAGACTTTGCTTTGGGTTCTTCATTCCCAGAAATTAACTTCTTCCATGCAGCTCCACCTGAGGTCTCCCCAGCCCCACATCAGCACAAGGAGAACACGGCAGTTTGTCCCTCCGTGGGTGTGAGGCAGAAAGCTTAAGAAAATTAAAAACGACCAAAAAAAATTCTTACTTTTCTTTCCCTTTCTAACCAGTCTAACCAGAGGTACAAAGGAGACCTGAGCCCCAGGGGCCATGGCCCATCCAGCCCAACCCACAAGCTGCCTGCCAGCTACGCCAGGGATAAGTGGGGCACTGAGATGTTGTCGCGCCACTCTGCACAGGACGCCAAAGAACGCACGTGTGTGTCCCACTCTGGGCTCCCCTGGGTTTGGGCGCTCGGGGGACCAGACCTGCCCAAGGGGCTCCCCTGCACCTTTTACTGATCACAGCAATGCAGCAGCACTGTGTCTGGAGGCCATTCCAGGCAGGACAAGAGCCAAGAGAGCAGCCCTGGGGCTTGTGACACCGCCGGGGCTCTCGGGCGGCCCGGGCCGAGCAGGGCAATAAGTGATCACCCCATGCCTCCTTCCTCCAGTTCTAACTTCCTCCTCCTCCTCCCAAGGAGAGAGTTTCCTTTCTCTTCCAAAATGTTTAAGTGTGTCTAAGGAACAGCTCAGGTCAATCCCTTTCTCTCACTTCCTTTTGCTCATCTCCCGGCACACACACAGTGCCCGCCTGGCCGCTTCCTTCATGTGGTTCCACAGAATTCCCGGCCAAACAGGAGATCCGCATCACTCCCTCACCCTGCACGTGCTGTGGGGCTCACAGAGCAGGAGAGAGATCAGGGGCCCTGCTCACCTCACCCCTTATCCCACCCTGTCCACTCCTGGAAGCAGGAGCCCTTCTGGGACGACAGGAAGCCCCACAATACAAGGACACAAATCTGTTCGTATCACTGAGTTATTCTCCACAGTCTTCAGGAGTTTCATGGGGAAAGCGATACTGGATGAAGAGTCACTGGAGTTTTCACAGAAGCACAGGATGCCCTGGGCTGGAAGGGACCTTCAAGCTCATCCCATCATGAGTGTGTTGCTCATTCCCAGTTTGTGCTTCCTGCCGCTTCCGTTCTGTTGCGGAGCAAAACCTGGAGCTCTGCGATCAGCAAATTAGTGACTAGAAGCAGCAGAGAGGACTGAAAAGGTCTCAATTCCAAACCTCCAATTGTAGATTCTCACAGAACTGTGCTTCCACATCAGGCAACAGCCAAGGGGTGATGGGAGCAAAATAAATGGCAACACAGGGGCACAGGAAAATGGGAATCACTTTTCTGGGCTGAATTTAAATAAGAATGTTGAGCCACATCCCCATTTGCCTTACAGTTTCCCCACAAACATTTAATGGCATTTTTGACTGAAGACTTGCTTTCATTCCCTACTTGTTTCTACAGAACTTATTCACCAAACGGATGAGCTGAACGACGAGCTGCTAAAGAAGATCACAAACAATAAAATTCAGCCTCCCCACAGGAATTTCAAAGTGGAAAAGCCTCAGCAAGTTTTCGTGCCCCTCACCTTTGAATCCAGCACTGAAGAAGTCAAAGCCTGGCTGGAGGCCAAGTCATTCAGCAAAGAGTAAGATTTGCCCTATTGCCACGTGCAATGCTCGTCCTTCCCTGGAGAAGGAGCGGGGGAGGCCACCGGCACCATCTCACCTGGGACAAGCCACTTGGATTTACTTACAGAGCCTGTGTTGCAAATTAGATTTCAACCCTGTTCAATCCAGGCTCTATAACCAGAATGTTCAGAGCCCAAAGTCACTCCCTTGCTCTGGTATAAATATTTTCTTGGAGATAAACAGTTAACTAACTAAATCCAAGGCCTGAAATGCTACTGGAATTGCAGCTGCCACCTTGGAACAGCCCCAGGGCCCCGTGATATGGTCCCACTGCAGCTCCTGGCCTCCCATCTCCAACTCCTCACCTCTGGCACGAGGCCATGTGCAGCACAATCGTCACCTCCCTACTTTGTGTCTCCCCAGGACCGTGGAACACCTGGGCATCCTCACCGGAGCTCAGCTCTTCTCCCTCAACAGAGAGGAGCTGAAGAAGGTGTGCGGTGATGAGGGAAACAGAGTCTACAGCAAGATCACAGTGGAGAAAAACCAGCTGGAGGTAAGCATTTTTCTGGATAATTCCTGCTGGAATGGGGGCTGTACCAGCAGCGTCAGATAGCTCATTAAACAGGCATTTTAAAAAATACAATTGTGGGGAAAAAAAATGCAACCAAACCTACACCAGCAATAAAACACACGTAAAAATTCCGAAGTGTCTTTTGAGCAAATCTGTAAGATCCCCCTGTTTCCACTAATTAATCTGCTTTTTACTGATATCACTTATCTCTTTGAAACTAGCTCTACTTTTACAGCATTAATTAAATACTGTCACTTAACTGCAGCTTGAAGTTCAAATCCAAACTGCCTGTTTTGTTTCCATTCCAGAAAAGCAGAGGGGAGTCGGAGCTCCAAGAAATCACGAAGCGCCGCCAGGAAAGGATTGATTCTGCAAATTAAAGTCTCTCTGCTTTATTTCAGCTCTTAGCCCTAAGTAGTGCAGAAAAAAAGGGAATGAAAGCAATGATTCCTGGCCCAGGCCAGATGCAGCAGAGCTCCCCTTGGGGTCCAGCTGCCATCAGAGTGACAATTCCTTGAACACTGTTGGGAAGGGTTGACAATAAGACCATGTCCCACTGGGAAAGGTGTTTTAATTTTGCATGAAGTATTTTTTTTATAACTATACATTTTATACTGAAATTTTCCGTGCATGCGATCAGAGCAGGATTCACACGGGGCTGGATGTACAAGGGCTGGCTTCAAGCAAAAAAAGACCCCCAAAGCTTTTCTCCGAGGGCTGTCCCCTGCTCCCCACTCTCCCCTGGCAGAGCAGGCGTGGCACACAGCACAAGAGAGGCCAGCCTCAAGGCTTGGAGCCTGGACCAGAGGAATAAGGCTTTAGAACCCTGCAATGGTTTGGGTTTAAGGAAAGGACATTAAAGCTCATCCCACTCCACCCCCCTGCCATGGGCAGGAATGCCTGTCACAAGCCCAAGTTGTTCCAAATCTTGTCCAACCTGGCCTCGGACACTTCCAGGAATGGTGAGTCATGACCTCTCTGGGCAACCTAACCCTTTCTATTTCCATTTCCATTTCCTCCTCAGTGCAGGTGTCCCCTGCAGCCCACGAGCACAGGGCCGGTGACAACTGCCTGTCCTTGTCCTGTCCCCCTGTGCCCCCTCGTTGGACAAGGCTAGAATGGCAACACACATTCCCGAAGTCTGGCTGCTTCCTTAAATCCATGGACCAGCTAGTGCTATCTCTGAACAGCTGAAATGAGCTTTCAGTGCCTAGAAATGAGCAGGAGTGACAAACAAAGGGATTTGAATCTGGAAATAGGTGAGTTCCACCCGCCCACCGCTGCTGATGCAGAGGCTGGGGCTCGGGGCAGCTGTGCAGCCCTTCCCTGGGGCACGGATCCTGCACTGGAATGTTGTGGTGGTGTTGCCAAACCGAGCCTCAAACCAGGAGAAGATAAGCCCTGACCGTTTGCTCCCGACCCAGGCACACCCACAGCCCTTCCCAGGGTGTTGGTCACTTGTCCCCATCTTCACATTTTCACTGCAAAAAGTCAGCTGAAATGATTCCCAAATAGCTGAAACCCCAAAGCACACTGGGAAAGGCAGGTTTAACACAAATTAAATGGCCACAAGAAAAAAAACCCTCTAATTTAGCACAGGGTGTTGCTCTTTACTTCCCGTTTTCCTTCATAAAGTTATGTGCATTTGTATATAGCAATCTGTAAATAGGGGTGAGGAAAATCCCTCTCCCTAGAAGCAGAATTAAGTGATTATGCTTCCAAAATTTACTCACCATTTCAAAACTCAAGCAAGCAGCGTAGTTCCTGTCCACAGCAAGTTTGGCACATTGCATTTCTAGCTCTGTTTGACTGACAGACCAATCTGATTGCAAAGCAGTGAAGCACACAGAGCTCCAGAGCTGCCCACAGCCCAGGGACAGCTGGGTTTTCTCTCTCAGCACATGCTGAGTCTTTGTCCAAATTTGTGCCTGTCATTGCACATTTAATGGAAAAAGCTTTAAAACAGCATCTGGGGAGCTCATGTCTAAAACTGAGAACACCAGTGCACCTTAGTTTTGGCTTCATTCTTAAGCGTCTCCAATGGATAATCTGTTTTCTTCATTTGAAACAGGACACTGCTCTCACCAGCAGAATTAGGGTGCAGGCAGGGGAGGATCCTGGGTTTAGTCACAGCCCTGCTAGGATCTGAGAAGGGCACTCACCTTGTCAGGGAGGGATGAAGAGGACAATCCTCCTGAGAAGCCCTGGCTCCGGATTAGGGTGGAGATGGGAGGCAGGATGGCAAGCACGGGAGGCGAAAAAGTTTCTAAAATGAAAATAAAAACGAATGTTGAGCTAGGAAACACACCATCTTCTAGTCCTGGGGTGTAGAGGAAAGCAAATCACAGGGAATTACGGTTATCTGGGATTTTAACAGGAGTGTACATGACAGCTCTGTAAAGCCGGGAGCCACAGGAGCACTTCCTAAAACAAATAGCTCAGTAGACCTTATTGCAGAGGCCACTTTTACAAATTTCCACGCGACTGAGCTGTGCATCTGTTCTGTTTGTACTGCCTGCAGACACTGCTATAAAGTACTGTACATTGATGTAACTGAGCGAAGGAGACAATGATATAACCATGCACTGTACAAGATTTATTAAAATAGTTAAGTTATAACTCCATCTCCGTCTCTTTCACTGGGTTTTCATAATGCTTTGTCACTGAGAGTCTCAGAAACTCAGCAGAATGTCTGAAACCACACATTTCCTTTTGGGTTTGGGGACTGACATTCAACAGGAAGGATGTTACGGCCTGGATAGCTGTGTCTTAAGAATAGGGGCAAAGCATGAGAAGGCTGCACAAAAGCACATTCTTGCCTCTCTGGAAGGGGAACGACTGTGGCAGCTGTCCCAAGTGGAACCATACAGAAAGAGGGAACAGCATAACCCCATGACTAGGAGCCTGTTACACGGATTCTCCAACATTTCCAGCCAAGAGCCATCCTGTTTCCAGAAGCAAAAGTTTGTCTTCTCTTTTCCTTAACAATTAAATTACCCAGCTGAAATAACTGGTAATTCCTTCTGTAGATGTTTTGGAGAGTACAATTTCCAAGTGGGCCCACACTAACAAGATCACCTCTTTTACAGCCTAAATAAAGTTCAGGCGAACCACGAGCCCAAAACACCTGCCTTACTGGGCCGAGGGCTCTCTCAGCGCCTGGAGCTGCACTCGATAAGCCATTTCGAACCTTGCCACAACGGCGGGGAAGGGAGCCCAGAGCGCTCAGCTCCTGCAGCGGGGCACCACCGACGCGGCCCCGAGCCTTCCCTCACGGCCGCCTCCCTCAGGGGCTGCCCGCCGCCACCTTGCGGCACCGGCCGCGCCCGGGCCCCGCGCGGCCACGAGGGACGGGTGGCTCAGGGGCGGGTCGGGCGCCGTAGCGGCCGCGGGGAAGACTGCCGGGGGTTCTGGCGACACGGAGACTCCGGGGACAGGAGGTTCCGGGCCCGAGAGATCTCGGGGCCAGGAGACTCCCCCGATACGCTCCGTCGGGGACGATGGCGGCGTCACGGTCGCCAAGGCGAACCCCCGCCCGGCCCTCACGAACCAGCCAATCAGAATCGCTCTCCCTCCCGCGGCCTCGTCCGTCTCCTGTCCGCGCTCCTGATTGGCCGCTGCCGCCCAGCCAGGCTGGGATTGGCGGCGGGCGGCGGGAGCGCGCGGGCCGGTGCCCTTCGGGCACGTACCGTCCCTCCTGGGCGCGCGAGTCCCCCGGAGCCGCGGACGTGTCGGTGTCCCCCGTGAAGCGGCAGAAGGTGGAGTCGGCGCTGGACCAGCTCAAGCACCACACCACGGTGGTGGCGACACCGGGGACTTCAACGGTGAGAAGCGGCATGAGGGGATCCTGTCTCCGCAGCTTCTGCTTAGCCCCCTCTCCCGCCCCTCTTCACGGAGAGTGGGCGAGCCCGGCCGAAGGGGCGCGCGCTGCGGGGACCGACCCACCCTGGGGCCGGAGGGGGGGCGAGCGGGACGGCGCTGGGTGGCGGCGCTGGGTCTCCATCCCAGGGCAGATCCCGCCCAGCCAGGACATTGTCCAGAGCCCGCCGTGATTTCTCCCAGTTTGCCCTCGAGTGTGCCCTGACCACTCCGTTCAGCTCTGTGTGCTGTCAAGGAGAAGTGCCAGACTGAAGCCAGGCTCTGCTGCTCTAATTAATTTTGGGTTTTCTTCCAGTGGGCTGTCTAGATCTGGGACTTGTTTGGGGTTTTTCAGACTCACGCTTGGACGGGGCTTGGAGCAGCCTGGCCCAGTGGAAGCGAGTGGAACTGGATGAGCTTCAAGACTCCTTCCAACCCAAACCATTCCAGGATTCCATGATATGCTTAAAAACTGATTTGGGGTTGGAGAGAAAGAAGGGAAATGATGCTTTTTATTTGTTTCACTTGAGCTGTACATTGATCTTTTCCCTTTTTGCATTTCCAGGATGCAGAAAGTGAGAAGGAACTTGAGGAGATGTGCTCGGTCCAAGAGAAATAATTTTGAAAAAACTCATCTCACTGGATACTGCAGCAACAGTAAAATCCCAAATGGATTTCATGATCCTGACAATTCTGAGTGCACTTCAGGGATAAGGCACAAGATCTTACAGAAAAACAGACGCAGCAGCACACATCCAGGAAAACATCTTGGAAGTAATGGCATAAAATCGTGGTTTATTTTCCTGCATATGTTTGATTTTAGGATCCCTAAAAATGTTACATTCCTAGCATCAGGGGTCAGGGGGTAATTTAGAGGTAGTTGGTGATAAATATTTTTGGTTAGATGTACGGCAGATATTTATGCCTTACATAACTCTGTAATATAAATATGTATTATATATTAGGGCATATAGCTATCTATTTATATATAACCTATTTTTTATGTGTGCACAGATATAGTTTATATCAGACACTGTGCCTGTCTGAGGGCCTTGCTACTGAGCTCCTAACTCATTCCTGAGGAAAACATCAGGCAAAAGCTGTTAGGTTTAACTGGTTCCTCTTTTCCTTAATAATTATTTTACTCAGTTGGAATAACTGAGAACAGCTGTTAGAGATGTGCAGTTCCCAGTGGGACCAAGGCACTTTTTTGCACAACGCAGAGTGGCGTTTAAGGTATTCAGTAGTCAGAGAAGTGAGGATTAGGATTTTGAATGCTCTTGGGCAACAAGGCTGGCCAGAGATCCCTCCTAACTCACTGTGGGACAGCAAAAACCCCACAGCCAAGGGGAACCAGGGATTGTGGGGATGGAGAATTTAATGGCATCAGGTGGCAGCAGTGCCAGTTCAACTGATAAAAAAGTAAATCCACGCCTGCTCTAGAGGAGTATTGTTCCTGGACATGTGTAAATACAGGGACACCTCTTTACTCTCAACTGAGGGAGGTTTGTGGTTGTGGTGCCAGTTTACCCTTGAGAGTTCCAGGCTTTATTTCAGCTCCCCTAGCCCGGCCTGATGTGCAGCAGTGGTGCGAGGGCCGGAGCCGTTCGCTGGCTCTGGGAACGCAGATGCCATCATGGCCCAGTGGGGGGGGGGGGGGAGCTTAGGCTGTGGTGGCAACCTCAGAAAGGGATCAGATGGCTCCTGGAACTGCCCAGAGTGCAGGAAGGGAGGGGGAACTGAACTGCTCCCACAGACCCCTGCTGGGCTATGGTTCTGGGCCAGGCCCATCAGAAAAGTGGCAGCATCAGTGGCACCTCAGTTGTTACTGTCCTTGGAGCTCTCAGGATCAGGATGAAATCATGTTCATGCACTACTGGGAAAGCAGGGAGCAGGATCAGTGCTCTAACTCTCTACACTCTCTCTCCAGGAGTGCCTTGGGTCATGGCAATTTCATGTGTGGAATAGTTTCCTGTGTCTGCCTGGGCAGCTGCAGTTATTGCACAGGCATTCAGGGCTGACAGTTCCCTGCAGGGAGAGCTCAGCACATGTGCCCAGAGGCAATCCCAGCATCTGCAAGAAAGAAAAAAGCAGCAAAAGGTGATTGCTTCTCTTTCAAAGTTATTTCAAGTGCTCACACCCAAACCCACCTTTGCTCTTGATTCTGGCCAGGTGCATGGTGAGCAGTGGGCACAGGTCATGTCATCCATGCTGGTGTGAGTGATGCTTTCTGGGGGAAAGCAGCTGATCTCCAAAGTTCCCTTCCTGCCCTGTGCCTGATCTGCACAGGAGAAAACCTCTTCCAGGAAGGGATTGTGCTCCCTCTAATGCCATTTGCCCAGTCTGTTCCATGGGGATATTGCCAGCCTGGGGCAGCAGAGGCACACGCAGCTCTCAGCACTCTCTGCTCCAAGCACAGCTCTGGGCTCCTTTGCACACTGCCTCTGCCATGGGGGTTTTCTCCAGGAGAAGCCAAGGAATTGCTCATGGAAGGGTGCAGATTAAGTTATCCCAAAGGGAAGCAAAGAATAAATATCTCATTTTTCCATCAAAATGCTCATGCTCTTTCCTACAGATTATTTCAAGTTTTTCCCACAAGCTTTGCACTACCCATCATCCCATTTTTACCCCCAAAAGTAATTTTCTCTGTCCTCCAGAATGTCTCAGTGTCTATCCCCAAAATTTTCACTGTGTCTTTGCAAGTGACTACCTCAGTTTACCTCATGCTGTTCATTCTCTTCCCTGGGGATTGCTTCAGATTTTCCCTCCAAGCTGTCCCTGTCTGTGCACTTCTGATTTCTTCTTTTTTACAAGAAAGTATTCATTCACTACTCTGGAGATTAGCTCCAGTTTTACCCCCCCCAAAATTGCCCTAACATTCACTAGTCATTGCCTGATTTTTACCTCACTATGTTCATTCTCTCCCCCTAGAGATAACCTCAGGTTTTACCCCCAGTATTTTCCCTACCTGCCCACTAACTATTTACTCTTTTTGACCTATAAATATTCTCTTTCTATCCTGGAGATTTCATCAAGTTTTACCCTGAAATATTTCACTATCTTTCCAGTACTGTCTCACTTTACCTCAGGATGTACGCTCTCCCTGCCACACATCACCCCAGCTTTCACCTCCAAAATTATTGCTACTTGTCCACTACTTATTACCTGATATTCACCTCAGTATGTCCATTCTCTGCCCAACAGGTCATTTTAATTTCTACCCCCCAAAACTTGTCCAACCTGTCACCTAGTGACTGCCTCAGTTTACCTCAAAAATGTTGTCTCCCCTAGAGATTACCTCAGACTTGACCCCCACATTTTTTCCCTGTCTGCAAGTTACTACCTCCATTTAACTTCAGTATGTTCATTCTCTGGACTACAGACTCAAGTTTACTCTCAATCTCCCTGCCTCTCCAACACTGATTACTTCCTTTTTACCTCAAAAGATTCATTTATTTTCTACCATGGAGGTTACATCAAGTTTCACCCCCAGAATTTACTAATACTTCCACAACTGATTCACTCAGTTTACCTCAACAAGTGTTCATTCCCTCACCTAGAGGTGACCTTGTATTTTACCCCCAAAGGTTTCCCTACCTGTGCACAACTGATTGCTATAGTTTACTTCAAAATCTTCATGCTCTCCATTACAGGTCACCTCAAGTTCACTTCAAAAGTTTTCCCTACCATTTCCATTAGTGATTATCTCAATTTTTACCTCCAATAAGTCATTCTCTACCTACAGACACTGGATAGTAAATCATACAAAGATCTAAAACACTGCACAAGAAACAGCAGAAAGTTTTCCATGAATAACACAAGTTCCTTTTTTCCCCTCCTCCGCCTAGGACTGCTACCAGGAGACAGGAGAGCTGCTATCAACACTCAAACCTCCCAAGCGTTGTTATTGCTCAGAGAGCTGCGCCGGCACTGAGCTACTCCCATGCGCCTGCAGGGCTCTGGGGAGGGGCAAGACAACCTCCCACTCCTGCCTGGAGAAATTTCAATGCCCTAAAAAGTCATTTCCCTTCTCTCTCTCTGACCCACGGCCAAAGCAGCTGTGTAGAACAACATGGACTACTCATGGAAGGGATGATTCAGTTGTGGGAAAAACGCTAAAGAAAGACTATCACCCCAAATTTCAGGGTGAAAACACACTGCTTGTTAACAGGAGCACACAAACTCATTTAAACCAGAGAGCAAACCGCACACCAGGAAAAGAGCTGAAAGATAGGCCCTGCCTTGATTGATAATTCCAAAGGAAATTCCCCACAGATCATAGGCAATTACCTATAATTTTACCTCCCTAATCACTGGATTTCTGCCTTGGGTTGCTGTGGAAGTGTTTCACAGATGCCTTAAGGGGTCAGGGGCTTGGCTGGATTCTTTGTGGTTAGTCCTGACAGGCCCAGGCCAAACCCACCCACCTGCATTGCTGCTCCACCCCAAATTTGCATGAAATACTGAGAACAGGTTATAAATACTCCCCTTCCCTGTCCTTCCTGACACATCCATGGAGCAAATGTACTCTATCCATTGTTCCCAAGAGCACCTCTCCAGCCCAAATCCCAGTTTTCACCAACACAAACCAAACAGACCTAAGACAATTATTCCATCAGTGCCTGCAATTCTGAGCTCCCTGTTCCCTGCCACTCACACAGCAATCTCACCTCAGCCCAGAGACTCCCTGTCCCCAAAGGGAAACACAACCTGATAGGGCACAGCTCTGGCACCACATTTCCCCTTGTTCCTGAAAAGCCCTAGGTAAATCCAGTCCCTCAGACCTTGCATCCCTGAACACCAGGAGAGCTGGAGTTTTACCCAGATCCCAGTGCCCTGCACGGCTGCGCTGACACGAGCACAGGCCGATCGCTCTGCCCAGCACCATCCCTCATTCTCCTCCCCTGGCTCCCCAAGTGGCCCCAAAGCACCCCAGCGTGTCTGTGCCGGGGCCAGGGCCCGCCCCAAGGCCAACCAGAGGCTGTCACCCAGCCCTGCACCAGCTCCCACCCCTGGGAGAGCTGGGAATGCACTGAGAGCTCGGCTCCCCAGTCCTCAGACACACAAATAATGCCCAACCTGCCCCTCTGGGCACAGCCAAACACCACAACTCCATCATCCCCAAGGAACTCTGGCAGTCGCCTCTTCACCTCTGCCCTTGTCCAAAGGACACAGGTAGGACTGGGCTGTCAGAAATGGTATTCCCTAGGCAGTTCATCCCAGCACAAAGGAGAAGAGGAACCCTGTGTCCCTCTGACTGACCCCACAGCATGGGCAGGACCAGCTGGGTTCTTCATATTCTAAATTTTAAAATGAACTGAAGAACCTGAAAGGCAAAAAACAACACACATATAAGGTTAGAGCCAGTCAACACACACAGACAGACACACTCTCAGACACCCCTTCTTCAGCTTACACGCTGACTGCAGCCCTTACTAGAAACACTCCCCCCTAAAGAAGATGCTTTAACATCTTCTTCCATCTGCTGCTCCTTGATGTGGAACAGTAGATCCTGGGAAAATTGGTAGCATCAGTGACCATAGGGATCAAAATTTGCCTCAGGGACCTGCAAGACAGCATGAGGCAGTCTGCAAGTAGCTGACAGCTAGGAGTTATCCCCACACCAGCCCCATAAACTTTCTACCCAAAAGCCCATAGACAGGAGAGGAGAGTTCTAAAACTGTTCAAACTAGCCAGGACTGAATGTGCCAGGGCAGGGCAGCTCCAAGCATAAGTGGCACATGGACACACAGTGCATCAAATATAAGCAAAGATGACATGAAGACTTGAGATAACGCTTCAGAAGATAAATTTTTGAGACCAGGATGCTTTGAGGCAACAGAAGCTACGAAACTACTGCAGTGAGGAGGGTCTAGTACACTTCATACAGAAGTCCAAGGGAACGGCACATGAAAAAAAAGATACTACCAAAACTGAGAAGGAAGATGGATAGGAACACCTTGTGTACTTCTTCTGGTCTCAAAAAGCAAAACCATAAAGATGCCAGAATAAGCCCGATCCAGGAAAGTATGCAAGTGCTCCTGCTGCCAATATGGCCCATAACGATGCCTGTAAAGCACTGAGACATCACAAAGCCCTATGACACTGAAGACAACGGACACAGACCACATCACATAGACACAAACTGAAACTGCCCAGCAGTTTTACCTGATGGACCCAAGATTGCTAGTGCAAGATAAGCCAGAGGCTGATGACGCCAAAGGAAAGAAGGCTCTATGGCAATAGTACGTGACAGTAAAAGGTAAACTCCTTATGAGAAGTTAGTGCCAAAGCTGGTAAGAGGATGCTCAAGAAGTGCAGTAGGCCTAGAGAAGGAGGCAACGACTGCCAGCTGATACAAAGGGATCCCTAGAGAAGGATTCTGCTGCCAAAGGCTGAAGTGACATCACAAAACATGACCGACCCACAAATGGCCAAGATGCAAGATGTCCACGTGCTTGCTATGCTCAAAAGTGCTCAAAAGCGTGGCTACACTGAAGAGTAGGCACAATTTATACCATGGCAATCGTGCCAGACCCGAAGGCAGGCTCCTCGGGTGAAAAGATGGACAATGACATCGAGACTCAAAATCCAATGATGCAAAGCTCACGAGAACATGGAGATGGGTTGGAACTGCCCGGCCCAGCAAAGGCTCGAGTGATGCTGAAGAGAAACCCTCTCTCCCTTAACCTCCAAGGGGCCTGGCCCACTACAGCCCTCTCCTCTCAGCTAACTTCAAATTGCCTCCTGTGATTCCAAAGGTTTTTGCCTTCTCCCAACCAACAGTCCCCACACTTAGCTCTCTGAAGACCAGCAGACGAAATCCATCCTCAACAGAAAAGAATGCTTCAGCACCGTGGATGTCAATACATGGCCCACAGCCCACTTGGGTGGCTGCAAAAGATGGAGAATAATGACAAAATTCAGACTGTGATGACATGTCCCAGAAGTGACCCCTTGCACAATGCCTCTCTCCCTCATAACTGCTGAGGCTCATCGCTCACCGGCCGTTTCCAAACTTAGGCTCTGCACCTACTTGTGGTACCTAAGACAACAAAACAGAAACTGCAACTATTGCCCTCCAGAAGAATAAATGCACGGGCTGGGCTCCCTCTGCACCACTGGCCCAGGCTCACCTCAAATCTCCATCCGACTCCGGAGGTGGCCCGGACGATACCCGCAAAGCAAAAAGGGACACGCTTCGCATGCTGCCACGTACCTCTCACCTATCAGTCGCCCCACCTAAATGCCAGCTCACCTGCTCGCCTCTGTCCCTTGGCATGCCCAGGGCAGCAGCAGCACCTGCAGAGAAGCAAAGCAATAAAACATGCTGAGAGACTGAAACCACAGCCTCCCCGCTCCAACTCAAGTACACCACACCTACAGCTTAAGCTTGCACCCACCTGGCCTCCAGCATTCCCAGGGCCGGGACACCTTCCCAGTGGACCACCTAAAATGCACAAACAAAAACGGATGCTTAGAGCTGCACCAGAAACTGATACCCAAGCAGTAACAACTCATTCTGGCCACCAGTCACCGCTCACCTCGCTCCATCGACCTCAACCACTGATCTTCAGCATTACTTCCTACAAATAAAGATGAAGAACAAAGCTGTAACATAGTCACCATTTACACTTGCCGTGCAAAGACAAACGGTGACTGACCTTCCTGTGGGAACCACCTCACCTGGTATGGGGCACTCTGCCACAGATTCAATCCATCTGCATCTGAAAGAAAGTGATGACAAAAGTCAAAGTACTGCATCATAACTTAGCAGCTCCAAACATTTTGTGTTAATCTAGAAATACCATCTTGAGTCCAACTAATCCCTACATTACAAATGTCAAGTCCCTAGGACTTATCCTATTACACCTACACCCAGACTATGTAGCAGGGCAAAGCAGCCCCAGGCCAAACACACAGACACCTGTGACACAGGAGATGACAAACAAGGGGATGCAACAAGGAAAGGAAAGTCTCAGCAAGAAGAATTACCAATGACATGACCTAGATGAAGCTCAAAGAACTCTGGCAGGAAAAGACCTTAACAGAAGGACTTATGCCAAGAACCGCAAAGATGGACGCCCAAGAATCATACGGTTGGAATCCTCTACCTATCCTCACATTCTCCCAAGTCCTAATCTGTTATAAGGGATCATTGCGGTGCACAGCTGTCAATACAGCTCAGAACAAGACTGTAAAAGGTGTCTGACTCAATAGTGCTAAAGAGAGATGCGATTCCCATGCATGTCCGAGCCTGCAAGTCAAAGGTTCAAGGGTACCAGCGTCGGGCCAAGGAACGCAAAGGAGCTGCTGAGGATGATGCCCAGCATTTCTGATAAGCCCCTCAAAGGGGTAAGGCAAAAGACATGTGACACAAGATGCCCACAATAGAGACACAGAACACACAATAGACAAGTGACACAACACGCACCGGGACTGCTCTGCCCTGCACACCTCAGCATTGCTATCAACAGCGAGACTTTGCCTTTACGTGGCCTAAGGGGCCCTCTCGTGGACATCCCCATCTCCAAAGCTAATTCAAAGATCCCTCCCACCAAGTCCTGACCCAGCACCCCACTCTCATCCCCCTCCCTGAGGTGTAGCCCTCGACTTAGCTCTCAGATATCCAGGGATGCAAATCCTCATCAGGTGCAAAACAAGGCCACCTCATCATCTGGGAAGTTCCTGCCCTCAGAGGGCTGTTCTCTCTCAGTCTACTACAATAAAGAAAACCAAACATCAGTGCCTGAACTCAGCAGCACATCAGCCAAAACCCAACAATTCCACTACTCACCGGCTCCTGAGAACGCCCCGGTCCTTGGCTCATACTCTGTGGCCGCACTCCGAGGCCGACGTCGCAGGGTATCCCTGGGTTAAGGGGAGACAAGGTGATGTGGCATTACTGAAACTTGAGGGGACCCTCGCTCCTCCCTCCCTCCCCGACTCTCCACAACTCCTCAGCCATTGCCAAAGGCTGCCCAGATGGCACCTTCAAACAGAAAAGGTACAGGCTTCATCGCAGAGCCCTGTAATACTTCTGGAAGGCTCACAGGGACAGGCAGCTCAAGGGTGATAAACTGGCTCCATCAGCTGGTCCATGAGGGGGTTCAGCCCCTGTAGGCATAATACAAGTGGGCCACCTAAAACACACAAATGGATGCTCAGACAATGCATGCTTTGAGCTGCCCCAGAATTTGGCACCCGAGCAATAACTGGTTGCGTCCACTGGTCACTGCTTACCTCACTCACTTGACCTTGACTGCTGATATCCAGGTTTACTTCCTAAAAATAAAGACAAAGAACAGCCCTGCAACATAACCAAAATGAAACACCACCCCTGAAAAGCTGAATGATGACCAACCTTCCCAGGGGAGAAGGGGCAAAACAAAATGGAAAGGCACATGCCCATGTAGTGTCCAAAAGGGTTGCATTGCCGAGATAGGTTCCACCTGAAAGTGCTTGACTGTGACCTCTTTCTGCAAGGGTGTCTGTCATGTTGGAGTAGCGATTTGAATGCTGCAGACCACCTGTAAAACACAAAAAAAAAAAAAAATCAAAGGCTACTTATAGTTTCATCACTAATACAACAACTCCAGTAGCATCCAGTTCTGTGCTGGAATCAATACTCATCCAGCTCATGGTCCCCCCGGTGCCAATAACCTGCTGTGCCAAGTGCTTTGCATCTTCAAAATGAAAATCCCAACAGTGAGGTAAACATAGAGCCCAAAGTCAGGCCGTAGCTTGGACTTCAGGCACTGACCCACCTCGCTGCTGTGCTCCTCTGGTCTCCTCCATTCATATCAGGTTTACATGCTCTCCCTCTGCAAAAGAATTATTTGTCAAAGTTACCCAGACAGACAGGGAAAGCTTAGCCTCTCCCAAGTTCTCATTCCTCAAAGCAAACTGCCTAGGATCCCACAGTAGTCGGCCTTAGGACAAACTACTATGAAACTGCAAGACACCACTGCACCACTCCCACATCTCCACTGAACACCACACAGACTGGCCACAGTCACTCCATCCGAGGCGTGGCTCAGGCGGCTGAGCAAAGCAAAAGGCTCCCTGTAAAGTCTCCTTTCTTCTCCACCTACTCCCCCCCCCCAGGACTACTCTACAGAGCAGAGCAATTCCAGGCTAGACACAAACTCAAACAACACATTATACTACAAGCAGTGGGACATGAAGATGATAAAAAAAGCTCTCGGCAAGAAGAACAATGGCAAGGACAGGGACGACGCCAAAAGAGACAACTGATGATATGGCAATGGTGGATGAAAGAGGCTCTAAGGAGCAGAAGAAAAGACTGGAACAGTGACCTGTTCTAAGAACTGTCAGTCACAATGATCAAGATGGCTGTGAGAGACAAGGCCACATTTAGAATGCTCCCATATCCTGACAATCTTACAAGCCCCAGGACATTACAGCTCAAGGCTGGAAAGGATGGATGGCAGTACAGCCAGGAACAAGGCCTCCAAAGAGATGCGACTCAATGCTTTCAAGATGTGATTCCAAGATGTGGCCAAGCCCACTGGTAAAAGAACAAGTGATATTGGCATCCTACCGAGAAGTACGAAAGTTCAAGAAGCTAGAGATGATGGCCAATGCTTATGATGAGCCCCTTAAGGGTAAAAGGCAGAGATATCTGATCCAAGGGAAGCCAAAGACACAGAACACACACCGGACAAGACAACACACACTGGAACTGCTCTGCGCTGCACACCCTACAGTTGCAGTCAAAAGTAGGGCTACTCCCTTTAGCTTACCTAAGAAGGCCCTTGGAGAGCATCCCTTTCCCCTACACTACTTTTTAAATCTCTCCCAGCAATTTCCAACCCACTACCCTGCTATCATCCCTTCTCCAGGCCCTGGCCCCCAACTTAGCTTTCAGATGACCGGTGATGAGAATCCACACTGGATGCAAAGGAGTCCACCTCAGCCATCTCCAAAGGCACTGGGATCACCAGGTTGGCCTCTTAGTCAGCTATGACAAAGAAAACCAAAATCAATCCACCAGTGTAGTGGCATACAAGCCAAATCCCAACAAGTCAGCTACTAACTGGGACCCTGCTCCCGCTCCCACTCATACTTGCAGTCTTTAACTTACCTATCAGAAGCCTCCATCTCCGATGTCATCTCTGACCCAGGGTAGCTCCCTCTTGCAGCACAATGAACCTGCTGAAACATTTGGAGTGTAATACTGACACAATCTGGAATTTCAGGAAATTGCAGTGCTTCTAAGAAAAACAAGGCAAAGGAAAAAAAAATACAAAAAGCACCAAGCACCTTAACAACCTTGAACACTCGATCCAAAAATCACGAACTATGCACTCAATGCTATCTTCTTCACAGTGTCTTCAAAGCCTCTATTGCTTTAGATGCCAAAAGCACCTGCTGAAAGAAAGCTGAGAAAACCTGAATGACCCCCCCCTTCATGGAAATAAAAAGACATCCTCAACCCAACTAACCCCACAGAAAGAATGAGCCTCTTTTTACCCAGGGCTGGGGTTAATATACCCCTGGCCGGGCCCGCCTCTCGTTCCCACAATGCCCGGGAAAAGGGAGGAGGCAATTTTACCAGAAGGGATAAAAGCACTGGGAGGAGCTGCAGCTGTTTGGCTGCTCTGCCTTAAATTCCAGGTGACTAAAGGGCTCTGTAGATGCTTTCTGTTTCACTACAGCTGCATCCACTGAAAGGGTAAAAAAGCTTCTTGTTTTGGCAGCGTAGACACATGAGTTGCATGATTCCTTGTTAAGTTCTGTAATTGTTCATTGGTGGCTATTGAGTCACAGGACTATGGAGGGTGGAGAAGAATAGTAATAATATACATGGTGTAACTCCTGTTGGGGTCTCTAATTAGGGATGTATTCATTATAAATAAAACTGAAAAAATAATGGGCTCTCTGGCAGCAGGAAGGTTTTGTGAGTGCTGGGCTCGCTCCCTTGTGAGAGATTAGGTGCCAGTACACAGCTAGAAGTGCCCTGAAGTACAGATTTAAATTCTTAAAATGCTGAAAAAGGGGGAGCTTCCTTCAATTGAACCCCTTAAAATGAGAGACTAGGGAGTGTTTGTCTCTACTTAAATAGATGCCATAGCAATAAATGGGTTCTCTCCTCTGAATCCCCTAAAATACTGGAAAAAGAGGGGTTTTCCTTACTTCAGGTCTCTCCAGTGATGGAAAAAGGGGGATTTCTCCCTCAATTCACACCCTTATAAAGGAGGGACAACCGGGCTTTCCCCTCAATTTAAACCTTGGGATGATGAAAATGGGGGAGTTATGCTCAATTCCAATCAATAAAATAGCATTGTCAAGGTTTTCCCCTTCTATTTAAACTGGAGAATAATGGAAAATGGGGATTCCCTGTCAAGTGATACCCCTAAGAGCATGGAAAAGTCAGGGTTTTCTTCAACTGATGCCCTTAAAATTGCAGAGGAAGGGGATTCCCCCTCAATTTAAACACAGACAATTATGGAAGTTTTTTTCCCTCCGTTTAAATCCCTTTTCTCCTCATAACCCCCCTTTTTTTCTGGGGGCACTGGGGAAGGGCTACCAAGATGAAAGGGGAAAGTGGAATGTTTCCCTGGGACCCCACATGCTGCCCTGCCTGCTCAGGTGCTGCCCCTTGGCACGAGGGGTTTTCCCTGGGCATTTTCTGGGAGCAGTGCTCTGTGCCCAGGTGCCTCCGGCTGCTCCCCAGCTGCTGCCGGATGCTCCGACCATTGTCCCTGGAGGGACACTCGGGATGCCCCCATTGCCCCTCTGGACCAGCAGCTCCCTGCACAGCTGTGCCCGGGGAACCCTCGGAGAGCGGCCTCTGGCAGGAGCCGCCCCCTCCTCATCCTGGCCGCTCACACCTGGGGCTGCTGCGGGCTGTGGGGTCAGCGGCGTCGGGGGCGGGCGGGAGGCGCGTGGGCGCCGGCCAGCAGGCATCGGCGGGGACACCTCCGTGCCGCGCGCGCCGCGCCTCTCCCACGAGAGGTCCCCGCGCCCCGCGGTGCCGTGCCGGGCTCTCGTTCCCCCCCCCCCGCGCCGCCGCCGCCCCCCGCTCCCTCCGGCCCGGGGAGCTGCAGGAAAACGCAAAAGCATCGAGGAAGAGCGGGCACCGGAGCTGCCCGAGCCATCGGCTTGCCCGAAGGGCGGCGGCTGCCCGCAGCCGGGAGCAGCCACCAAGGATGGAGCTGCTGTTTGCCGGGAGGTGGGAGCTGGGGGCAGCCGGAGCCGGAGGCAGGCTTTCCCCGGGAGGTGGGAGCTGGGGGCAGCCGGAGCCGGAGGCAGGCTTTCCCCGGGAGGTGAGAGCTGGGGGCAGCCGGAGCCGGAGGCAGGCTTTCCCCGGGAGGTGGGAGCTGGGGGCAGCCGGAGCCGGAGGCAGGCTTTCCCCGGGAGGTGGGAGCTGGGGGCAGCCGGAGCCGGAGGCAGGCTTTCCCCGGCAGGAGGGGCCGGGAGGATTTCAGCTCGCAGCGGCTCTCGGTGGGTGCTGGATGGAGCCCGGGCTGAGCCAGGTGGCCGGTGCGGGTGCTGTTCCTGTCCCCAGGCGCCGATGAAATGGCAGCTCGGAGCAGCCTCGTGTGTCTGTGTGGAAGCAGCTCCGATGCTGGCAGCCAAATCAAATCAAATTGCTGTCAGATTTGTATTAAATGTGGTGTTTAAATCTGGAACTGCTCAGCTCCCCAGGTGGGAAAGTGCTTGGAGTAGCCAAGCTGAGCCGTTGTTGAGAATTCCAAGCATTGTGTCTTTACTCTCCTTAATACAGCGTTTAAATAATTGATACTTGATGGAGACAGTATCAGGGGGATTTGTTAGAGGGGCAGGGATGTTTTTTCACCTTGCAGTGTGTTGGGATAGTCAAGACTCCTTATGTCAAAATTAATTGATCTTCCTTCTTTTCCTTTTTTTTCCTTTCTAGGTTGTGGCTGAGTGGGAAGAATATTTCGGATAAAGAAATGAAATGCACGAGGGAAGCTTCGTGTTCCCGTGGAGATGCTTTAGGCGCGTGCAGCTTCTGAGCTGCACCGAAACTTGAGGCTGCCACAGAAGCTTCCTGGTAAGCCTGAGTGGGTTTACTGCATGGGGGTTCCAGTCACTGCTGGACATACTCTGAAGTCCTGGGAAAACATGGAACAATAGCTCTGAGTGGAAAAAATATATGCTCAGCATTCTCTAGGGAAAATTATAGTTGGCCTGTAAGTGTACCCCCACGTCTGCATTGGTTAAAAAGTCAGTCCCACACACTTTCCTGGCTGGTGTGAAGTTGTATAGTTCATCAGATCTGATCCAGTGTGTAAAGAAATGTTTACTGTGGACTTTCAGGAGATTATCAGCAGTCCTGGGGAGGCTGCTGAACTTGATCTCCCTGGATTGACAGAATGAATCCACATAGGATGCAGAGCAGGATGTGGTTTCTCAAACAGAATAGTGACATTCTCGAAGAAGGCTACAAGCAAAGGGAATCTTAATTTTAGTTATTGAACACAGAAACATTTATATCTGCTTATGCAACTCTTAGAAGGGAAGAAGAACATGGCCATTCTGTGCAGTCCTTTGTGGAAGTGTACTGGCTCAAATTGTCTTTCAAACAGCCAAGTGGCACCGGGTGTCACCTGGAAAAATTAAGTACTGGGGACACTTTACACTCATAAATGGCCTGACCTTGTGTACATGGAAATCAAGGGACTTCTGTAATGTTAGAATGGGTCTCAAATGATGGGTTTTTGCAGATTAGCAATCTATCCAAGGAATGATATCATAAAATTTTGTCTAGCAAAACCTGCTGCCAACATTTAAAAATATCTACCAAATGCTATTCCCGTTAAAACAGTCTTGTTAAAATTGTCTGTTCCAAACAGAACAAGATTTTACTGTTCTTGGTGATGTCGTTTTCCTCCTCAGATTTCTGTGAAAGCATGTGTTTCACAAGGCATATCAAAGTTGTCTCATGGGCAAAAACATGTAAACATCAAGCGTGTCATTTTCTTGAAATCCCCTGTAAAATGGCTCGCCACGCTGCCTTTAACCATTCAGAAGCATAAGAGGAAAAAAGGAATTTGCAGGCACTCCAAGGCTGGGTCTGTGGGAGATCTGAGATGAGCCTGTGGCTCTGCAGTCACCCATCAAGAAGTCACCCAAATGTGCTTTTTATCTTGCAGTTTCCACATTTGGGAGGCAACTACTGCGTAAAGGATCTGGGTTCTGCTAATGAAAAATATATCACAAGGTCCGTGTGTGGCTGGGTTGGTTCCATAGTTCCAGCCATACCTGCTGTTGTGATACATAATCCCAGTTCATACTCCTGGGAAGAGTTTCCTGCAGCAGTGCAGGTGGGAAGTTTCTCTCTTGCACTAGCTCCACATTGAGCTCTTTCTTCTTAATGCAGCCAGTGCACTGAAGGAGAACAAGCTCGCTTCTTCCTTGCCTGGTTGTTCAGGGTGAATCATTAACCAAGCACTTGAGTGACAAACCAAAATTGTTTGTTGAGTGCCTTCTGCAGTCTGCACGGACAGTTTGCCTTCTGCAGGAGGTACGGTTTTCTTCTCTCACGGAATGAAAGCACCACAGACCCCCTCTGCTCGCCGCTGTGCTTTAACCAGACCTGAAGTATGTACATAATAATACATAGATCTGTATCTATCTACGTACATATATGTACTGAAGTATATAATCTATCTATCTATAGAACTTCTTTATATGTATAGAAGTTCTGTGTTGCTCCTGCTTTATGCATGAGGAAAGGGCATACATATAATGAAGAAAGAAGTTAACTTTTCCTTGTACTCTTCCTTTGTAGCCTGTTGAGGCTTTTGGTGAGAGGAATTATATCTTTTTCCTAGCAGCACTTAATGAACTGAAATCATTCTCCAGGATGATGATGACATGCCAGTTCTCGGTATATGGATATGAGTCCTGAGATCCCACACACGGATACACAGAAGGACTGCATAATGTGCTGAAGATGGGGAGAAGGTATGCTTGGGTGAAAGGTGGGACTGTTTCTTCTAATGGCTGCTTACATCCAACAGCAAATACTGATTTCTCCCTTTTTAATGCAAGAGCATTTATCTGCCAGTGTTCAAACTGCATTTCCATGACATAAGAAGAGTTGTCTGGATAATTAACTAATACAGTTAAAACACATCAGTTTGAGCAGATGTTCTTGTCTGTGCTTTTAACGTGAATGGCCTTGATTTTGCAGCAAAGTCCGAGAGATGGCACCTGAATGCAAGGGTTTGGGTTTGTGAAGCTTTGCAGAATGATGGCCTATATTTATATTTCTTTCAGAAACTCCCCATAAGCTGCACACAAACCTCGTTTAGAGAGTTTTACTGAGACAGCAGATTCAAGCCTTCGTTATTAGGGGACGTCTGCAATGCCATTGTCTGCTTGACATTAATTCTTCCAGCTGTGCATCGATGTATTGTAATGGCCCTGGGTTTTTTGGTCGCAGTTTGTTTCCTGCAGTGCCCTCGTGCCTGCGCAGCACTCGTGATGCTGACGTTGACCCTGGGCTGTGTGGCAGATGGGGCTGTCCCGTATCCGAAAGTTACGGGAATGTATGTAGGCGTCAGATGGAATGCTGGTCTCTCCGCTCACCCCTGGCTCTGTAATTTCGTCATCCAGCCATGGAGGACCTGTGCAGCCGTAACTGGCCAAGGCAGTGGGTGAGCACAAGCTGCAGCTCTGCAGGAGATCAGGGACCTCTTGCCCACAGCAGAAACAGCAAGTAACTGCAGTTCTCAGAACTCGTTACTGCGCCCTTAACTGCAGTATTTCCCTGCTCTGTAATCTGGCCAAAGGTAGGTAGGTTTTGATAGGGATAGACACATTTCTACCACAAAGGTCACCTCTCTGCCAGATTTCAAAATTTCCCTTCCGAAGCTAGAGATCCTCATATAAAAGGTTGCCTGAATTTAGGTAGCGTGTGCCAAGCAGTATATTTTTCCTTTAATAATATTCCTGGAAATAGCGGAACTGTTTTGGCTAAAGCAGATGCTGAACTGTTCAGAATGAAATTCTCAGAGCTGAAATCTGGCGAAGCAGAGTAACGTGCCCTTTTGTTAACCCTGGGGAAGGCTGAGCACCGTGGCAGCAGGGAGGGGAGGTGGCACTGCTGGTCGGCAAACCAAGGAAACCAAGGAGCGCTGCTTTTAGCAAACTGCCAGCTTGAAGCCAGTGAGGAACATCCTTGGGCTCCTGCACTCTGTGTTTTTATGTTCACCTTAAATAATGAACAGAGAAACCCAGAGGCACCAGTGCTGCTTCCAGCTACCTTGAACTGCTTAAATAGGTAGTTTTAATCACCCAGGCTCCGTTCTCTCCACCTGTATTGCTCCTGGGCTTAAGGCTGGATGTATCTATGGAATCTCTAGTTATGTATTGGAGTTTGGCCTGAAGTAATTTGTGTTGCCGACTTGGTACTCTTTCCCCACCCTGGAAGTCTATCTGCAGAACCCCTCTGTGCCAGGCAAGAGAGTCCCCCATAGATGTTTCACTATACAGTTACATCTTTTGGGTTAAAGCCTTACAGGGCTATCATGTGAATGAGGACAAAGCTCTATTTTTCTTCTTTGCTCTCTGCCCTGTCTTCTTTCTCTGTATTTTAGGACCCAAGTAACAGGGACATATAGCTCCTGTTCTGCTTCCTGGTTGTGTCACTGAAACTGCAGGAAAAACAAAAAGCCCTCCAACAACATTTTTAATGTTAGAGAGTCAAGGCACTACTTTCTTCTCTGGCCAGGATGTACCACAGAAATCATCTCATCCGCACATAGCCCGGGTGTGCGGAGAATCATTCCATGACACATGATCTTTACTAGAATTTTCAGATCTTTTTTGCAGTCAAAACTCACAGAAACGAATTGGGTCAGTGTTCATTGGTCTCAAGTTGTGTAGTTCCTAGTATCTGCTCTCCTATTAGATCCGGATTTCTTCGCTTCTGATGTTAATTAGATCTTCATTGCTTGAATTTCTTATCAGTCTTTGCCGGAGGCAGAGTCTGGGGTAGATGTTCCTAGATGGCCACTGAGGTTCTGTTGGTTCTGTTGATGTTCCATCGATGGCTTTATCTTGTTGGGGCTACTCCCAGTCTGTTGAAATGCTAAGCCCATCAGGCCTCACCTAGAGAAACAATGCCCTGGAAAGAAGCTTCAGTTCCCTTCCCCTGGGGCAAAGATGAGCAAACCTGGCTAAAGTCATAGATAAAAGATTTTTAAACTGGTATGTTTTCTAACAGTTGTATATAATGCTTTATTACATAAACGGGCTGGGAAAAGCTCTGGTACCCCTGACCAAGCTGGTTTTGTCTCAGACAGTGCTGTTATTTTGGGGCTAGACATGAAGCTGCTGTCTCTGGACTTGAAAATGAATATAGGAATGACTGAACAAACAAACGTGGTACACTCTTAAAAAATTGTGTGCCCATTGACCAAGCTGGATTACCATGCTCTTTCCAAATTCTTGCCGTGCAAGTTCTTCCATGCCCTCACTTGCAACTCAAACTTTTTTTTGTTTTGTTTTGTTTTAAATGAAACTGGTACCAGAGCACGGGCACAGCACTTCTATGAGCTGCAGAGCTATGAATATCTCTTTTTATGGATACAGTGTGTGCATGCTGTGGCTTTGGGCACAGGGTATGTCAGTGCTAGTGCGAGACTGATAATAGCCTCTAAAGATCATTTGAGAAGTTGCTTACCTTTCCCCAGGGAACAGGACACGTCTTTGTATTTCCACCTTCAGATACACAACCCACTTGTGGGCTTGACTGCATAGCAAATAGTGTGAGAGTCATCCTTGCTTATGTGGATTTTTTTTCCCCCCTCTCCTTTATGTTTTGCTTTGCCCTCTCGTTTGCTTTCTGCCTGTTTTCTCTGAGGCTAGTGATTTCTTGGCAAGTTATTGTTCATAATCAAAGAAAGGTAGTGGGCAAGCAGCAACTGCTGTCTTAGGTAGCCCAAGCTGACCCTGCCACTGCTTTGGCAGGAGAAAGAAGCTTCTTTGGGAGGAGCACAGCTGTCCTGGGCTTTGTGCACACAAGGGCTGCTCAGAGCAGCCCCTTGACCCCATGCTGGCTCTGTGAGCTCTGCCACTGACTGGTAACAGTGATGGCAGTTTGTGTTGAGGCTTTGTTCTCTGCTCCCCAGAGAGAAACATTCAACTGCAGAGTGACTAAGTGGCTTTTCAAAAGCTACATGATGAATCAGTGAATGAACAACAACCCCCAGCAGCTCCAGGCCCCCTTCTCTCTGCAGAACAATGCCTTTCTCCCTGTATGAAGATGTGCACGTAGGATAGGTTGCATACAGAGTTATGTATTTCAAAAGAAATTTGAATATTAATCTTTATATTGTAGTGATGCCACTGTCCTCTAGGCTCTGTAAATAGCAGCACCACAACAATGTGAATTATTCCTTTTATGCAAAACCCTGGCCAGTGAAATAGCTTGTCAATACAAAATAAAATTGCTGCACAAAGGTTTGACAGCTACCTTCATTATATATGTCAATCAAAGGATCCTAAAAGCTTTATTGTTCCTGTACAGAGTCTGAACAATATGCTAGCCCAATATGCCTCAAAGCTATTTTCTCTCTACTCCTTTCATTTAAAAAATAGCCACCAATAACTTTTGACAAACAGTCTGAGAAAACTGCATGAGCAGCAAGGAAATCTTAGATTTTCTTGGGGATCTGTGGGCTGGAGCCTTCCACTCACTGGGCTCTGTCACATGTCACAGTAGATGAGATCTGGTCAGAAACACGGAGCCCTAAAATTACTCTACAAAACCCAGGCTGGCTGGGGTCGTGGGGAGGGCATGGGGAATTAGGGAGGAAAACTTATGCTGAATATGAACTACTTAAATAATTTTGGGTTAAGGCTTTTTGTTGCTTTCCCAGGTATGGGACATTCAAGCTCCTCTGTCCCAGGTCTCCCCCAGGTTAGGCTGGGCCTGTCTTGATGAGCTCTTGCTCTCATCAGAGCCCACCCTACAGCTTGGGAGTGTGAGGCGTGCGGATTTCGGCTGGATTCCCTTTTTCCATCGCGCTCGGTCCTGCGAAGCCCAGCTGTCACTTAGGGCTCGAGGTGCTGTAAGCGGGGCCGGGGTCGGGCGGGAGCGGGGCTGTGTCCCGGGAGGCGGGTCCGGCGGCCGGTGCTCCCGCACGGGCGGTGGGGCCCAGGCCGGGCCCTGCCGGGAGCGAGGGCCCGGCAGCCGCAGCGCTGCGAGCCCAGCGCGGCCCCGCGGCCGCGAGAGGGAGCGGCCGGCGCGCCCCGCTCCTGCCCGGCCCTCACACAGGCCGCCGGAGCCTCCCCGGGAGGGACGGACCCCGCGCCTTCGCTCGGCCCTGCTGAGGCCGCATCTGGAGTGCTGTGTGCAGTTCTGGGCTCCTCAGGACAGGAGAGACATGGAGCCTCTGGAGAGGGTCCGGCTTAGAGTGACAAAGATGATTAAGGAGAATCTCATGTGTGAGGAAAGGCAGAGGGTGCTGGCCCTGGTCAGCCTCGAGAAGAGATGACAGAGAGGGAACCTCATCAAAGTCTATCAGTATCTGAAGGGAGAGTGCCAAGAGGATGGAGCCAGGCTCTGGTTGGGTTTTGCCCAACGATAGTACAAAAGGCAGCGGGCAGAAACTGATGTACATGAGCAAGAGCTTCACTGTGTGGATGCCCAAGCACTGGAACAGATTGCCTAGAGAAGTTGTGGAGTCTCCCTCTTTGGAGGTATTCAGAAGGTATCTGGACACAATCCTCAATAAGCTGCTTTGGGGGACCCTTGCATGTCTGGGAACTAGGTGACCTCCAGTGGTCCCTTTCCAATCTTTAACCATTCTGTGAAAGTGTGACATTGTAATCTTGTGCCATGACAGAGCAGACTAAATCTGGTTTATGAGGGTGTCATAACTTCTTTGTTCTGGGCTGTAGCTTAAATTAAGTTTCACAATTCAAAATATCCTGGAGGTTGGTTGTTTCCTCTAAGCCCTCAGCTTGGTTCTTAGCATGTGCTGGTGCGTGGCTTTGCTCTCAGACCTGGTCACGGGCAGTGCAGCAGCAGTACCTCAGGAGGTTACTTCCTGCATGCGTATCTGCCTGTGCCTTTCTGACAGCTGCTTTTGGGATGAGCTGCTGCTCTTGGCCTGTGCTAAAGGGCTGACCTAAAAGTGTAAAGAATAGCCTTGCTCTTGTGTTGGGGAGCGAACCATGGGGATGCTCTGTGAGGATGCATGCAGAGGAGATATTGCAACAGGACTGCTGATCACGACAACTAGTGCTGGTGAAGAAACTGGTAAAATGGAAACTTTTAAAGAATTGAGGTGTTAATTCATGTGCTGAGAAAGCTGTGCTGCCCACTTACCATCCCAAAAACTGTGTGACGTTTCCCTGAGGTGCACTGCTTGCTGCTGCATCATGGCCGTGTCTTTGATCACAGGCAAAATTAAGCATGCTTTTGTAATCAGTAGACTCCACAAGTAGTTTCAAGATACATGGGAGTATATGGGAGTAAAAAGACATAGACTGACACTTCTCACAGTGTTGAAGTTTACATGGTGTGGTGTGTTCTCTCCCCATGCAGCACTGCCCTCCTGTACAGAGCCCTTTTATTCATGTTTTAAAGAATTACCACTGTTGTGGCAATGGCATAGAAGTTGTTTTGGTGCAGTTTGTGGCGAGCACCAAATAATTGTGCAACAGAATGTCTGTTATCTGTGACAACAGCTGCCTTTCATAACTACCTTTGATTTCAGGTGTGCAAGACTGGACTAAGCTGAACGTAGGTGGTGCTGACAGGATGCAAAAGGCTTTCTGTAAGCAGAGTGGGCTGTGCTTTTCTCGCTAGTCCACCTCTGGCCAAGGACGTACTCTGTAGTGTGTGGGTGCAATGGTCAGGACACTGCAAACACTTTTGCTCCTGTGGTAAGGCTAGGAGCTTGGTGTTGTACATGGAAAAAAAGCCTACACAAGTCTGAAGCTTCTGCTGTGAGCACCACTGCTTCATCTTGTTATTCTGGCCCTAAAGGAAACCCTCCTGAAGGAATGCTGTACCCAGCCCCTCTGTTTCTGTGAACAGGAGGTAGCGGTGGCTTCCCAGGGGGAATAAACCAGGCTTTGGTGCTTGCCTGTCTTACTTCTCTGCCTTGTGGGAAAATGTTACGAATCCCTCTGTTTGGGTGATTGCTCACGCTTCTGCACCCTCAGACTTCATCTGTAAACTTTTAGCAGTTTATTATGCACTGATGCTGGGATGGCTCTTGCCAGCTAGGAACTGTTTTCCAGTGTCACTCCCTTGTAGTGGGCATGTGGAACTGCTGTGGCATTTTCTCGATGTTTAATGTGACCTAATTGTGTACTTCCACTGTCTGGGAGGATCAGCTCTCCTGGTGTGACAGTTGCCATAAAATCAGCGGTGCGTCTCTGGCATTTGCAGCTGGGTGCAAGGCACAAGTTCCTTGATTTTGCTGCATCAGCCCAGTGAAACATTGCGGGGCTGTGTGTGCAGCCAACTGCCTTTTGTTACGCCTGGTAACAGCTTGGCAATGTTAAAAAAAATGTAACCTCCAGCTGTTTAATTTGCTCTAGGGAAATAAAAAGGCTTCCTAATAATCTTCATATTTACTTGGCACGTTTGGTTTGAAAGCAGATGGGTTGATTTACGAGATAAATGACAAAGCAAGAGAAGAAGAAGTGTGTCAGTGGCTTTACCATTAGAGAGGAAGGCATTTCTGATATGTGGTTAATCACGATGAACTGTTCTAGGTTTTGGGGTTTTTTTGCAAGTCAGCTTCTTGGACCTTCTGCCCACCAGCTTGCTCAGCCAACTAATTCCCTCAGTGCCCATTGTCACCTCTCCCTATGACCTACAGGTAGGGGAAGGTGCAGAGCTGTAATGAAGGAGAGGGGCTGAGGTGGCCATTCCTTCTCAGTTGTGCCTTCTTTGCCCACTCCAAACTTGTGCAGGAGCCTCCCCGTTGCAGCACTCACCCCCTCCCTGTGGCCAGACCAGTAAGTGCCTATGTCCTTTTGGATGGGCTGGGAAAGGGTCCTTCCTGAGGCACTGCTGCTTGAGGCACTGAGCAGAGCTAGGTTCTCCAGGCAGGCTGGTGCTGAGGCTGTGCCCTCCCTGCCAGAGCCATGCACCCCTCTGCCCTGGCAGGCAGCTGGCAAGTTGTGAAATATGGTTCAGCACTTTTTTTTTTAATAATAAATTGTGCAGCTGTCTTGGAAAGGATTAGAAATCAGTTCTGGAAAAGACTACAGTAGATTTTAGTGAAGAATTCTGCTGTGTCCTTAATTATTTATAAGCATCAGGATATAAGGACACCATGTTAACCCTTCAGCAGCGAGGAAGATTACAAATAATCTAATAAATGACATTCGCAAATTTTCAGATGGAGTAGGTTTAGTTGCAAGTTCTGAGACTTAGAAGTGAGGAAATATCAGAAATAAGGTTTCTGCTTATTGTTTTGTATGTCAGATAGCGTGTTTGGTGAGGCAACTGGATGTCCCAGATTTGCTTACCACCCCTGCCCTGGTTGCTCTCACCACCTTTCACTAGCGGGTTTTGCTCAGGGGATGAATCAGGGGCAGGTTCATGCCCACAAGGCTCCTGCTCTATGGCCCCAGGGCCAGGCAAGGCTGCAGGAGCACTGTGGAGGGGTTACTGGTTTTGGCAGCTGAATGGTGTCAGGAAAAGCAGCTTCCCTCCCTGCCACGTGTTTCCAGAGGGCTGCTGAATAAGTCAGGGAAGCCAAAGCAAGGCTCCTTTCTGGGCTCAGAAACCTCTGTGCTAGAAGAACCCGTCCCTGCCAGCTAGGGCCCCCCTTGTCCTGCCCATGGTGCGGGTAAGTCACAGGCTCCTCTTCTCTGTGCTGGGATGAACTGCCATGGGAATGCCATTGCCAGCAGCCTGGTGTGCTGGAAAAAGGGAAGAGGGAATGTGGTGCCAGAGCTGCGTGCCATCGGGTTGTGTTTCCCTCTGAGGACAGAGAGTGTCTGGGCCGAGGTGAGATTGCTGGGAGTGCTTGGATGAGCTGTGCAGGAGACAGGGAGCTCGGGATTGCAGCTGCTGCTGGAACCATTGCCTTAGGTCTGCTTAGTCAGTGTCTGTCTGAAGTGGGACTTGCGCTGGAGAGGTGCTGTCGGGAACAAAGGACGGAGTAAATCCTCTCCGGGGATGCGCAGGGAGGGACTGAGTTTCAGGGAAGGAGAGTATTTCTAAGCCGTATCAATATTTCCCTGAACCTGGGGCTGGAGCAGTGAGGGGGGTGCTTGGGTTTGGCCTGGGCCTGTCAGGAAGAGCCATAAACGAGCCAGCCGAGGCCCTGAACCCTCCCTGGATGTTTGAAACGCTTCCACAGAAAGCCAAGGCAGTCATGATTGCAGAGGACAAGTTGTAGGCGACTGCTGACGATCCGTGGGGAATTTCCTGTGGAATTACCAGTCAGAGAGTGCATGGAAGCAGAGCACATCTTTTGGCTTTTTCCGGTCTGTCACCTCCTGTCTGGCTCTAGAGAGTTTTGTGCGCTCCCGTTCAGGAGGCAGCGGGTTTTCAGCTGGAAATTTGGGGTGGTTTTGTTTCCTCAGGGTCTGGGGTCTTTCCTGAGAGAATCAGCCCTCCCATAAATCCCCCGGGTCGTTCTACACAGCTGCTTTGGCCGTGGCTCAGAGAGAGAGAAGGGAAATGACTTTTTAGGGTGTTGAAATTTCTCCAGGCAGGAGTGGGAGGTCGTCTTGCCCCTCCCCAGAGCCCTGCAGGCGCATGGGAGTAGCTCAGTGCCGGCGCAGCTCTCTGAGCAATAACAACGCTTGGGAGGTTCGGGTGTTGATAGCAGCTCTCCTGTCTCCTGGGGCCCAAGGTTCGGTCTCACGGTCCCGGACCGGTGAGGGAGAGAAGGAACTTGTGCTATTCTTGGAAAAGCTTCTGTTATTCCTTGTGCAGCCTTTTAATTCTGTGTTCTGATGGACTGTCCGCTGTCTTTCTAACAGGACTTGTCAGAGATTCAGATTTAGGAATTGAATTTGGGTCCGTTCACTTCAGGATCTTGCCAAGCCTGAAGGCCTGGGGCGATGACTGCTCTCAGCGAGGGCTCTTTATGAATCCTCTGTCAGATTTCCCTCAGTGCTGGGCAGGAAAGGCGAGGGTTTGGATCAGGAATTCTGCAAGGGGGCCCTGTGTGACCATTGGCTTCTTGTGTGTGTGTGTGTGCATCAGTGAGCCAAAATCAAGAGCAAAGGCTGGTTTGGTTTTACTAACTTAGAGTAACTTTTAAAAAAAGTAATCAACTTTTTCTTCTTTTTTTAATTTAGGTGCTGGACTTGCCTGTCTGGACGTGTGCTGAGCTCTCGCTGCTGTGGACTGTGCAGCCTTAATTGCTGCAGGTTCCTGTTCTTCTCACCAGCTCAAAGTACACGTGGGGTTTTTTCCCCTTCTATATAGAGCTGTTGAGTTTGGTGATTTTCCTGAATTGAGGATATTGAAGGTCGAGAAGGAAGATTTGTGTCTTTTTGTGCTTTTCTGTTGTTATTTTTAGCACCTGCTCACCATCTGGACATGGTTGGAATACTGGAAACATAAAAGTTTTTAGGTTCAGTGCTTATTTATGCAAACCCAGGTTTTTTTTTTTTTTTTTTTTTTTTGAAAGGTCTCCATTTGTCTGGGCACTGTTCCTGGTAGTTTGATGTAGAAAAGGTCACGTGAACAGCAGGGAGCAGTGAGCACTTGGAAGGGGGGGTGCAGGTATTTCATCCAGGGTGGGGCAGTGAATGTGGCCTAGGAACAGCTCTCTGGTCAAGTGAGCAGCAGAGGAACTGAAGGATGCTCTTCCCCAGCAGAGCTGCTGCTTTGTGCTCTGGGGCAGCGCTGCCGCTGCTGGGCTTCCTCGGGGAAAACAGCTCCTTTGGGATGTGCTTTGCTGCAAAGGTTTCCCTGAGCTGGGTGTCTGCAGGAGGCAGAGTCGGGATACCAGTGTCAGGAGTTTTCCATGGTTTCCAGGCTGTTGTACACAGCACGTTCCGGGCAATTTGCGAGCGTGAGGCAGAGCAAAATGGGTGCAATTGGACTCTGCAAATGCAGTTCAGGCAGACGTTGATCTTTTAACTTTTCCATGGCAGGTGCGAATTCTTGGGCATTTGTGAGTCTGCCTTGACTTGCAGGGATTGAAGGGTTTAGGTGTGGAATTGTTTGGCCAGCTTGCTCCAAGGCATCGTGTACTTCTGGAAGTGCCACACACCTCGCAGGACCGAGGAGCTGCTGGCTGGGTGCTGGTTCTGCTCTGCCCTGGGAACTGGGAGCCCCTGGGAGGGCTGGGGGTGACACCTGGAGATGGGCTGGGGAAGCCTGGAATTGTATCTCAGCACTTTTCTATGCAGCTCTATGGACCGGTGTGTGCTGAACAAAGCGGCTCTTCAGCACAATAAATTCAGCAGTTTGGAAAAACCATGGAATATCTCCGAGTTAATGATGGGAGAGGGTTGGGGCTGCTCCCTGATAACGTGCAGGGCTCGGGGGTGCAAAACGAAGATGGGGAGAGGAGTGGGGGCTGCTCCTCGTTGTCGGGGCGCCGCGGGCGCTGCGCAGCCTTCCCCTTTTACTTCCCAATTCCTCATTTTGTGCCTCCTTTTCCCTTGGGGATGTGCCCAGGCCGCATTCCAGCGGCCGCCGTGGGACAGCGCCTGCGGGCGGCGGGGTTTCCCGCGTGATTGACGGGCCCAGCGGCCAATGGGAAGGCGGGGCGGGCCGAGGGCTGGCCAATGGGGAGGCGGCTCGGGGCTGCGCGTGGCCAGTTGGAATCGGCGGGAGCGGTTGGGGCGGGCGGGCACGGACGGGCCCGGGCGGTGAGCGAGGAGCGGGAGAGCGGGATGGGGAACGGGACGGGGAACGGGATGGGGAACGGGGGGGAACGGGACGGGGAACGGGATGGGGGAGCGGGGGAACGGGATGGGGGAGTGGGGGAACGGGATGGAGAGCGGGGGATGGGATGGGGAACTGGGGAACGGGATGGGGAGCGGCATCATATTTATTTTTATTTTTGGGTTTAATATTATTTTTATGTCTAATTTTTCCCTTCCCTTCCCTTTCCTTTCCCTTTCTCTCTTCCACCTTTCTTTCCCTTTCCCTTTCCCTTTCCCTTCACACTCCCTTTCTCTTTCTCTTTTCCGTCTCTTTCTTTCCCTGATTCCTGAATTTTTTTTGCCCCAGAATCCACAGCCCAAGCCACGTGCACACACTGCAGATGTGAAGTGTATTTTTACTGCCAGCAAGCACCTGGGAATAAAAAAACCTCAGCCCCAAAGCTTGATGTCTAAACAGCAACACAGAAGTTCTAAACCAGCTGTCTGGATTTGAAAAGACATATGTCTTTGGAAGTGAACATAGAGTTCAACCTGATGTAGTGATCGACTTAGGTTCAGCTTAAAAAAGGCCCTACCGACATTTTATTGTATCTAATCCCTGCTTTCCCCTGCGTTTTAGTTCTTGCCTCTCGGCCCACTCTGTTTCACGGGGCTGTACATGGTAAAACACTTCCCTGTGTGCTTTCTGGGTTTGAGCTGCCCTGCCCCGGCACGTAGGGTCACGGTTAAGTAGAAGAGTTATAAAACTTAGTGGTTCATCTCTTTTTCATGGGTTTTTGGGCAGAAGACTTATGGGCCCGGTGTGGGAATAACTCCCAGCCCTCGGCGTCTCGTTGACCGCCTCCCGTTGTCTCGCAGGTCCCCGAGGCGGCTCCGGATCTCCGCGGTCACCGACGCTGCCGATTTTCCCGGCGCGCGCCGTTCGACGTCGAGGAGCGGCATCCAGAAGCTGTGTCGGAGCATCTCCATGGCTGGGATGTTTGGAGTAAGGGCTGCAGTCAGGGTGTAAGCTGAAGGGTGTGTGACTGTGTGTGTGTGTGTGCCTGTGTCTGTCTGCCTGCGAGAAGAGTGCGGGTGTGGAATGGTCCTAACCTTGTGTGTGTGAGTTTTGCCTTTCAGGCTTTTCAGCTGCTTTTTAAACTCAGGGTAAAAACAACCCAGCTGCGCTGTCTGGGGATGTTTTCCCTCCCGGCTGGGTTTGTTTATCTGGGACCCGGCCGGTCTGTGAGGTGCCGTTCATCGCCAGGGTTTGGGTGCCGACCGTGCCGGGGATTTGTCAGGCGGGATGATTTTGGGGCTCCCGGGAACCGCGTTCCCATGGGGTGCTCTTGAGACGAGAGCGAGGGTGGGTTTGTGTGTCAGCTGAAGGAGGTGTGTGGTGGATGAGTGTTTTCTTCTCCCTGTGCTGCTGTTGTTTTGGGTTTCCTGAAACAATAAAATGTAATGAATTTTCCAGAAATAGAACAATTGTTACATTGTACTGATAGGGGGTTGGCTTGTGTTGCTCTGTGTTGGTGTTTGCTGCTGCACTTGCACATATTGCTCTGTATGTCAATTGGACTTTGACCAGTGTGCATATGGATTGTATTTGTGCTTGTGTATGTTGTTATTTCCACTTGCTTTGCTGAAGTGTAAATAAAAAACCCTCGTTCAATCAAGTTGAATAAACCCTAATAAAGATACCCCCCCTCCCCCCTTTTGGTTGCTCTCTTCCTTTGGTGTGGTTTAGTAATTTTTTCGCCGTATTTCTTGCTTTGCTGCTCTGCTTTGCTTTACTTTTCAGTCTATTCCTCCCTTGACTTTTTCTAACTCTTTATCTTTTTCTCACTGTTTAACTGTTTCTGGATGTCTCTGTCACTCTATTTCTCAGTTTCTCTTTTTCTCTTCAACACTAATTCTCTTTTAAACTCGATTTCTTTTTCTCTCAAACCCTATTCTGTTTCTCTATTCCTTTTTCTCTCTATTTTTCTTTCTCTTTCTTTGTGACTCTGACTTTCTTTCTCTCTGACTTTCTTTCTTTTCTCTGACTTTCTCTCTCCGACTTTGACTTTCTCTCTCTGACTTTGACTTTCTTTCTCTCTCTCTCTCTGACTTTGACTTTCAAACGACCTTTCTCACCTTCCCTCCTTTGTTAATTTTTACCTTTCTACCTTTGTTTGTTTCTGTAGCAGCTTGGAAAAAAACAGAGACCACTCTTTCTTCAGGCATGATCTGCCCCAGTCTTTGGTTAACAGAGCACAGAGGTGTTCAGTGCCATCGTGAGTCTTTAGGGCTGTGGCTCCTGCAGAGGTCCTTGGTGCTCTGATGGACGTGCTCCAAGCGTCCATCCTGGACTCCTGTATCGGGGGCGAGAAGGAAAGCATGTTTTTCCGTGTCACAATTCTGACTTCTGCTACTGTGCGCGTAGTAGCCTTTCTCTGTGCGCTACCCTCACCTGCCGGGTCGTTTGCACCGCGCTGACCTGCGTTGTTTCAAACGTTCGTCTTGCGCATTGCTGCACTCCTCCCGAACCCAAGCACGGGCTGGGCTCTTCTCCTTCTCGCTAACACCGCAAGTAAGAACACCGCACCCGTGCATGTGAACTCAGCAGCGCCGTGCACGTGCAGTTAAAAAGCAGTAATAAAACTCCTCAAACCTAAAAAAACCCCAGCAAAAATACCTGCACATAAGCGGCAGAACTCAAAAAAGCAAAGGAATGAGCAACGACTTGGAGAGCGGCACACGCGCAGTAAATTGAGAAGCCGTGCCCGTGCAGTAACGCGGAAAACCGCACGGGTGCAATGACAGAAAGCGACGTGCGCGCAGGGAAGCGGGAGAGCTGCGTGGTGCTGCTCGCTGCTTCCACCTGCTGGTGCACAGGAGGCACTACAGCCACCCCGGGGAGCAGCTGCAGGCGCGCATTGGCCCAACGATGCCGGCTGAAGAAAGCTGCGCGTGTGCAGGGAGCGGCCGCAGCTACCCACGCGCAGCGCCGCGGGAAGGCCGTGCGGGCGCGGCGGCTTTTTACGCTCGGTGCTGCCGCTCAGGGGGTAACATCCCGTACCGCAGGCCACGACCTCACGATTTCCGTGGGTGCCGCCGCCTCATGCTTGTCCCGGCCGTGTGGGGCTTCAGTGGCCAGAGCGCAAATCGCGGAGCGGTGGCGCTGCTGCCGCCAGGCATTCGCGGTCCTGTTGCTCGGATGCTGGGCACGTTCTGTAGGGGATAAAACGAACGTTTTGGGGGTAAAATGTGAGTTAATTTGTATGGGAGAAAATGAACGTTTTGAGGTAAAATCGGGGCAATTAGTAGGTGACATTTTGGGATGAAAATTGAGGTTCTTATCGGTAGGGGACAGACAGAGACAATTTGAGGGAAAAGACCTGAGCTAATCTGTGAGGGACAGAATGAACGTTTTGAAGGTACATACGAGGAAAACTACAGGGGACAGAGTGAAAATTTTAGTTTTAATATAAGAAGGGCAGCGCGCCCGCGCATGCGCAGTAGCAACCGCGCCCGCGCATGCGCAGTAGCAACCGCGCCCTCGCATGCGCAGTAGCCCGCGCGCCCGCGCATGCGCAGTAGCCCGCGCGCCCGCGCATGCGCAGTAGCCCGCGCGCCCGCGCATGCGCAGTAGCAACCGCGCCCGCGCATGCGCAGTAGCAACCGCGCCCGCGCATGCGCAGTAGCAACCGCGCCCGCGCATGCGCAGTAGCCCGCGCGCCCGCGCATGCGCAGTAGCAACCGCGCCCGCGCATGCGCAGTAGCCCGCGCGCCCGCGCATGCGCAGTAGCAACCGCGCCCGCGCATGCGCAGTAGCCCGCGCGACCGCGCATGCGCAGTAGCCCGCGCGCCCGCGCATGCGCAGTAGCCCGCGCGCCCGCGCATGCGCAGTAGCAACCGCGCCCGCGCATGCGCAGTAGCAACCGCGCCCGCGCATGCGCGGTAGCCCGCGCGCCCGCGCATGCGCAGTAGCAACCGCGCGCCCGCGCATGCGCAGTAGCCCGCGCGCCCGCGCATGCGCAGTAGCCCGCGCGCCCGCGCATGCGCAGTAGCAACCGCGCCCGCGCATGCGCAGTAGCAACCGCGCCCGCGCATGCGCAGTAGCAACCGCGCCCGCGCATGCGCAGTAGCCCGCGCGCCCGCGCATGCGCAGTAGCCCGCGCGCCCGCGCATGCGCAGTAGCAACCGCGCCCGCGCATGCGCAGTAGCAACCGCGCCCGCGCATGCGCAGTAGCAACCGCGCCCGCGCATGCGCGGTAGCCCGCGCGCCCGCGCATGCGCAGTAGCAACCGCGCGCCCGCGCATGCGCAGTAGCCCGCGCGCCCGCGCATGCGCAGTAGCAACCGCGCCCGCGCATGCGCAGTAGCAACCGCGCCCGCGCATGCGCAGTAGCAACCGCGCCCGCGCATGCGCAGTAGCCCGCGCGCATGCGCAGTAGCCCGCGCGCCCGCGCATGCGCAGTAGCAACCGCGCCCGCGCATGCGCAGTAGCCCGCGCGCCCGCGCATGCGCAGTAGCAACCGCGCCCGCGCATGCGCAGTAGCAACCGCGCCCGCGCGGGGGCCGCGCGCAGTGGGGCAGCGCGCCCGCGCATGATGCGCAGAGGTTTCTTTCGGACCTGGGCTGCATTTCCATCCCCCGCTCTGGGAGTCACCAGGTGCGTTAGGAGCGAGCCGATCCCGCTCCCTGAGACACAAGGGCTTGCTCGAGGAGACCGTTCCTGTTCCTCTGTTCCAGCCACTCTGCTCTCCCCAAAACACCCATTTCCTCGGAGCTCCTCTGAAACTGCATTTCCATGGACCCAGGGCTCCAGAAGCTGCAGAGTCCTGCAATGGGGTTTCTTTGGGAAGGGACCTTAAGCTCTTGCAGTTCCACCTCTGTCATGAGAATTTCAGGGCTCTAAGACTCACAGAACCATTTGGGCTTGGAAGGACCTTAAAGCTCATCCAGTGCCAGCACTGCCACGGGCAGGGACACCTCCCACTGTCCCGGGCTGCTCCCAGCCCCAGTGTCCAGCCTGGCCTGGAACATTCCAGGGCATCCAGGGGCAAATCCTCCTCTCTGGGCAGACAGAATGAGCTAAACCTGGCTATTCCTGAGGGAGTGATGGCAGCACAGCCGAGTCCTGCATCCCTGATTCCCACGGGGTTGTGGTTTGGGGATTTCTTTTCCATCCATTAAAGCTCCTTTCTAGTTCCGGGAGCTGGAAGTTTGGGAGGATGTGACACCTGGCATTAGAGCCCCCATTCCAGCAGCATCCATTGCACCTGAACGTTGTGCTCGAGTCCACTTTAGACTCAGCCCAGTTTTGATTAAGTCTACCAAGGCTTTTGAGGCCATGAGATGTTGCCTGGAAATCAGAAAATGCCAAAGGGGACTGGAGATCCGTGTTGGAATCACGGGATCGCTGCTGCAGAGGGGAGGTGGAATTCAAAACCCCTCATGAAGAGATTATGTGCAGAGTTTTGACTGAAATATAACTGTTTAACGAGCTCCAAATTGTGTGCTTTATTATATAAACATTCTATTTGCAGGAGAATATCTGGAAAAGACCTTTGGGATCGCCAAGTCCAACCCTCAACCCAGCCCCACCAGCACGCTCCCCAGCCACCCCTGTCCTCCAGCGCCACATCCACGGTTTTTGAAGCCTTGCAGGGATGGCGTCTCCACCCCTGGCCCGGCCTTGGTCATCCAGGGACAAGGATTCCTCTGCTTTTGCAGGAAGAGGGAAGGGGAAGCGTTTCCCTCGCAGATGGGACAGAAACGTGTTCCACAGGCTCCAGGCGTGGGTGAGTGACAGCTGAAGGCTGAGCTACGGTGAGCAGCAGAGCTAATTACCACCTTCCCCCAGTGCTCTAATTACCACCTTCCCCCAGTGCTCTAATTAGCACCTCCCTCAGCTCACCCTTCCACCCAGCCACTTCCTCAAGCCTGTTTTTCAGGGGTTTTGTCACCCGGCATTCGGCTGCCGCGCAGCTTTGTCCTCCAGGTGCTGCTCCTGCCCGGAATTGGACCCAAGGGGATGGAAAACGCCGTGGTTCCAGTGGGATTTGGGTCTCCGGCACATCCCGCCCGCTGTGCCCTCAGCCTGGTGCCCCCAGCCACAGGGAAAGGGAGCAGGTGGTGTAATCCCCCACCTAATCCTAAAGATTTCTCTCCAGGAATGCCGGGGCCTCCCAGCTCAGCAGAGCATTCCCTGGTGCCAGGCGCTTCCTCACACGCAGGGAAAAGGTGGAAACCCAACGCTTTTCCCAAAAGCCCAAAATATTCCCCCATCTGGCAGCCGGGAGCTGAGGGAATGGGCACCTTCCCCTTCTGTCTGGGTGCCTGCGGCAGCTCCGAGGTGTTGCTCGGGGATTTTCAGTGCTGGGGCTCCTGCAGGGCCAGGGAAGTGCTTTGGGCCCCGTCATCCGTGCAGGGAAAAGCAGATATTCCATTAACCCCTTAGAGACCATTGCAGGAGCTTCCTGGGAGAACTGGGAATGGGGATCCGTAGGGGGATTGACTCCCAATTAATGCTGTCAGAAACCCTTCAGCCACCCCAAACCACCCCAAACCTTCCACAAACAAACCTGGAGGAGAACCCAGGGCCTCCTTGTGCCCTGGCCGTGTCACACCCTGGCAGTGCCACTCTGTGCTTCCCCTTCTTTGGGCCAGAATTGTTCCCAGAATGATAAACCCGGAGGGAAGTGTTTCCACCTGGGAAAGTGAGGCTGTTCCCACACCACCCTCCTATTTATTTCATGAGGAATTTTGAAATTTTGGTTTTCTGCTCCAGCCAGGGACAGAAGAAAGTTTGGGCAGCAAAAAAAATCTGAAGTTGAATCAGATCTTAAGCCTGGATTTAAAATGGATCACATTAAAAGAACCCAAAAAATCCAGAAAAGAATGAAAGAATTCGTAATTCTCTTTCTGATCTCCCTCTGCTGCATCCCTGTCCTCCCATCCACTCTTCCCATCTCCAATTATAGATCCCTCCAGGCAGAGCCCTGCCAGTGTTTCTGTCAGGGAAGTGCCAAGCCCATCCACAATGCTTTACAAATAATCACAGGGAACACAGATTTTGTGAAATATTGAAGCTTTTGCTGTTAAAAAAAATGAAGTCTCTCTGCCATATCAGCCACGATGAAATGTCAGTGTGCCACCCTTCCCCAAGTAACATCCTTCCCTCTGTCACTCTCGCTCTGGCACATGGCAGGCCGGGATCATCTCCTCCTTCCCACAGGGAAGGAGTTGGGTTTAAATTCGAGACACAAACTTGGACAAAATTGAATGTCTGAGGTGTGTAAGAATAAGGGAAAATCGTCTCAGATCTTCTTCAGCTGCCTTTGTTTCCTGCCCTGTAACTCTTCACTCCCTGAAATGACTCAGAACTTCTGTCCCTGTTCCCTGGGAGCAGAGCCCGCCCCCCCCCCCCCCCCCCCCCAGCTGCCCCCTCCTGTCAGGGAATTCCAGAGAGAGAAAAGGTCTCTCTGGAGCCTCCTTTTCTCCAGGCTGAGCCCCTGGGAGAGCAGGGATTGAGCAGGTGTGGGGGCTGAGGTGCTCCAGCTTTAAGGTCTCACTCTGAGAGCATTCTGAGTTTGTTTCCAGGCTGGAAATGGTGCCTGGAATTTTGGGTGGCCAACGGGGATCTCGAGGATTTGAGGTGGCAGCTGGGAGAGAAACCTGCTGCCCAAATGGTACTGGAGGTTATTTCCCTCTCTCTGGAATCTCTGTCAATTAAGAGCCCAGCCTTCTCCGGGGCTGCAGTTGCATTATTTGCTTTCACCTCCGATCTGCCCGAGGTGGAGTGAACTCCTCTGGAGCTGGCAAACGCCAACAGATCCCATCTCCACAGAGTTAAGGGATGGAATTGTATTTCTCTTAACCTCTTTTGACCGGGAAGTTGGGATTTTCCCCCTCTGCCTGATCCCTGTTTCTCCTTTCTCGAGTCTTGAGTTGTTTTGGGGAGCAGAAGGTTCAGGGCTGTGCCCCTGAAGCAGCTCTGGCTGTGTGAACACAGCAACTTTCTGCAAGTTAAATCTGCTGCTATTTCTGTATTTGAAAAGGAGCTGAAATGCCAGTGGTGATGTAATGTTCATTTACATTTAGGGTCTGTTTCTATTTATTTTTGCTCCTATTAACTTCATCTTGATTCCAACAGTTTGGGGTTTGTTTTTTTTTTACCCGCTGAGGCTCTCTTTGCTGTGAACAGCTCGTTTTTTACTTCAAGCCTGCCAGATTTCCTGCCTTATCGAGTCCATGAATGAAGAAGAATGACAGGTAGAAGGGGAAATGGATGTCTCCTCCCCAAGGGAAGGCTCCTGAATTGGATAGGAGCCGTTTCTCTAGGAACTGCTGCCTCTGGTTGCCGCTGGAATGGCTCTGGAAGGAGCTTGGAGGGGATCATTCACCTCGGCTTTGTCCCGGGTGTGCAGAGCTGGGGAGATGCTTTCGGGCTGAGAGATTTCCTGTGCCATCTTCCATGAACATGAAGAGAGGTGGATTAAAAGTGCCTGCAGAGCTCTGATGTGCAGCCTGTGGCTCCCTGCTCCCACTGCTGCTCCGCTCAAGGAGTTTCTCAGCCCCAGAGCAGGAGAAAAAGGCAGAAAATCATGGAATCCTGGGGTTGTTGAGGCTGGCAAAGGCCTCTAGCATCATCAAGTCCAAACATCAACCACCACCATGGTCACACCAACCCATGACCTCAAGTGCCATGTATTTATCCATACATATTTATCCCTACATATTTATCCCTATATTTATCCATATGTTTATCCATGTATTTACCCATGTATTTATTCCTATATTTACCCATGTATTTACCCAGGTATTTTATGAACACTCAAGTGCCATATCCATGTATTTTATGAGCACTTCCAGGGTTGGTGACTCCACCACTGCCCTGGGCAGCTGTTCCAGCGCTGGACAACCCTTCCCATGCTGGGCCAGGAGATGGATTCTGGAAATGCAGACTCTGAGGAGCTGGGGATTAAGGCAGCATTGGATTCCTTTATTCTCCCAGAAGGATAAAGGAGATTTATCCCCAGACGAACCAGAGGTGATCACACTGAGGTCATTAGTGGGATTTCTTCCTTACTCCCACAAATACCCACTGGGGTGACAGAGTTCCCTACAAGGGCGGTGTTGGAAGGAGCTGCTGGAATGTTTTGCTGTTTATTGGGATCCACAGGATGTTTGGTGTCTCTCAGAGCTGTTCCAGGCTTTCCACAGACCCAAACGCTCCTCACACTTCTCCTCAGAGTAGAGAGGTTTCCCAGAGTGCTGGTTTTTAATTTCAGATGCTGGGATAACGACACGGCTTCAGGAGGCAGGAGACTCATTGTGCTGTGCCTCAGTCCAGGCAGGGACAACCCCCAGCTAATAAAAACCTCTTTAAAGCACAAAAAGTCCCATTAAGCTGATATTATAAAGGCTGCAAATTGAAGCAGGCCTCAATCAGAAAGCAGCAGAATTTAATTCCCCCCCTTGCCCATTTGCATGATGATCTCCTTCCTAATGGCCCATCTACGCTTTTCCCACAGAAGTGCTGTCCCGAGGTTGGAGATGGTTCCAGCTTTATGGAGCTTTGATCTTTATCTGGTTTTACTTTTTACAGGGCACAGAACCCGAGAGTGGCAGCTGCTTTCCTCTTGTTCCTCCTGTGGCAGTGAACTGCTCTTCCCGAGGATGGCTGCAGGAACTCTCAGGCAGCAGAACGTATGGAATGCCAGGCACGCTACAGAATTCCAGTGGGAGCAGCAGGAACTTCTGTTCTTTACTGGCAGGGCTGTGCCATGAAGGGGAGCTCGGAGATATTGGTCAGCTCAGGGAATGAGCCTGGCTCATGGTAAGGAAATTCACTGTGCAGTTACTTCGGGCCCTTCTCCTCCTTCTCCTCCTCCTTCTCCTTCTCCTTCTCCTTCTCCTTCTCCTTCTCCTTCTCCTTCTCCTTCTCCTTCTCCTTCTCCTTCTCCTTCTCCTTCTCCTTCTCCTTCTCCTTCTCCTTCTCCTTCTCCTTCTCCTTCTCCTTCTCCTTCTCCTTCTCCTTCTCCTCCTCCTCCTCCTCCTCCTTCTCCTTCTCCTTCTCCTTCTCCTTCTCCTTCTCCTTCTCCTTCTCCTTCTCCTTCTCCTTCTCCTTCTCCTTCTCCTTCTCCTTCTCCTTCTCCTTCTCCTTCTCCTTCTCCTTCTCCTTCTCCTTCTCCTTCTCTTCCCAACACCAGTTCCAGACCTCAGTATAATCCATGTTCCCACAGCCTGACCTTGCAGTTTTCCCAGTTTAGCAGCCCCAGCCACACTTGCAGCCTCTCTGTCTGGACTTTGTCTTGCTGAAATCTCCCTTTGTTGATCCTTTGCTGCCTCACCTTTTATCCAGCAATAACGTGCAGTGGGTGGAAGCTTCTCAGAATTCCCTCCCTGTTCCACTGGAAACATTCCCAAGTGGAAGCAGCTGCACTGCCCATCAGCACTTGCCTGCTTTTAGGGGTGGTTGAGGCATGAAGGATGCAACAAATGGAGTTGGCTCTAAGGGGATGAAATGCTCCCCCTGAGGCTGCTCAGAGAGCTGGAGCTGAGGAATCCGGGTGGGAATCACTGCAGGAAAAAGGAAGGAAAAGAGAGCAGAGGAACAGGGATGCAATTCCAACCTCTCCAAGGACTGGGATGGGCACATTCACCAACACCATTTAATCTAGACACGATTTCTTCTTTGCCTCTGGCTGCCAGGAGCAGGATGAGCAGTTTAATGAGTTTAAATAGTGAATAGTTTAATTAGCTGGAAGAGACTGGATCAATAGCTGCTTAAACAAACAACTGGATCCCTGTTTCCAAGCTTGGATGTAGTTTTGGAAGGTTCCTGGCAGTTTGGCAGGGATTAGTGATGCTGAGAATGTGCTTTTTTGTGGGTTTGGGGCTTTTACTCCTGTTCACGTGGCTGCTCTTTTTCTTGTTGAGTGGAAAACAGGAGGGAAAGAGCAACGATGGAAGGAATTCCACTCTTGCTGCTTGAAGGGATGGATCAGGAAGGGAACAGGCTGCAGGGAATTTGGAGTGCAAACTGAGATCTCTCCGATATTTTCGGCTCAGTCAGTCCATCAGTGCTTGGTGGCTGTTTAGGCCACGTGCAAGGTGAATGATGGTGCACATGGCAGAGCTGCTGGTGGCTCCTTCCCCTGCCTGGCTGTCAGTCACCCTGCAGGGTGCTGGAGCAGCGTGCCAGAGGCCGTGGATCCTATGGATCCCATGGATCCCAGGGGCGTGATCAGGAGCCTGGGCCTGCTGGCCACTCCTTGCTCTCTCTTACCCTGATTTTTCAGCTCTGCAGCGAATCCAGCTTGAGTTTTTCAACCCCCTAGAAAACCCAGGGACCTTTCATGTCTGTTCTCAGATCTGGGATTTAAATCCAGCCCTTATCAAAGCACCCCGTGACCAGGCAGGCCCTGAATCCCAGCAGGGGTCTGATAAAGAGGGACCTGACATCCTAAAGAAACCCTTTGAAATCCTGCTGGGATTGATTTGTATCCATAATGGAGCCCCGAGCTCTCTGCCAGGGAGAGATGAAGCTGCTCCTTTGCTTTATTATCCTCAGGCCCTTCCCAGCTTTGAGGGAAATTCAGTCCCTCTTCAAGCCCCAAAATCATGGAAAAGCTCCTTTGTATCCTCTCCACAGCCCCTACGTGGATTAATCAACTTTTTATTTGATATGGTGTCATTCTCCTTTTTTTTTCCATAGCTAAAACTCCACGGTGAGCAATCAGAGCAGAAATAGGAAATGCAGGAGTCTTGGATTCCACAGTGGGATTAACTTCCCTTTTCTGCTCTCTTTCAGGACAGGAAAAACCACTGAACTCGCCCCATCTTTGGGACCAAGAGCTTTGGTGCTGGAGTAGGCAAAGCCAGCTAGGGCCCCCCTTGTCCTGCCCATGGTGTGGGTCAGGGACAGGCTCCTCTTCTCCTCTGCGCTGGGATGAACTGCCTAGGGAATGCTATTTCTGACAGCCCGGTCCTAGCCCCGGCTACTGGAAATGGGCGGAGGTGAAGAGGCAAGTGCCAGAGTTGCTTGGGGATGATGGAATTGTGGTGTTTGGCTGTGCCCAGAGGGGCAGGTTGGGCATTTCTGTGTGTCTGAGGACCGGTTTGGGTGCTGGGGAGCCCGGGGAGCCGAGCTCTCAGTGCATTCCCAGCTCTCCCAGGGGTGGGAGCTGGTGCAGGGCTGGGTGACAGCCTCTGGTCGGGCTCGGGGCAGGCCCTGGCCCCGGCACAGACACGCTGGGGTGGTTTGGGGACGCTTGGGGAGCCGTGGGAGGAAAATGAGGGATGGTGCTGGGCGGAGCGATCAGCCTGTGCTCGTGTCAGCGCAGCCGTGCAGGGCACTGGGATCTGGGTAAAACACCGGCTCTCCTGGTGTTCAGGGAAGCAAGGTCTGTATTTATCCATACATATTTATCCCTACATATTTATCCCTATATTTATCCATATGTTTATCCATGTATTTACCCATGTATTTATTCCTATATTTACCCATGTATTTCCCCAGGTATTTTATGAACACTCAAGTGCCATATCCATGTATTTTATGAGCACTTCCAGGGTTGGTGACTCCACCACTGCCCTGGGCAGCTGTTCCAGCGCTGGACAACCCTTCCCATGCTGGGCCAGGAGATGGATTCTGGAAATGCAGACTCTGAGGAGCTGGGGATTAAGGCAGCATTGGATTCCTTTATTCTCCCAGAAGGATAAAGGAGATTTATCCCCAGACAAACCAGAGGTGATCACACTGAGGTCATTAGTGGGATTTCTTCCTTACTCCCACAAATACCCACTGGGGTGACAGAGTTCCCTACAAGGGCGGTGTTGGAAGGAGCTGCTGGAATGTTTTGCTGTTTATTGGGATCCACAGGATGTTTGGTGTCTCTCAGAGCTGTTCCAGGCTTTCCACAGACCCAAACGCTCCTCACACTTCTCCTCAGAGTAGAGAGGTTTCCCAGAGTGCTGGTTTTTAATTTCAGATGCTGGGATAACGACACGGCTTCAGGAGGCAGGAGACTCATTGTGCTGTGCCTCAGTCCAGGCAGGGACAACCCCCAGCTAATAAAAACCTCTTTAAAGCACAAAAAGTCCCATTAAGCTGATATTATAAAGGCTGCAAATTGAAGCAGGCCTCAATCAGAAAGCAGCAGAATTTAATTCCCCCCCTTGCCCATTTGCATGATGATCTCCTTCCTAATTGCCCATCTACGCTTTTCCCACAGAAGTGCTGTCCCGAGGTTGGAGATGGTTCCAGCTTTATGGAGCTTTGATCTTTATCTGCTTTTACTTTTTACAGGGCACAGAACCTGAGAGTGGCAGCTGCTTTCCTCTTGTTCCTCCTGTGGCAGTGAACTGCTCTTCCCGAGGACGGCTGCAGGAATTCTCAGGCAGCAGAACGTATGGAATGCCAGGCACGCTACAGAATTCCAGTGGGAGCAGCAGGAACTTCTGTTCTTTACTGGCAGGGCTGTGCCATGAAGGGGAGCTCGGAGATATTGGTCAGCTCAGGGAATGAGCCTGGCTCATGGTAAGGAAATTCACTGTGCAGTTACTTCGGGCCCTTCTCCTCCTTCTCCTCCTTCTCCTCCTTCTCCTCCTTCTCCTTCTCCTTCTCCTTCTCCTTCTCCTCCTTCTCCTCCTCCTTCTCCTCCTCCTTCTCCTCCTCCTTCTCCTCCTCCTTCTCCTCCTCCTTCTCCTCCTCCTTCTCCTCCTCCTTCTCCTCCTCCTTCTCCTCCTCCTTCTCCTCCTCCTTCTCCTCCTCCTTCTCCTCCTTCTCCTCCTTCTCCTCCTTCTCCTTCTCCCTCTCTTCCCAACGCCAGTTCCAGACCTCAGTATAATCCATGTTCCCACAGCCTGACCTTGCAGTTTTCCCAGTTTAGCAGCCCCAGCCACACTTGCAGCCTCTCTGTCTGGACTTTGTCTTGCTGAAATCTCCCTTTGTTGATCCTTTGCTGCCTCACCTTTTATCCAGCAATAACGTGCAGTGGGTGGAAGCTTCTCAGAATTCCCTCCCTGTTCCACTGGAAACATTCCCAAGTGGAAGCAGCTGCACTGCCCATCAGCACTTGCCTGCTTTTAGGGGTGGTTGAGGCATGAAGGATGCAACAAATGGAGTTGGCTCCAAGGGGATGAAATGCTCCCCCTGAGGCTGCTCAGAGAGCTGGAGCTGAGGAATCCGGGTGGGAATCACTCCAAGAAAAAGGAAGGAAAAGAGAGCAGAGGAACAGGGATGCAATTCCAACCTCTCCAAGGACTGGGATGGGCACATTCACCATCACCATTTAATCTAGACACGATTTCTTCTTTGCCTCTGGCTGCCAGGAGCAGGATGAGCAGTTTAATGAGTTTAAATAGTGAATAGTTTAATTAGCTGGAAGAGACTGGATCAATAGCTGCTTAAACAAACAACTGGATCCCTGTTTCCAAGCTTGGATGTAGTTTTGGAAGGTTCCTGGCAGTTTGGCAGGGATTAGTGATGCTGAGAATGTGCTTTTTTGTGGGTTTGGGGCTTTTACTCCTGTTCACGTGGCTGCTCTTTTTCTTGTTGAGTGGAAAACAGGAGGGAAAGAGCAACGATGGAAGGAATTCCACTCTTGCTGCTTGAAGGGATGGATCAGGAAGGGAACAGGCTGCAGGGAATTTGGAGTGCAAACTGAGATCTCTCCGATATTTTCGGCTCAGTCAGTCCATCAGTGCTTGGTGGCTGTTTAGGCCACGTGCAAGGTGAATGATGGTGCACATGGCAGAGCTGCTGGTGGCTCCTTCCCCTGCCCGGCTGTCAGTCACCCTGCAGGGTGCTGGAGCAGCGTGCCAGAGGCCGTGGATCCTATGGATCCCATGGATCCCAGGGGCGTGATCAGGAGCCTGGGCCTGCTGGCCACTCCTTGCTCTCTCTTACCCTGATTTTTCAGCTCTGCAGCAAATCCAGCTTGAGTTTTTCAACCCCCTAGAAACCCAGGGACCTTTCATGTCTGTTCTCAGATCTGGGATTTAAATCCAGCCCTTATCAAAGCACCCCGTGACCAGGCAGGCCCTGAATCCCAGCAGGGATCTGATAAAGAGGGACCTGACATCCTAAAGAAACCCTTTGAAATCCTGCTGGGATTGATTTGTATCCATAATGGAGCCCCGAGCTCTCTGCCAGGGAGAGATGAAGCTGCTCCTTTGCTTTATTATCCTCAGGCCCTTCCCAGCTTTGAGGGAAATTCAGTCCCTCTTCAAGCCCCAAAATCATGGAAAAGCTCCTTTGTATCCTCTCCACAGCCCCTACGTGGATTAATCAACTTTTTATTTGATATGGTGTCATTCTCCTTTTTTTTCCCATGGATAAAACTGCACAGTGAGCAATCAGAGCAGAAATAGGAAATGCAGGAGTCTTGGATTCCACAGTGGGATTAACTTCCCTTTTCTGCTCTCTTTCAGGACAGGAAAAACCACTGAACTCGCCCCATCTTTGGGACCAAGAGCTTTGGTGCTGGAGTAGGCAAAGCCAGCTAGGGCCCCCCTTGTCCTGCCCATGGTGTGGGTCAGGGACAGGCTCCTCTTCTCCTCTGCGCTGGGATGAACTGCCTAGGGAATGCTATTTCTGACAGCCCGGTCCTAGCCCCGGCTACTGGAAATGGGCAGAGGTGAAGAGGCAAGTGCCAGAGTTGCTTGGGGATGATGGAATTGTGGTGTTTGGCTGTGCCCAGAGGGGCAGGTTGGGCATTTCTGTGTGTCTGAGGACCGGTTTGGGTGCTGGGGAGCCCGGGGAGCCGAGCTCTCAGTGCATTCCCAGCTCTCCCAGGGGTGGGAGCTGGTGCAGGGCTCTGGTCGGGCTCGGGGCAGGCCCTGGCCCCGGCACAGACACGCTGGGGTGGTTTGGGGACGCTTGGGGAGCAATGGGAAGAAAATGAGGGATGGTGCTGGGCGGAGCGATCGGCCTGTGCTCGTGTCAGCGCAGCCGTGCAGGGCACTGGGATCTGGGTAAAGCACCGGCTCTCCTGGTGTTCAGGGATGCAAGGTCTGAGGCACTGGATTTACTTGGGGCTTTCCAGGACAGCAGGAAGAAGAGGAAATGTGGTGCCAGAGGTGCGTCCCATCAGGTTGCAGTTCCCTCTTTCCCATTTCCATTTCCTCCTCAGTGCAGGTGTCCCCTGCAGCCCATGAGCACGGGGCCGGTGACAACTCCCTGTCTGTAGAGGGATTCCTTATGGAACAAGGGCAGATGACACTTGTGTGAGGCTTACGACTGTTAGAATTAGACCGGGATGGGTTTAAGGAAAACTAGAATCGTGTGTTAATCTTACTGGTCAATGAACAAATGGAATCCACACTTCTGTAAGAAAAAATATAGTGTATGGAGCATATAGAAGAAGCTGGTTTTGCCTGCTGCTGCTGCTTGGCTGTATCATGTAACCCCATTCGAACTCTGCCTTCAAGACAGCTGTGAGACCGTGAAATAAAGAACTTAGCAGAACAGCAGCCTCCTCTGCTCTTTCACCCTGGTCCGAGAAGGAGGGGTACCCTGTCAAAGGCTCAACACTTGCCTTTCTGACTTTGTTTCTAAATTTCTACCTTTCTAATTTTGTTTGTTTCTAATTTTTTTTTGTTTGTTTCTAACTTTGTTTGTTTTCAACTTTCTCCCTTTAGAAATTTGTTTGTTTCTTGTATTTTACCTCTTTGTTTGTTTCTAAATTTCTGCCGTTGTAACTTTGTTTCTAACTTTCTACTTTTAAAGTTTCATTTGTTTTTAACTTTTTACCATTCCTCCCAGGGAGGGATGTGTGCAGAATACTAAAACCTGTTAAGTTCTTCACTTTTACATCTATAGGCAAATGCTACTGATTTAGATGTAAATTCATTTGGAAATAAGCCAGCCCTCTCTGTCTACTCTGTCGCATACAGCAATATAAGAAGCTGGGAATAGAGATCCGCAGGTTTTGAGAATAAGGAGCCGGCGTTTTTCTGTAGGAAGGAAAGCAGCAAGCGCCTGGCCGCAGGAGCCGAGACGCTCGGGCTGCAGGAGCTGCAGAGCGCCCGGAGCCGGCTTTTCCCTGTGCTCTGTGCCTGCCCCCGGGCTGAGCTGGGCGGCGCTGCTGCCGCCCGGTGCCGGCTGAGCCGAGAGGGCGGCGGCCTCGGTGGCTGCCGAGCGTGGCAAGGAGCGGGAGCGAGCGGGGCGGTGTCTGTCAGCGGAGGGGAGGGTCCCGGGAGCGGCCCCGGTGCGGCCCCGGTGCGCGGGGCGGGCCCGGCCCGGGAGAGAGGGGCGGGGCCCCGAGCGATGGAGCCGCCCCCGTGCCGGGCAGGGCGGGCCCCGGGGCCGGGCGGGGCCGGGGCTCTGGGGCGGGGCCGAGCGGGGCCGGGGGCGGCTTCAGGGGCGGGGCCGGGCCCGGCTCAGGTGCGCGGGGCGGGGTCCGCACAGGTGCACGGGGTCCCAGGGCGGCTGCGCAGGGCGGGGCCGAGGTGATTTAAGCCCCCGAAATCGCCCCTGCCGCCATTTGCTCCCTCAGAGCTCGGGGAGGCTGCGGCCGGGCCGGGCTCCCCCGGCGTGGCCCGGGAGAGGCCCCCGCTCCCCCTCTTTCTTCCCCGTCTTTCTTCCCCCTGTTTCTCCTGCCCTTATCCTCCTCCTTCTTCCCCCGCTTATCACCTCTTTCCTCCCCCCCCCAGTTTCTTTCTCTCTCCCCCACACCCTCCCTGTCTCTCCCAGCCCCCTGCCTGCCCTCTCCCCAGCGCCCCCCCACCCTCTCTCCCTGCTCCCCTGTGCATCCCCGACCCCCCCCGCCTCCTTTCTCCCCCACCCCTCCTTTCTCCCCTCTCCGTACCCCGCTCCCCAACCCGACTCCCCTCTCTTCCTCCTCCTCTGACCATCATCCCTCCCCCTCACCCGACCTTTCCCTTCCCCCCTCGTTCTCCCCAACCCACCCCGACTCCTCTCCCTACCCCATCTCATCCCTCCCCGTTCCCTCTTTCCCCCGCAGCCGCGGGGCTCGAGGCGCCGGAGAATAAAGCCCAGAGGGCCGGAGCCCGGCGCCCCTGCCCTCGCTGGAGCCTCGCACGGGGGACCCGCTCGGCGGGTCCCCCGTGCAGTACAAAAACAGCGCCGGGGCTCCGGCTTTCCACACATCACACTGGGGATCCCCTCCTCAGGAGGGGTTCCCGGGGGGGGTGGTGGGTTTTGGGGAGGGTGGTGTGTTGGGGTGGGCCCCCTCCTCAGGAGGGGTTCCCGGGGGGGTGGTGGGTTTCGGGGAGGTGGGTGGGTTGGGGTTGGGGTGGGCCCCCTCCTTAGGAGGGGGTCCCGGGGGGGTGGGTGGGATGGGCCCCCTCCGGAGGAGGGGGTCCCGGGAGGGGGTCTGGGTGGGCCCCCTCCGGAGGAGGGGGTCCGGGGGAGGGGGGTGGGGCGGAGGGGGGACTTTCCCCCCCTCCAGTCCCCGCCCCCTCTCCCGGACCCCCTCCTCCGGACGGGGCTCACCCCGGCCCCCTCCCGGGACCCCCTCCTCCGGACCGGGGCCCCGGGGGGAGGGAGGGAGGGTGGGGTGGGGGGGTCTGGGCGGGAGGGGCTGTTGGTTTGGCCTGTGGTCTCTATGTCTGTTCATGCCACAGAGTGACGTGACCCCCTCTGCTTCCCCCCCCACCCCCCTCCCCGAGGCCCCGGTCCGGAGGAGGGGGTCCCGGGGAGGGGGCTGGGGTGAGCCCCGTCCGGAGGAGGGGGTCCGGGAGAGGGGGCGGGGACTGGAGGGGGGGAAAGTCCCCCCTCCGCCCCACCCCCCTCCCCCCGACCCCCTCCACCGGAGGGGGCCCACCCTGACCCCCTCCCGGGACCCCCTCCTCCGGAGGGGGCCCACCCCAACCCACCACCCTCCCTGAAACCCACCCACCCCCCCGGGAACCCCTCCTGAGGAGGGGGCCCACCCCAACCCACCACCCTCCCCGAAACCCACCACCCCCCCGGGAACCCCTCCTGAGGAGGGGATCCCCAGTGTGATGTGTGGAAAGCCGGAGCCCCGGCGCTGTTGTTGTACTGCACGGGGGACCCGCCGAGCGGGCCCGGCCCGTGTGGGGCTCCAGCGAGGGCAGGGGCGCCGGGCTCCGGCCCTCTGGGCTTTATTCTCCGGCGCCCCGTGCCCCGCGGCTGCGGGGGAAAGACGGGACAGAGGATGGGAATAAGGGAGCAGAGGGGGTCAAAGAAGGAGCGCAGGTGGGGGGTTCGGGGTGTGCAGGGAGAGGTGGGATGGGGGGACAGGAAAGGAGGCGGGGGGAAGACGAGGACGGAGCACAAGTGGGGGGTCAAGGTGCAGAGGGGAAACGAGGGAAGAGGAACAGGGGGAGGTGGAGGGGGAAGGAAAGGTGGGAGACGGAGGGGGAGGATTGCGGGCAGGTGGGGGGAACTGGGAGGGGAAGGGGAGCAGGGTGAGGGGGCAGGGGGGACCCGCGATGGGGGCGAAGGAACGGTGGAGAAGGGGAGAGAGGGTGGAGGGGTAGGGCAGGGTTGGGGTGTGTAGGGGGACAGGGAGGGGGGATGGGGGGGACCGGGCCGGGGGGGGAGGGAGGGGAGGGCTAGGGGGGAGAGGGGGGGGGGTAGGGGGGGGGGGTGTAGGGGGTGGGGGAGGGGAGGCAGAGGGGGGAGAACGGAGAAGGGTTAGAAGAAGACAAACTAACACAAATATAAAGGAAAAGAACTACAGAGACATAGAAATATGGAAATACAGAGATCTAGAGCCCGGTCCGGCCACAACCGTTCCCACCGAGCGCCGAGGGAGCAAATGGCGGCGCCGCCGATTCCCGAGGCTTAAATCCCCTCGGCCCCGCCCCGCGCAGCCGCTCTGGGGCCCCGCGCACCTGTGCGGACCCCGCCCTTCACACCTGTGCCGGGCCCGCCCCGCCCCGCCCGCGCCCGTAAATGCCGGCGGATCCGCGCCCGCTCCGCTTTGTGCGGTGGATGCTCATCCTGCTCCTCCCGGGCTGTGGCGGGACCGTCGTTCGGAGCGCTGTGCGGAGCCCGGCACCGGGGGCTGCTCCCGGCGCTGCGCCGAGCCCGAGGCGCTGAGGTGGGAACGGGACCCGGGCCCTGGGATTCGGGGCTGGGTCCTGTCGGTGTCTGCTGGGGGTCCCGGGCCGAGCCGCTTGTCTCTCGGCGGGCGGGGTGCGGCTGCCGGGCTCGGAGAACTGAGGTGGGATGGGGGATGGCATTAGGCATCGGGATCGCCGCGGCTGGCAAGTGCCGCTCCGGGATTGGCGCTGGCGCCGAGCCCGGCGCTGCCGCTCCGGCTGCGGCCAGCGCGGGGCTGGGCTCCCGCCGGAGCTCCGGCTACGCTCCCGCTGCGGCCGTGGGGAGCCGGGGCCGTGCCGGTGCCGGGCCCGCCGGGAGGGCGGCGCTTCCCCGCAGCAGGCGCTGGATCGCGCCTGGAAGCGGCCGGGCCGCGGGGACCGCCCGTGCCCGCCCCGGCACCCCCCGAGGCCGCCGCTCCCTCAGCGCCGCCCGCCCTGTGGGGCGCCCCCTGGCGCAACCGGAGCGCCGGCGCTCCCGGCCCGGCCCCGCCCGCAGCCCCCGCGGGGACGCGGAGCTCCCCCAGCCCCGGCACTGCCGAGGCCGCCGCACCCCCTGCGCACGGCAGCGCCCGCCTCCCCCTGCCCCGGGCCGCTCCCCCGGGGGCCTCCCGCCCGCCGCGGCCCCGCCCAACCAGCGCGCCTGCAGCGGGACGAGCCGCTCCCCCGGCCCGGCCGCTGGCGCCGAGGCCGCTGCTGCCGCTCCTGCTCTGACTGCGCCCGCTGCGGGACCGGGGCCTCGCCGGGGCTCGCTGCTGCTTGAGCCGCTCATCCCACAACTGCCGCTTGAGACCTGATGCTCTCCTTCCTCCCCCCCGCTTTCTCTGCGGCTTGCACGCTCCACTGCAAAAACCTCTGGCTTTAAAAGGCCAGGGAAAAATGTTTCTTCTTTATTTCCAGAGCACAGGAGATCCTGAGTGGCAATGGCTACACAAGGACCACCAAGTCGAACCCTTATGTGGATGGCTCCTCTGGCCACTGAACCCACACCTGGGCACTCTCAGCACCCTGCTCCAGCCAAGCCAATCTCAGCTCCTGGCAATGTCCTGCCTGGGATAGGAATGCCAAGTGCCAGCAAGATCATTCCTATGCAAATACAACTCCTTCTTTTATGCTAATGCTGCTTGCCACACCAGCCCCTGTAATTGCCATAGGGCAGAGCTCCATGGCCAGCACCTGATCATGCAACAACACAGGTGAGCAGTTGTGTGACAGCACTGAACTCTTCCCATAACCCTGATTTCCTGCCCTTTCCAGGATTTACCCAACAGCTGTAAAGGTGCTTGTTCCATGGCCCTTTCCAGGGAGAAATGAGCAAGGCAAGTCCTGAGGGTTCACTTGCTCCACGCCCAAAGCTCTTCTGGAGAGGGTCAGGGCTGCTCCTGCCTGCAGAGGGGCCTTTCCCACAGGTGAGTGTTCACAGCCCAAAATCCCAGGGGCTGCTGAGGCCGGGCCAGCTTTTGTGGCCCAGAGCTGCACAGAGCTCTCAGCGACTCCTGCTCACTGCCAGGAGTGTTCCTTGGTGCTCCTTGCGTGTGTCCCAGCTGGCAGGGAATGGGGGGAAGGAGAAGGCCAGGAGGCCCAGGAAGGGAAGCAGCAGCTCTTGTGCTTTGGATTTGCAGAGAGGAGCTGTGCCTGCAGTGTCCTGCCCGTGGCACGCAGTGTGCCAAACACACATCCCCGGAACGGGCACTGGGCTGCCCGGGCAGCGCTGGGATGGACATGGATAAAGGGCTGCCCGCGGCCCCTCGGCCAGGGGCTGCTCTGAACAGGCACCCAGAGATGCTTCAGTCCCGACAGACCCCACTGACACCCCAAAAATGCCCCAAGGAACAGCTGGCACTGGGCAATGTCAGAATGGGCTGTTTGCAGAGGGGCTCAGACAGCAATTCCCAGTGCTGACCTCCCACACACCTGCCAGCTATGTCCCAGCCACCCAAAATGCCTTCCCTTCCAGCCTGAGGCCATCATCCCTCAGCAGTGTTAAAGCCAAGGCAAGCTTCGCCCACAGCAATGAAATGCCAAGCAATGCCCTCAGAGATGCCTTCAAATGAAAGGTCAGAGTCAGAGAAATCTCTTTGGATTGAGTTGGGAGTTTTTGGGGAGCCAGCTGGAACTGCACAACTGATGGAAAGCTTTCCCAGGTGGCTCCCACTGCAGGTGCCCTGAAGGCAGGGATGTGCATCCCTTTCCTGAGGGAAAAGAACTTGCAGAGGCCACTCCTGAGGCTCTGGAATGAAATCAACTCCTGCAGGGAGAGAAGTCCTCCCGTGGGCACAGGGGCTGCCTCAGCACGGGCTGGGAGCGTGTCCAGCCAGCGCCTGTTCCTGCTTTCAAATATCACCTGGAGCCCCAGCTCGGGGGGTGCAGGCAGCTGAATTCCAGGGAACTCTGTCAGGTGCCCCCAGGGACATTGGGGGGGGGGGGGGGGCTGGGGGATGAGGGTTACAAACAGCAAATTCTATGGAACATGAAGCTGTCCTTGCCCTGACCCTGCTGAGCTTCCCTGGAAGCTCTGCTGGGTCCTGCCACAGCTGGTGTTAAATAGGCAGCTCTGCATGGGAATATCCATGCTCCAGGAGGCGCTGGGAGGCTATGCCAGTGGCAATTCAGCAGGGAATTCAGGGCTTTGGGTAGAATTCATCTGAACTAGCAAAGCCAACCCCCAAATCTGCCCACCACCCAGGGAACAATCTTTGTGCTGCCCTGGCAGCCAAAGCCCCTGGGCTGGGAAATGTCAGCAGGCAAATGGATGGAATGATCTAAATGCCAGCATCCCCCAAAGGGACAATGCCATCACCTCCCTTTGCTCCCAAAGTGTCCGCTGTGTTCCCCACAGGTACCCTGGGGATGCCAGGGAGGTGCCTTTGCCCACAGTGCCTTTCTCCTGCCCCTCTCCAGCCTGAGGCCTCTTCTCCCTTCTCTGCCAGCTGCTGCCAAGGAAGGAAGACACAGTGAGTGCTGAGTTGACCTCCAAATAGTCCTTCCCTCACCTTGAGATGACCTGAGATTTTACCCCCAAAATGTCCCCATCTGCCTCCTTCTGAGTTCCTCATTTTTTACAAGGAAGCATTCTTTCTCTGCTCTGGAGATTACCACAAGATTTGCCCCCAAAACTTTCCCCACCTGTCCACTACCTCTTTCCTCATTTCCACCTCAATCTTTTCATTCTTTGCCCTACAGATGCTTTCAGTTTTTACCCCTCTGAACTTCCCTACCTGTCCATAAGTGATTACCTCAGTTTACCCCATCAAGTGCATTCTCTCTGCTACAGATCACCTCAGATTTTACCTCCAACATTTTCCGTACATCTCCACCACTGACTGAGTACTTTATTTTTACCTCCAAATACTCATTTTCTACCATGGAGATTCCCTCAAGTTTTACCTGCCAGATTTACCCATCTGTCCACAGCAATTCCCTCAGTTTACCTCAGGATGCTCCTGCTCTCTCCTAGAGATGACCTCACATTTTACCCCCTCAGTTTTCCCTACCTGCCCAGTTCTGATCACCTCCTTTTTACCTCAAAACATGAGTTCTTTCTTCTACAGATGAACTCAGATTTTATTACCAAAATGTCTATTTTGTCCCCTGTGCACTGACTACATTTTAAAACCCAAACCACGCAGGTTATGTCTGTCTTACCCCCAAAATGTTCATTCTGTCCCCTACAAATTAGGTCAGATTTTTTCTCAAAACCACTTATGGTTCCTACATAATTACCTCAGGGTTTGCCCCCCACATTCTACCTCATCTTGACTACTGATCACCTCATTGCTTCCTCAATATGTTCATTCTTTGCCCTACAGATCTTCCCAAGTTTTACACCCCAAATTTCCTTGCCTAGCCCCAGTGATTGCCTCAGTTCATGTCAGTGGTCACACTCTCCCTAGAGATTACCTCAAGTTTAACCCCCAAAATTTTCCTGAACTGTCCACAACTTATTACCTCATTTTTACCAAAAAAGATTCATTCTCAACCTTTAGATCATTTCAAGTTTGACCCCCCAAAATTCCCCTACCTGTCCACTACTGACTCCCTCATTCTTCCTTCAATATTTATTTCCTTTCTACCATGTAGCTTCTATCAAGATTTACCCCCAAAGTTTTCCATCTGTCTACTACTGCTTACCTCATTTTTACCTCAAAATGTTCTTTCTACAGCTTATTTAATATTATTTTTACACAAGTTTCCCTATCTGCCCACAACTGATTCCCTCATGTTACCTCAGTGTGTTCATGCTCTCCCCTAGAGATTAGCTCAGATTTAGCCCCCAAATTTTCCCCACATGCTCAGTATTCATCACCTCCTTTTTCCCTCCAAGTGTTCATTCTCTGCTCTTGAGACTTTGTCAAGTTTGGCCTCCAAAATTTTCCTTCTTTGTCTATTACTGAGTACCTCATTTTTGCTCCAAAATATTCATTCTGTCCCCTACAGATTACATCAAGTTTTACCCCCCAGTTTTTCCTTCCTGTACAATATTAACTCTTTTCTGCCCCAAAAATGTGCATTCTTTCCCCTAAACATCACCTCAGCTTTTCCCTCAAAAATGCCACCTTGCTCTGCTTGACATCACCTCCCATTTTCCTACACAAACAATTCTTGTGTCCCCTCTCAGTCACCCCAGGTTTTCAGCTGAAAATGTCTCCTCTGTCCCCTCAAAGTCATCCCAGGTTTTCCCAGTGAGGAGCTGCAAGGAATTCAGGCAGGGCCAATGACACCAGGGAACAGCTGTAAATTCAGAGGCAGAGAGAGAAGATCTACCAGGAAAGGGGAAAGGTTCAGAAAACATTTCTGCAATTAATTAATAATTATTTCCAGTTCCCCACTGAGAAGAACACAACCTCACAGCTGTTAAGGCCTGACAGTTCCCTGCAGGGAGAGCTCAGCCCATGTGCCCAGAGGCAATCGCAGCATCTGCAAGAAAGAAAGAAGCAGCAAAAGGTGATTGCTTCTCTTTCAAAGTTATTTCAAGTGCTCACACCCAAACCCACCTTTGCTCTTGATTCTGGCCAGGTAGGTGCATGGTGAGCAGTGGGCACAGGTCATGTCATCCATGCTGGTGTGAGTGATGCTTTCTGGGGGAAAGCAGCTGATCTCCAAAGTTCCCTTCCTGCCCCATGCCTGATCTGCAGAGGAGAAAACCTCTTCCAGGAAGGGATTGTGCTCCCTCTAATGCCATTTGCCCAGTCTGTTCCATGGGGATATTGCCAGCCTGGGGCAGCAGAGGCACACGCAGCTCTCAGCACTCTCTGCTCCAAGTACAGCTCGGGGCTCCTTTGCAGACTGCCTCTGCCATGGGGTTTTCTCCAGGAGAAGCCAAGGAATTGCTCCTGGAAGGGTGCAGATTAAGTTATCCCAAAGGGAAGCAAAGAGTAAGTATTCCAGGAAGAGCCCTTGGGATCTGCTGGGCTGAGGTGGGAAGGGGACATTCATTCCCTGCAGGGCCAATACACAACAACCTCCAAGCCAAAGCACAGACTGGCAGGTGGGGTCTGACAGCAGCACTCTGACAAACCTCCTTGTCATTCTTCCCTGCAGTGACTTTTGCAAGCAAACTCTGAAGCTGACAAGCCCAGAAGCTCCATCCAGCCACTCTGGAAGGAAAGGATACTCCCAGGGATGAGGCACATTCCCAGCAAACTCTCCCAACACAGCCTGGAGGCAGCGCTGGAGCTCGGGTGTGGGGCTGGGAAGGGCTGCCAGGAGCACGCAGCCCCCAGGTGGGGTGGCAGCGGCAGCAGCAAATTCCCACAGGCTGATGGCACAGCAGAGAGACAAAGGCCAGCAGTGCCCACGGGAGGTGCAGGGTTAATTCTGCTCCCTGCCCTGCCCCATCCCTGCAGGAAATCTCCAAGGGGGAGAGAAACTCTCAGGGTGCCCAAAATGCAGCATCTGTCACCCTGATCCAGCTTCAACTCAGCATGGGGGGCCAAACTCCCCCCACAGGTAAACACTGAGCTGACCTGGTCAGTCTCAAACACAGCCCCAGTTCTCACCTCCAGCCTGCTCCTGGGGCTGCTGCCACATTCCTGACAAGGAGCCCCTTTGGACAGGGCTCTCTCTGTGTCTCAGGTGCTGGGCACTGCAGGGACCAGGGCAGCCCCCTCTGGGGACAATTGGGGATTCATCCCACACCATGGGCAGGACCAGGGGCCCTCCAGTACAGGCTGGTGGGGCCAGAGCCCATTGGGTTTGGCTGCTCAAACACCAAAGCTTTTGACAAAGATGGGACAAGTTAAGTGGGTTTTCCTGGCCTGAGAGAAAGAAGAAATTGTTGAAATTAAGCATGGCAATTAAGTCCACTGTGGAAGTCAAAGGCTCCTGGCTTTCCCACTCCTGATTGCTCACTAGAGGGTTTTATCCATAAAACAGTGAGAGGTGGCACCAAATAAAAGAGCTCTTTTTCAACATTTTTCCCCTACTTACTTTCATACCTAAAAAGGATGTCCATTTTTTCTTAGTGCATTCTTTGCCTAATTTTAACAGAACTGTTTTCCTTCCAGGCCCCACTTGTGGGTTCTTCACTCCTTTGCCATTGGACTTTGGACAAAGGAAGAGAAGCATCTGCTCCAAACGGGTGTCATCCTATGGGGAACACCCCCTGTACCAGCCCCAGCCTGGGCCAAGCACGCTGCCTCACTCTCCCCATTCTGGATGCTGGCTCCAATCCAGTCTGAGTTTTCCCGTGTTTTCCATGTCTAAGGACAGGAACTTGTCCTGGTCAGGGTGTAAGGCCTTAAACTGCACCTTGATCTGGGGGGCTGGGACTGGGATTCCAGCAGGGAATTCATTGTTTTACAAATAAAAGTTATTCCAGGGAGCTGCTGCTTCACCACACAGTGTCAGCAAAAGAGAGAGAACACCAAAGGTGTATCCAAAAACAAGGATGGAATGATTCCTCCTGCTTTGAGTGGGATCAGGGCTTATGCTGCCCTGGAATGACAAAGAACTTCTCCCTCAGCCCCCTAGAGAGCCCTCAAAAAGCCAAAGTGCAGCAGGGAAGGAAGGAAAGGCACCTGCTGGGGACAGCACAGCTCCAGCTGCTCATGGGGACTGGGACTGAGTCTGGAGCCAAAAGCCCCTTCCCAGGCTGGAGGGGCTTGCCTAAAGCACCACCTCTGGGAAGCAAAGGGCTATGGAAGAAATGGAGTGGGAATTTACAATAATAATCATAATGGATCGGGAAAGAGCAACAACAGAAGCAACAATCATTCCAAGGGAGCAGGAGGGATGCTGAGCTTTAAACAAGGTTTGAGTGAGGCAGCAGCTCCTGGTAGTTCTAACCCACAGCTCCAGCTCTGCGATTCCAGGAGCACTGCAAGCTCCTCCTGCCCAGTCCCTGGCTTTGCCTCCTGCCAGTACTCGGCACCTCGGGCACGGGTGGCTGCGAGTGCTCCAGTGCTGCTGCCCCGAGGGAGCGGGAAAATGGCCACTAAACCCCTTCCCACTGGGCTGGCTCCGAGCTCTGCCTGGGGAAAACATTTGGCACCCCTGGCATTTCAATGCAATCAGTTTCCATCACTTTGAAGATGCACTGAATAAACCCAGGGCACATAAGTAAACCTCTCCCCATAAGGAGAGCCCCAGGGAATACACAATTCTTCCTATGCCTGGCCAAAGAAACCAGGAGCCAGGTTTTGGGGAAGAGACTCCAGACTCTTATCTCCTTCCCTGGCTGTAAACCACTTGCAGAGGCTTTGGAGTTCATACAAGCTTGTCAGGATTTGGCTACTTCATTTAAATTCTATTCAGATACTGGAATGGAAGTGTCCTAAAGGCACCTCACTCAGACTTTAAGCCCTCTACCACCAAAGAATTTAGATGCTCTTTTCTTAGGAACACCCCACCTCTGCTTCTTTAGGTGTCTCCATGTGGGACATCAATTAAATGCGGACAAATTTTAGAATGCAGCTTCCAAGTCAAGTTACCTGCTAGGAAATGACTCCAGCTCTCTGGCACCTTGGGCTGTTTTAAACACAGCCTGGCCCTTCATGGCTGAGGCTCTGAGCTACACAACTTGTGAGCTGGCAAGTAACAGCAGCTGAGGTCTCATCCCAGCTGTACACAAAAACAGGGAGTGGGGGCTGCACTTGGATACATGCAGGCAGGGTTGGGCCCCTTCTGAAAGCTTCAATCCCTGTTTTTCAGAGACTCAATCAGGGATAATGACATTTTCACAAAGCTCTCTTAAGGCACGTGAAAACCCGAGCAAGAAAATGGAATCAAAGCCTTTGTTCCACTGGCCTCACGCCCCAAATTCCAACGGGACAGACAAGTCCCTCTCCTCGCAAGGCAACGTCTCCTACCTGGATCTGTGCCTTCCCCAGCCTTTGGTGGCCGCTGTCTCCATCCTCCCACACCTCCTCATCTTCCTCCTCAGCAGGCCTGGCTTCCTCATCCTGCAGAGCAAGCACAGGGACACTCACCAGCCTGCTCATCCCAAACCTGGGCAGCAGGGATGGACTGCTGGGACCCCCTGGACAGTCACCCCTCTGCTGGCCACCATCCCTGCTCTGCAGTCCATTCCCGTTCCTGGCCTGGCATCTCCTTTGAACGGGATGTTAAACCACAACCACTTGCTCTGCTGGGTTTTGGGACATCAGAGACTCCCCCAAGGCAATGGACAAAGCTCCTGTTCCCACAGCCTCTGCCTCCCAAAGCCCTTCTAGGGCCAGGCAGAGCAAGGGAAACCCCTCAGTTCCTGCTGGAAATTTCCTCTTGTGCCCGTAAACCCAGGGAAATCGTGGCTGCCCCATCCCTGGAAGTGTTCAAGGCCAGGCTGGCCGCAGCTTGGAGCACCCTGTGGATGGAATGAGGTGATCCTTAAGGTCCCTTCCCACCCAAATTATTCCGCCATTCCAGGATGATTCTGTGATCTCTCCCTGCATTTATTTTGCATCGTTTCCTCTCTAATCTGAATTCCCAAATCGAAATGATTTTTTAAAGAAATCATTTAAAATTATCCCAGGAATAAAAAGGGGTGCATCAAACATACAAGAATCATTCCTACCTCCATCAAATCATTGTTAATTGGAAGCCTATTTCCTCATCTCTGTCCTTAGTTTTCCTTTCCTAGGAAACCTTATGATCCCACAGTTTCTCCAAGAGATTTACTGGGATTGCAGAAAGGTTTGCTTTGTCAGGGAGGCAAGGGGGTTTACAACACTTGTTCCTCTGCATCTTTATCCTTTCACCAGCTTTCCCCTGGAACGGTGCTGCAAGAGAAGTTCAGAATTACTAGAATTGGATCAGGTTCACCTTTTTTCCTCATTCTTTTCCAACGACTTCCAAATTCTTGGAATTATCCTCAAATGAGGCCTAGCAAGCTACTGTGAAAATATCAATCAGAGGAACATCTTGACAAGAGAAAACCACATCCAGCAGCAGCCAAAACAATGCCACTGCTATTCTTACCTGGTCTCCAGGTGCTCCAGCCAGAGCTCCCAACACCCACTGCCATTCCATGGGGGTGAGGAGGCAGTTTTGGACGTGTTCTTTGCCACGGGATGGGATAACAGAGCCCAGAGGGTCTTTGTGTCCCTTCCAAGCCACCCCATGATTCCATGATACCATCAGCACCTATACCAATTCCATTCTGGAAAGCCCAATTCCATTCCTCCCATCAACTCAGAATTTCTCCCTTCCTCTCTCTGCTCCACATCAGGCATGTGTTGCCACAGGCATGGGATGCCTCAGCATTGCCTGGGAATGCCACTCAAGGCTGCCCTGGTGGCCTCAGTGCTCCAAAATGCCCAGCTGGCTCCCGTTCCAGTCAGGAATGTCCCAAACAGCAGCGTGGGGTGTGCCCTCTGCCATCCCACCATTGGGGCAGCTCCCATAGAATGTGACCGACTTACTGGGTTTGGAATTCCTGGCTTAAAAGTCAGGTGGTGGAATACCCTCTCCTGGGAATATCCAGAAGACCAGAAGGCTCCCTGGAAGCCACAGGTCAGGGACAGAGTCAGATGAATGATCCTGAACTGGTTTTCAGGGGATGCATCCCCAGCCTGTGGCTGCAAAAACTCCAGAGCTGTTCCTTCCCCTTGGGACAGCCAGGGAAAACATCCCCAGCATGGATTTCTGACAGGAAAAACCTCACTGCTCCAGGCTACTTGGCTCCTCCCAAATCCAGGCCAGCACTCCAACAGGCTCTAAGGACAAAACAACAGCAAAGACCATCTCAGGGCACACGCCACGAGCTGGGCGTCACATTCCTCACTGGAACTGGGCTGTTCCCACATCCCTGGGACAGTCGGGAGCATCCCCCGTTCCTCACTCTTCCATTCAGGACAAAGAGACAACAGAGCTGTCAAACAGCCAGTGTCTTACCCCAACAATCCAGGGAAAACCACCTTGCTCTGGGGAGAAACATCATGCCCAGTTATGGAAAAAGCCAAAGAGCAGTACTGGAAACACTCCCGGGCATGGAGGCTCCCAGCTCCGGAAATGCAGCTCACAGGCTTCTTCCCATGGGAACCCCAATCTTGCCCGGGACTGGGCTCAGGGACAAAGTCCTGCCCATTCCACCACTCTGGCACAGACACCCCAGGAAGGTGTCCCTGACCATGGCAAGGGGCTGAACAGGATGGTCTGTAAGGTTCTTGCCAGCACAGACCATTCCAGGAGTTTAAGGTGGATTTGAGCAGCTCCTGGGGACATGAACACCACCCACACCTCCCAGCTGGCTCAGCCCAGAGTCCATCCAGCACTCACAGAGAGCTGCTGGGAGCTGAAATTCTCCCTGCTCCCCCTGCCTGGGAAACCCTGCCTCCAGCTCCTGGGAAAGAGGAGCTGCATCCTGCTGGGTGCCCCTGGCTCTGGGCAGCTGCCGCCTTCAGGCGGGGGGATGGCTCGGGAAGCTCTGGTGACTGTTCCACCTCAATGATTTTGTGTTTTCCTGCATTTCCCTGGGCTGGAGGGGAGCAGGGGGTGCGGTGGGAGTGCGGGAAGGCAGCGGCGGGGAGGGCAAGGAGTGGGGCCGGGCACCGCACGGCGCAGGGGGGCTTCTGCTGGCACTGGAGGGGCGCGACCGTACGGAGGCGTCCCCGCCGCTGCCGGCCACTGCCCACGGGGCTCCTGCCCGCCCCCGGCGCCACTGACCCCACACCCCGTGTCCCCACACTGGGAACCACCACGGAAAATCATGCTGGAACCTCTAATCCTGAGCCCGAGCCTTGACCTTTTATCCCCTGACCTTTGACCCCTTGACCCATTCCTTGACAACCCGAGCTTTGATCCCTTACCTTTGACCATCCAGCAAGTGGCCAAGATGCCCGCGGGTGGCTACGCCAGCGAGCAGGTGAAATGGAGACCGTGGCGATCGTGCCAGACCCGAAGGCGAGCTCCTCGGGCAAAAAGATCCACGATGATGTCGAGACTCAAAGGCCGATGACAGAGATGGGTGGGAACTGCCCTGCCCAGCAAAGGCTCGGGTGATGCTGAGGAGAAACCCTCTCCCTTTACTTCCAAGGGGCCCTCCCACAACAGCCCTCTCCTCTAAGCTAACTTCCAATTGCCTCCTGGAACTCCAAAGGCCTTTCCCTTCTCCCAACCACCGCTCCCAACACTTAGCTTTCTGAAGACAAACGGACAAAATCCATCCTTGGCAGAAAAAATGCATCAGCACCTCAGATGTCAACACGTTCCCCACGGTCCGCTTTGGCAGCTGCGAAAGATGGAGAACAAGGAGAAAATTCAGCCTCTGACAACACACGCCAAAAGAGACCCCTTCCGCAAGGCCCCCTCCCTCGAAACTGCCGAGGCTCAGCGCTTACCTGCTCTCTCCAAACTTCAGCTCCACACCTGCTCACGGTACCTAAGACAACAAAACAGAAAAAGTCACTGTTGCCCTCCAGAAGAGCATCCCCGGGCTACTCCACACCACTGCCCCGGCTCACCTCAAATCCTGATCTGACTCTGGAGGTGGCCAGGACAAACCTGCACAATGAAAAGGGACACGCTCAGCACGCTGCCATAGACCGCTGGCCTATCAGCCACCCCACCTAAATGCCAACTCACCTGCTCGCCTCTGGCCCTTGGCACGCCCAGGGCAGCAGCAGCACCTGCAGAGAAGCAAAGCAAAAACACACAAAACATGCTGAGAGACTGTGAAACCACAGCCTCCCTGCTCCGACTGAAGTACACCACACCTATACCTTAGGCTTGCACGCTCCAGCATCCAGGGCCAGGACATCCTGCAAGTGGACCACCTAAAACACACAAACAACAACGGATGCTTAGAGCTGCTCCAAAAATTGAGACCGAGGCCGTAACAACTCATTCTGTCCACCGGTCACTGCTCACCTCGCTCCATCGCCCCTGACTGCCAATATCCGGCATTACTTCCAAAAAAAAAAAAAAGACATGGAACAATGCTGTAACATAGTAGCATGACATAGCCCAGCAGGACTGCAGAGAGGGGCAGAGAGGGAAAGCTGGCCAGGATCTCGTTCCCAGCCCTGAGCAGGGGCTTTACTGGCCTGACTGTCCTGTACTACCCGAGCTCTGGGGACAATGAACCAGGCTCAGTCCCTGCCTCACCACTGGCACCCTGAAATTCTGGCACTGCAAGAGTCAGGGGAGGTTTCAGCAGTGATTTCAGCAAGGTCAGAGCCGCTCCCAGCAAAAGCTGTTCTTAGACTACTCCTGGCTGAAGAACCCAGAGTACCTGCCACTGCAGGATGCTTGTGACTTCCAGGTGGAGGAGAAGGGTGGAAACAATCCAAGATGAAGACAGAATGATGAACACAGCAAAGAGGATTTCTGTATGCTCTGCACTGTTTTGTCACATTCAGCCCTTCCTGGGCTGTTCTCTGCTTGTTGTTCTCAAGATCAACATCTCCGACTAAGGGCGGGTGATGTGAATTCCAAGGAAGTACAATTCAGTTCTCCCCTAGATCTTTCCCTAAAGTACAAGATACTGATTCACCTCCCTTCCCACCAGAGCCAATCAAAGACTATCCAAAAACGTAAATTATGATAACGCGGAATCTGGTCTCCATTAGAAAAATTAATGTAGTATTTTTTATCAGAGCTTTGGTTAAATGTAACAACGCAGGAAGTGCCTGTGCTCAGGTTATTGGAGAGTGCGAGGTTTTCTCATCGCATCAGCCCTGTCAGCTGACAAATGTGGCTGTGCACTAAGGCACAAAGCACCGACGTTTGCACACTACAGCTGGAATCTGCTATCTCTGTGTGCAGACACAACCACTGCTCATCACAGATAAACCCACAAGGGCTGCTCCAGCACTGACTTACCTGGGGAAAAACCAGCACTAAGAGGAGCAAAATAAAAAGCATGGGAGTAGTAGTTTCACCCTGAGCAGCTCCGTGAGATGGGCAGGAATCAGAGAATCCCCTGAGTAACTCTGAACTTGCTTTTCCTGATCACCTTTCACAGAATCCATAGCAGCAACCCATGAACATCCCGTGTGTAGGTTTATTCCAAAACCCACTTGCAGAAACATCAGGATATTGCACCTAAAGCTGCCTCTGCCAGAGGGAAGCAAGAGCTGGGGCTGGGAGAGGAAACAGGCAGGAACTTGCTCTCAGGAGAGGCAGCACGTGGGCTGCTGGCACTGCCAGCAGGAGGACGCAGGTGGGAGCAGGTAAAATTCCAATACAAAATGCAACTGGGGAATGTGATGGTGCAGAGGCTGTAGGTTGTCAGTCTAAGACTTTGGGGTTTATCACAGCTCTGCAAAAGCACCGAATTTCGCCAGCAGGTACCACTCATCCTCCTCAGGACAAGCTTCCAAGAGTTCATCTCTCAATTTGTGCCCCAGTGTGGGCCAAGTGCTGGTGGAGCCTGGGCTGGCACCCCGAGCTCTCACCCCAGCTGGCACCCCCAGGCCTTTCCAATGTGCCACTGCCACCCAAGCCACAATGGTGGGGCCTGAGGAAAGGAAGGAATGAGGAGGGACTTAGGACACAATCCTGCCCTTCAGACAGGCAGATTTACCTGTGCTCCAGTCTCAAGGGGGCTCTCAGTGGATAACTCAAGCATCCCGCGTGGGACACTGGGGCCAAGGAGCAGCTGGAGGCAGCTCTGTCACCTGGGCTACCTGTGTGTAGCCATATTTAGCAATAACTGAATTGATTGAAATAAAGGGTAAAAGCTTGACTCAGCCTGTAACTTTCACCTTTCTGTCAAGTGCAACAAGAAGCAGAAAAATCCATTCATATTGATGCTTTCCAGCTATGTCTCTTTCAGATTCCCAGGTATTCATCCCCTCACAGAGTTTTAGCGGTGACACAGAAGAAAGTTCTTTGCGTGCTGCCAGAAAAACGAGATTTCTCCCATTTTTTATTTTCACACCTAAAGTATGAAAACATTATCATCACACAGAAGAGTTCTGCACACTCTCCTCTGGGCAAGGGGAAGATTCCCTGATAGGCAGATTCCAACCCCTCCTGTCCATATTTACATCCCTAAGGCCTCAGACCCTCTGTAGGTAACCACGGGGTTCCCAGGTGAGAGGAGTCACTGTGAGAACAGAATTAAACCCCAAAGCACCTCTGAGGAGACAGCGCCTGACTCTGGGAGTGCCTCCCTCTCGCGTGGAAGGTGTGGCTTACTCAGGAGTTACTCCAGGAGTTCCTACTCTGCCCAGGCCAGGCCTGCTCCGGACACTCCCCGTGCCCTCAGAGCCACAAACCCAGCTCAGGGCTGGGCTCAGAGCTCCAACACCACCAGGAATGAGCACTCCCTGAGCCCCCTGCCCTCTCAGCCCTGCTCTAGGCTGGGCAGGCACTGAGGGGCTCACTGACACCTCCAGGGTGGCTCTTTAAAGGTGGTGGCACAGGTGCTCCACAGCAGACCTGTGCCAGACCCAACTTCTCCACGGGCAAGGAAGAACCTCCCAAAGCAGGTGACACAAAAAGCTCTGGTGTGGCCCAGGGACTGCTCAAGGTCACAACCAAAATTAGTTCTGAGCTCAGGGTGGTGTCACTTCAGTTCCCTGCCACTGCTGCCACTTCCTGCCACCTTCAGCTTTTGCTCCAGGCACCAAAATATGATTTTTTCAAGGCCAGCCCATCTAAACTATCTGAAATTGCAGCCTGGCCGATCTCGGGAGCTCCCAGACTCACTCATGAGGATGAAGTGACAGACCAGCAGTGAGCACTTCTCCCTCTTCCAGCCAAGCTGTGAATTGCTCCTCCCTCGGCTTCAGCAACCACTTTTTGTGCCAGTTCCTGAAGAGAATCTCGTGCTGAACATCCATCACTTTTTCAGTGCAGAGCATTTGGCTTCATCCTCAAGCCCTAGAAACACTCAGCTAAACCAGCACTAAAACCTGATTAAACTCGCATCCTGCACAGCACAATGAACTTGGACTTGGGCAGGAATCAGAATATCTGGGAATGAAGAGAACCCAAGAGCTCGGAGAGGTTTGCTTTGCCCTTGTCCTGCCTTGGGCTCCTGGCTCTGCCACAGCAGTTACAAGAAGCAGAGCAGCGACCTCCCCTCCCCTCCTCATCAACACAAACCCCCAAAAGCAGAGTTTGTCTCTCTCAGACCCACCTTGAGCTGTGTCCGCAGCAACAACGAGGCTGTTGAAAGCAGCAACCCCACAGCTCGGCGTCTGCAGGGCTGCACCCTCTCCATCCTACAGCCTCTCCATCTCCCCACAGCTTGGAGTGATCTGTTCTCCCAGTTTAGAGAAGGCGACACCAACCTCACTTTGGTTTGGGTACAAACTCTGAGGCAGACACTGAAGGCAAAGGAAGACGAGGCCTTGGTGGGAAGGGACCTTAAAGCCCATCCAGTGCCACCCCTGCCAAGGGCAGGGACACCTTCCACTGTCCCAGGCTGCTCCAAGCCCCAGTGTCCAGCCTGGCCTTGGACACTGCCAGGGATCCAGGGGCAGCCACAGCTGCTCTGGGCACCCTGTGCCAGGGCCTGCCCACCCTCACATGGAAAGATTTCTTCTGCGTATCTACTCTGAACTGAAGTTTAAGTATCTAAGCTCAAGTTTAGTTATTGCTGAGCCTCTGCTGAAGATAACTGAGACACCATAGTAGGAGAGAAAGGAAACAGGCCTGTAGAACAAACCACAGGTGAGTAACAAACCAAAATGATGTGGCCAAGAACAATTATTGCCACAGAAAAGAAACCTCAGTCACCAAAAACTCCAGTCTATTCCTACATCCTCACCCAGGGGGACTCCAAACACGACACTGCAACTCATGCTCCTCCCAGCTCCACACACACATTGCTGGGACCTCTTGCAAGCTGCTCGAGCTCTCTCCACGTGCCAAATCTGCCCATGGCAGAGGTGCTGCTTTCCTGGCTCAGCTCCCAAGACTCAACTCTCAGTATTTCCACCCTCAATACTGTAAATTTCTGGTGATCTGGAGCAAAGATTTCTGGCTTGCTGTGTGGCTTCTCACACAGAACCTGACCCCAGGGGCTCAGTCTCACTCTCTCCGTGTTTGACACAAGTCATAAAGCAAGAACTGCAAAGACATTTCGAGGCAGTATCAGGGGCCTGAGACAGCTTTTGAGATCAAAGTTGAAATCCACTGTTTCCTTTCATTGCTGTTAAACTGTACTGGAGTCCTGGGGGCACTTTTGGGCGCCACAGTATACAAAAGATACAAAGCTGACAGCATCCAAAGAAGGGACATGGGGATGGGGAAGGGTGTGGAAGGACCATGAAAGAGCTGCTGAGGGCACTGGGTTTGTTCTGGTAGAGAAGTGTGAGGTCAGAACACATCGGGGCCTACAGCTCTGATCTCCGCTCCCTGGGACACAGACAGCACCCAGGGAGCAGCTGGAGCTGGGCCAGGGCAGGCTCACGCTGAGATCAGGGAAAGGCTCTTCCCCCAGAGGCTGCTGGGCACTGCCCAGGCTCTCCAGGGAATGGGCACGGCCCCGAGGCTGCCAGAGCTCCAGGAGCGTTTGGACAGCGCTGCCAGGGATGCCCAGGCTGGGGCTGTTGGGGGGTCTGGGCAGGGACGGGGGTGGGACTGGGTGATCCCTGTGGGCCCCTTCCAGCTCAGGATATTCCAGGATTGTCTCACTCCCCAACAGGGGAGAGTCTGCTCTCACACAGAGCTGCACACACACTGTGCAGGAGGCAGCAAATGACAACAATTGACATTGATACATTAATAAAGCCAACATATTAAGCAAGCCAAAAGATAAATTTTCCCTTTTGTTCCTGACCAACAAGACCTGTCCCAGTCCCAGTCCAGCCACTAAGCAACTCCAGTGTGACACAGGGACTGTCTCACACCTCGAGGCCGACACACAACAGCAGCACAGCACCGGGAGTTTAATCACGTTTCCCTCATTAGAGGAGACAATTAATGACCGCTCAGGTGCACAACCACTCCTGCAGAGCGCTTCACTAGACCCCGTTCTGCAATAACTCCCCCAGGCTGCAAAGCCCCATTTGCCAGGGACCTGAGAGAAGAATTCGGTAGTTTTAAAGGAATGTCAGGAACCAGGAATACACCTGAGTGTAGGAACCGAGAGTGCCGAGAATATTTCTCGGTTTCCATCTCGCCCGATCCATGTGTTACGGCGCAAGGCAGAGGCAGGTCCCTACCTCCCGAGCCTGGGGTCCTCCCATCAGATGAGCCATGCGCGCGGCCAGGGGCGGTCCCGGAGCTTCCATCGGGCCCTCCCGCTATCCCCACGCGGCCCGGGTTCGCGGCCGCTTCCGCGTTTGAACGGCGGCGCCTGCTGCTGACGTCATCACTCCCGCCGCTTCCATCCCGGCCTTACTTCCGCCTTCGGGAGCCCTCGCTTCCACGCCTGCGCGGCGCGGCATCGGCCGCCCCTCCTCAGTGCCGGTTACCCCGGCAACGCCGCTCGCGGCTCGAGCCGCTCCTGGCCCGGCCCCGGCCCTGCCCGGGACGTCAGCCCCGGCCCCGCTGCCAGCCCAGCCCCGGCCCCGCTGCCAGCCCAGCCCCGGCCCCGCTGCCAGCCCAGCCCCGGCCCCGCTTCCAGCCCCGCCCCCGCTGCCAGGCCAGCCCCGGCCCCGCTTCCAGCCCAGCCCCGCTCCCGCTTCCAGCCCAGCCCCGGCCCCGCTGCCAGCCCCGCCCCGGCCCCGCTTCCAGCCCCGCCCCAGCCCCGCTTCCAGCCCAGCCCCGGCCCCGCTGCCAGCCCAGCCCCGGCCCCGCTTCCAGCCCAGCCCCGGCCCCGCTGCCCGGCACCAGCGCTTCCCAGGCCAGCCCGGTCCCGCCCACGGTCCCGGCCGCCCGCCCGGCACCTCCAGCCACACACGGACGCTTCAGCTGCCACGCCGATACGACCGATAAGCACAGCACCTCCAGCCAGCAGTGCAATTCGTTCGGCTACTGCAGTTCCATCCTAGGAGCTTTCGGCAGCTACACCTCCTACCAGCTCTGTGTCCACACAGCCCCCGTCTGCACCGCAGCCACAGCCGTGGACACACAGCAGAGACATTTCAACAGCTGCCGTGTCACCACGGCATGTACCCCCTATCATCACTCTGATAACACCACTCAGAGGATTATCACAACAATCACACGATGCTGAACCATGTTTCCCGTGCCATTTCAGCGAAACAAATACGATTTTATCTCCAGAACAGAAAGAGGACTTTCTCAACTATACGTGGACACCTCTTCCATCACAACAGGACCAAGCACGCGTTATTAATAGTGACGTCTCGCATCGAGACATTCCATTTCATGCACATTCTTCTCGAACTTCTCAGGGACATTCAGCTGATTTTATGGGACTTTTTCATCCTCAAATGCCTGCTCAACACTTCAGTGAGAAGGATATAGTGACCAGCACAGCTTCAGAAAGCATTCCTCTATCTTCCCAAGCTTCATCTCCTTTTTTTACAACAACCAATACAACTCCAACTTCTCATATGCCTTCTTCACAGCTTCGAAATCCACAACAGGCATCTGATCCCTCATTTTTCCACCGTCGCTTTCAGCTTTCGGATGACTTTGTTCGTCACCTTTATTTCCGACTCAGAGAACGTGCAGATTATCTGCCTCCAGAGGTTGCAGCACTGGGTCCCCACCCCTCACCCATCCCGCATGCTGGCAGTACCCTACCCAGATCCACTGCACCCTCTCCTCCAGTGGCCAGATCACAGCCACCTGCGATGGCAGGTTCAGCCACTCCTCGTTTATTTCCTTACAGTGCACAGCCGCAAATACCGACCCCTATTCCTCATCCAGGAGGGGGAGAAGAACATGGAATAATAATAAAATAAGAATTTTAAAGTTGTTTATTTTATATTAATTTTTTTTAATTTTATGAGAGAACTACCTACCCCATGACATTTGAGTTTCAATTATTAATTCAGTTAAGGTTCTCTTTAAAGTTTGTTTCATCCTCTCTACCCGTCCTGAACTCTGTGGGTGCCATGGGATATGTAGTTCTCTCATAAAAAAAAAACAAACAAACAAAAAAAAAAAACCCCAAACTTTAAAATTCTTATCCCTTAGACCCTATGTTTCCCACCCAGCATGAAGCATACTTGCTTTCTTCTGTGTTAATGAGTTCTTTTGAATTTATAAATACTTGTATTAGCGGTGATGGCGCCCGCCCGCGGAGTGATCCGCCGGAGGGACTATTTGTGATGCGCTCCTGCCCGCGGAGGGATCAGCGCTGATGCCGCCCCGCCCGCCCAGCTGCTCTCGCTGCCTTTTCCCGCTCTCCCCTCTGCTCCCAGCGCTTCTCCTGCAAAGGGCGCGGCTTTTCCTGGGCTCTTTTCCTGCCGGGCTGCAGCGAGCGCTCCCCTCAAGGAGCAGGGGCAGCTTTGCTCGCGGCGGCAGCGATTAACAGAGCAGGCCCGGAACAATTCCTGCTTAGCCGGGCTTTGAGCACATTCCTGAGCCAGCACCAGCAGCAGCGAGTGAGGCAGCGGCACATGAAGGAGGCTGCGGCTCTGGCCAGGCTGGGGAGGGGTTCCTCTGTAATAGAAGAACAGGGAGAGACAAACCAGAAAGGGCAGGAAAAAAAGAAAAAGCCAAGACAAACTAAACTTTTTTTTAAAAATAATCCGGATCCAGAGGGACTTCTGGCTGGAGAACTTCCTGGGGAGCAATCCTGCCCCTCTGGGAGGCAATGCCAGGGCAACTCCAGCTGAAACCTGCACACAAACACCACAAAGATTTCAGATATTTGCAGGAAGCATCCACTTAGCAACTGCTGCTTAATAATTTATTCCCTTTCCCATTAAATGGTACATTCAGTCCACAAGACTTCAACACCTTTCTGGTAGTTTTATTTACAGTCTGCAGCGTGTTCTGTAAAACACAGGAGTGCTCACAGACACACACGCACAAACATTTAAAGAAGTACAGTTTATTCCAAAGGAAGTCTACGCACTACTTTTTCCATAAAAATTATAAAAAATACTTTAGTTACTGTATTTTACCTAAACCAAGATACTTGAGAATTCTTCCACAAGTGATGCCCCCTCCCCACAAAGGGCACTCCAACAAGAAGAAATTCAGGAGACTGCATCACCAAATAAAATCCTAATGGCAACTGCTTCAATGCACCAGAAGAACAATGAATTCCCACTCTGCATCCAGCAATCCCTGCTCTGCAGCCTGTCTGCATCTGCTTTTGTAGGGCTTGTGGGGCTTTTGCATTCACTTCCTTCTCCAGGGCAGTTCCCACAAACAAAGAATGACTGAATTTCTGCAGACTGTCACTCGGCAATCCTGCATTTCACACATGCAAAGGGAAACACTTTCCTTTGAGCCCTTTATTTCAAGGAGTCTCTTTTTTACTGAGCATCCAGTGAGAACAGTGCCCAGTTGTGGCTGTTATTATTTCTCTGCTTTTGCTGCGTGGCAATATTGAGCTGGAGCTCTGCAGAACACCCACTGCAGCCCTTGTCTCACTGGGGCACACCGAATTGACAAAAAAAGGCACAAAGATGAAACTCCTAAAGCAGCAGCAGCCCCAAGTCACTGAGCTGCTGCTTCCCACCACCAACACTCTGTGTCTCAGCAAACACTTCCAACGCACGAGCCAAGGCCACAGGGGAGTGAAAAGCCCAGAGCCTGCGGGCAGGACAAGCACTCCATTGATCAGTAACAAACCAACACAGCTCAGCTGGATGGTGCACTTAAGACTAGACCTGGAAGCATCAGGAAAAGCCATTGGAACACAAGCTCAGCAGCACAGAATCCATTTGGCACCAGCTGATGAGATGGGAGGCTCTGTGTGGGACACGTTGTGCATTCAGCTTCAACTATGCCACAGCTCCACAGCAGCGCTGAAAAACTTCTGCTTTTAACAGTTGGAGAGGATTTTCTCAATGGAAGTGAAGCTGTCATTAACAGAGGAACAGCACACGATGCACAACATAACCTGCAATAAAAAGCTTTTGCTTTCCAGCATGTAAGCATCCAGGTTACTGGACTTCAGCTCATGGAAACGAATCTGATGATAGATTTTTTTTTAATTTTTCTTGGAACTAAAAAAGTAAAATCTTCCATAAAAGGATAAAGCACAAAAATACTCTCTCAGTACGTCTCAGGAAGCCATTTAATACCTTCCATGTCCTAGGAACAACTAGGCAAAACACTTGGAAAGTGTGAGCAGTAGAAATGTTGACCATTGAATGTTTGGCAGCCGTGTGCTCCAGCCCCTGGGAGGGGCTTGTCCCCCACTCCACACCAGTCCTGCAGCTCCCCAGCTATTTCTTCTTCTTCTTCTTTGGGGGCTCATCCTCAGAGCTGCTGCTGCTGCTGCTGCTGCTGCTGCTGCTGCTGCTGCTGCTGGAGGAGCTTGGATCCGAGTCGAAGTCGGAGGAGGAGGAAGAGCTGCTGGAGGAGGAGGAGGAGGGGGAGGAGGAGGAGGAGGAGCTGTCCTCACTGTCGCTGTCCTCGGAGGAGGTAGAGGAGTCCTGGCTGTCAGAGGAGTCGCTGGCTGAGCTGTCACTGCTGCTGCTGCTGCTGCTGGAACTGGTCACACTTTTGGACCTGGGAGAGAACAAAGAGCTGAGCACAGCCCTGCCAGAGCCCATGGCACCGTGTTCTCTGCTCTGCTGTAATTATCCAAAGATCAATTTGTTGCCTTGAAAATTTCCAGGCCTCACCACCTAAGATGAATTCCTGTGCCCTCCCTCCCTTTCCCACTCCTGGATGAGTGGATTTTGGCCATTTGAGCAACGGCAGAGTGGCCCCAGGGCATGACATAGGCCAGCAGGACTGCAGAGAGGGGCAGAGAGGGAAAGCTGGCCAGGATCTCGTTCCCAGCCCTGAGCAGGGGCTTTACTGGCCTGACTGTCCTGTACTACCTGAGCTCTGGGGACAATGAACCAGGCTCAGTCCCTGCCTCACCACTGCAGCAGGAATTCTGTCAGTTGTGACCAAACTTGTCCAGCGAACACATCCTACAAGCTCCTTCCTGGGCAGTTATTAATAAGGAAAACCAAGAGACTGTAAACAACCTTAAAGCAGGATACCAAGCTCCAGCCTTTTCTTTGAGAAGCAAATATGGCTAATTTGTGCCTGCTCAGGATCAGAAGGAGCAGCTGATCTCCTGGCAAGAGCCCAGGGTGGAGCACGCAGCAGAGCTGGGACACTGTGGTGGGGTCCTGCCACGTTCCTCACCATGGGGCTGCCGAGTCCCTGGGAAGTGCCCGTTCATTGGGTCACCCTGCTGCCAGCAGTTGTTTCCCACTCCACATTAATGTTTCATCTCCGGCATTTCAAATGCTTTGCATTTCGGTAGGAGCGGGGAGCCTGTCTCCCATGGCAACAGCGCCAGGAGTCCAGGACAGGAGAAGGAGCTGAATGGGAGCACAAACTGGAGAGGTTTCTCACCACAGCTCAGCTGATTGCTGTTACTGAAACCCAGTTCTTGCAGTAAATCAATCCCAAGTGTTTGCTCCTCCATTCTGCCACAGCTCACCTCAAATACCACTGGATTTGGAGCCTTTCAGTGGCCAGGGCAGCTCCAGGTGCCCCAGGCAAGACCTTGGTGGAGACTTTCCCTTGTCAGCAGTTTGCCAGGGGACCCTCAGAACACCTATCCTGTTGTTTTCATCCATGGAACTAGTGGGATTCTCAACCCTGCAAGAGGCAGAAGCACCAGCAATCCTGGCCCTTCCTCACTAGGACTTTCAAAATAAGCCAAGGTCTTCTGTGTCTGTTCGAATTAGCTTTAAAGGCACTGATTTAACAGAGAGGGTATTCCCCCCCTCCTGAAATTCACTGGGAATTAGAAATGGACACAAAATAAAAATGAATGATTCCTACTCCTCCATCCCTTACTCTTCTCATCAGTCCACAACACTCGCCCCATGTGACAGAAAAGAGAAGGCACACTCAGGTTAGGGTTAAACTGTGTTTACGTTCTCTTTTCAGGCCAAACTAAGGAAGCACATCCAAAACCCCCGTGCTTCAGAGTTGGTGCATTTCCTCTTCAGGCCGCTGGAACTGGTAAATCTTATTCCCAGGTCTCACTGGGAACTCCTTTTATTTCTAGTTCACACTTACAAGTAGATAGATTGTGCAACAGGGTTGGAAAACTGCTCACACCTGGCCACAGCTTTCTCAGGAACTTCCAGAAGCGATGCCGGTTGTTCCTGGCCTCTGATCCGGTTTGAAGCTTGAAGTAAATACAGGAATCCCAGCAAATATGAATCCTTCCACCGGGTCAATAAGGCATTACTGTGAACAAAAGGGGCAGCCAGCTGGAGTCCCCACTGGGAATCTGCCTGGTCTCACCTTCAGGCAAATACGGCTCAGTATTTGCACTGAAAATGCTTGGAAGCAGAAATCCCAACTTGGAAAAGGAGCCACAAAGGAATAGCAAGATACTTTCCATTTTTTGAAGTGTCAGCTTCTGACACTTCACTCGTCTGTAACAACAGCTCATTTGTAGATCAGCTCTTCCTTTGACTCCAATCCAAAAAAATCTCATGTTCCCTTGAACTGTCCAGTCTCCTTCAAAGACTTAGGTTGATGTTTCTTGCAGTGACTGAGCTGATCCAAGGATCAGCTTTGTCTTCGATTCCTGCTCGTCTGTGTGTCCCTGGTTTGACATTTTGACCGTTTCCTGCAAGTTCTCTCCTCTTTGTGTGGTTTGTGTGTGACTCAGATCATCAACAGCTGCAGTGGCCCCGAGCTGGCCCCGTCTGTCCTCAGCCCACTGCTTTCTAAAGACACCACCGATTTCCTGAGAGGACACCTGACACCCAAAGAGATAAACCTCTGGGATTCCCTGGGGGAGACATGGACCAGATCCAGGTAAGGACAGAGCTGCCATCTCCCGAGGCTCCCCACGCAGACGGGATGCTTGGATTCCCTGATGCTCCTGCTCCTTCTTTCAGGGGATGCCCTGAAAGACACATTCTTCGTGAATGTCACCTCATATTCCCACTTTCTGTCCTAGAGCCGAGTGGCCCCGAGACACGAACATCCCCACCTACATCCCCAAATTCCACAACGGCTGGGAACCACCCACAGAAATCTTCCATGGAGCTCCCTGGGAAATAGACATTGGACACTTGCAAGAGGAGGTTAGTCCTGTGTCCTTGTCTCTTCACTCTCCCTCCTCCTTTTCCAGAGAAATGGAGCCGCAGGGGTAGTGGTGGCATGCAACAAGTAGTTGGCTCAAAACTCAGTTGGATCTGGTTGCCCCAGTTAAATACAGAAAGCAAATGAGGCTGGAAAAAGGCAGCAATAATGAGCCTCTCCCAATCCAAGGCAACAGCACCCTACAGCGTAACTGAGCTCCAGGGACACAGGCTTCCCTGGAGAACACCTTGACCAAAATCTGCCAGACCATGACTCATCTACCACTATCCCTCTCCTTTTCTCCGATCAGCTTTCCCCTTTCCTGGTAACACTGACTCCATGTCTGCCTTTCCAGCTCTCCTCAGCCAATGGATATCCTTACTGGAACTCCTCACTCAAGCATGGCCAGACGGCTGAGCAGACACAGGTCGGGGATGCCTTCAAACAGAACATCACTCCACATGGAAATAGGTGATGGATCCGCACGCCCGGAGCTTTGGCTCCCACCTCGGAACCTCATGAACGCACACGGACACGTACAGTGACACTGGGACGTTTGGGCATCCTGGAGACAACTCCCTGCCACTGTTAATAACCACCAAGGGAAGACAAAGATCAGCTGAGGGGTTATTCCCATAAGCACTGTCTGCTGTTTAACCCCCAGCAGCTCTGCAAGGAAAGGAATCGCAGGTGTTTTCCACCGCAGGAGGCAAAAATATTGACTGACTTCATCAGTCCATCCATAGGTCTTGTTTCCCAACATCAGCCCAGCAAAGTGACCTTAAGGATCAGGTGCCAAAGATGCTGCACTGCGCTTTGGCTCTCCATGTGTGTAGAGACGCTGGAATCATGGAATCACAGAAGGGATTGGGTGGGAAGGGACCTTAAAGATTATCCCGTTCCAACCCCCTGCCATGGCCAGAGACACCTTTCACTATCCCAGGTTGCTTCAAGCTCTGTCCAGCCTGGCCTTGGACACTGCCAGGGATCCAGGGGCAGCCACAGCTTCTCTGGGCAACCTGTGCCAGGGCCTCAGCACCTTCACAGGGAAGGATTTCTTCCCAATATCCCATCTAAACCCACCCTCTGGCAGCGGGAAGCCATTCCTCCTTGTCCTTTCACTCCAGGCTCTTCAAGTCCCTCTCCAGCTCTCTTGGGGCACCTTTAGGCACTGGAAAAGGCTCTAAGGGCTCTCCAGAGCCTTCTCTTCTCCAGGCTGAACATTCCCAGCCCTCCCAGCCCGCCTGTGTAATGCTCTAGCTCTTGGAGCACTTCCTGGCCCTTCCTGTCTGATATTGCGCTGGTTTATTAAAGGAAATTCTGACTCTTTCTGCTATCTCTGTGTATTTATCTCCAAAGGACTGTGAGTACGGAAGAGTCATCCCCTATGTTCCTCAGCTCTTCTTTGGGGAACTCACCTATAAATGGAACTGCAGAAATGGGGAGGGAGGAAAAGGAAACAGGATGTGAATCGAGCACCTGCATAGTGACCACAGATGTCCACTGCTAGACAGACACTGATGTCAGGCAGATCATGCCCTCCAAATAGTGCTCAGAAAGAGAACAAGTTTGGGATTCCTGAAACTGCTCTGAATTGGATTTGCTTAAACAGATGTCATTAGTAAAAGCAATCAAAGAAAGAGTTTTGATCCCTCTTCCAAGCTGATGCCACTTATCATGTATCTTCCCTGCATTCTTCTAGGGAAGCTGTTTTTGATGTTGTCCTGTCCTTCTTTTTATAAGGGAGCAAAAATACTTTATTAAGTATTACTCTTTCAGTTTTGTTTCCTCTCATCTTCTGAGATACAGTAAAGTGAACATTCAGCAGAATAGTTTTGTATTTTTTGAACACAATTCTTCTTTTATCCAATTGAGGCCCTTCTGTGATCATGAAAAAACAGAAACTGTTGTGAACTACAGTTTACACTCATAAGAGGTTGACATGGGTCAGTTCTCCAAGGTTATTCTTAGTTCAACTGCTGTGTAAACTGTTGATGTCACTGACTGGAGGCTGCTCTTCAGGACATTATAGATATGATAATTATATGACAGAAAATGCAACATATAGTTGAATCTGACCTTCAAGTTCACTAGCTTAAAAAAGGAAAAAAATGTCTGTAAGAAATTTGCTGCTTTTCCCATTACTAAGATGTAATAGATGCCTTCAAGTTTATACTCAGTCGACAGCATATACACATGGACAGCAGTGCCCATCCATCTTCAAGCTAGGGTACATTTTAAGTGTCAATGATCACTGCCTCCAGAAAGCATTTTTGAGACAAAACAGGCAAAGTCTTTTGCATATCTAGACAATCATCCAATACTAGGATCTTCACTCCCACATAAACACTTCATGTTTTTCCACAGAGGAATCTGAGATAGATTTTTCTGAGAAATAACAAACCACCAAAAATTAATTAAATGACAAACAAGGGAAAAGCACCACTTCCTCACTCAGCACATTTTCCTTGATTTTCATTAAGCATTCAGATTTACAGATGCTGATATTGCCACAAGAGCAGTTTTTTTCTGGTTTAACTTCCTCTTCCAGTAGAGCAAGCACAGCTGCAAAATGCAAGCTCATTTCCAGGCTCTCTTACACATCACCAGTTTACCACATTCCAACCAGTCACAGCTGTGCAACACCCCGTCAGGGTACTGGGATTACTGCAGTGCCACAGACAGTTTAAGTGAGGCTCATGGAGCTGTACAATTTTAACTATGTTTTATATGTATAATTAAATGATGCATGACATGGAAATAAGCCAGCTGTACTGAAACTGAACAAACTAACTGCTCTGATGCAACAGTTAAGCATCTCATCAGTTCTAAAATGAAACAGGTTTAAAGCAAAAACAATATAGAGAACAGAATGCTTGACACTGTTAAATAGCATACTCAAAGGATAATTTTTGAACATTAAGGAAATGCACTCACCCAGTCAAATTTTCAAAAGAATTCCTGGCACCAAAATGTTCTCTGTTTGCTTTTTCACCATGTTTTAAGAATGGATCACTCTGGGGGAAGAAAATCCTGTGCGCAAGACACTGCGTGAAACTAAACAATCCTTAAACATGGCTAATTTCCATGTGGAGCTGATGATTTAGCACTGTCATCCTTCAGCAGAGGAGAAAGAATTACCTGTCTTTAGTTTATTTAGGTAAGATGAAAAAAGTGAGGAGCGTGAATTTGATCTTGCTTCAATTTACTTCAGTGGAAAAACTCTTGCCATGACTTCAGTGAGAGTGAGACTGCATCTTAATTCATTCTATATGGAGAAAAACAAATCAGCTGAGAATAATGCTTTTGTTTATTAGATGTAAATTACTACCACAGTCGTTTTTAACAGTGCTAAGTAAATCCTGCTTTAAAAGCCAAACGTTGCCTTCAGTCCTGCTTATTCCTCTGTACTGTGTCACAATGCAGGATTCCTGGTCCTCTGACCAAGTCACCGCTGTCACAGTAAGCATGGCTTGCTCTGGGGAATGGCCACATTCCCACACGGGAATGATAGATGTTTGTGGATGTCACTGGTGACAATGTCCAAATCTGGGCTAGGGCATGCCCCCCAGCCAAGAAACTAGGGTGCACACTTTTGTAATATAAATGCATTCACTGAGAACACAGACTACACTTACTAAAATGTCCATGAAAAGCAGCCAAGTAAATCAAATCAATAGGGTTAAATTTGCAATTAGGATTCTCTCTTTCGGCAGGAAAATTTTAGGATAGCCACAAATTGAGAAAAATTTGCTTTTTTTTCTTCTTTTTCTCAGAAGGCAATCAACCTTCTGGTCTGGCTATTCTTTACTTCTCCCTATGAAGTAAAATCTAAAAAGACACACACACGATATTTATGGAAGGACCTCCCAATGAATTAGGAAAAATTATTACTCAGAAGATCAAACAGAAACAAGACTGTCTACACTGTATGAATTAAACATACATGAATTAGGACACTGAGCCTTCCATTCTTTAGTAACAGAACTGATGCTGTCCTGAAAATGACATTAATGAATTACACTGGTATATGAAAACCTTCTGCATCTGCTCTAGAGGTTGGAATGAGGATGTTAAATGAGGCAGCAGACAACAAGGACGTGCTGCTTAGGGAAGCTGAATATCACTTCTGTGCTTGTGGAGTTCTGCAGTTTGGATGAAGGTCACAGGTTATCTCCAGCTACATGAAAATGAGTGATAAATACACACTGTTGGTCTTAGACTGAAAGCAGTACTAGGCAAAGAGAGTCAAAATATGGAATATTACTCAAAATCATCCCCTGGTTTTCTAAAGATCATAATCTTCTATTAGAAGACAGTTTGTTACCTTCTCCTAATATTAAAGCTGTAATAGTAAAAGCACCTCAATCTTGTAGAAGTATCTAAGATACACAGAATAAGTAAGGTATATGGAGTGAGAGCACCCTAAAAACATCACAAGAGGAGTGACAATTTCTGGGATAGTAATGACATGAACGAGTATCTAAACGTTAAGTCTGAGTGAATAAGAGAATTTTTCAACTAATGGATCAGGGAAAATGTGAAAGGATGAGATATGTGATTAAAGATCATAGTGTATTCGGTTAACACAGGTGGAAAATATATGACTTTGATTCTGTACTACAACATATTTTAATTGATTTGTGTGTAGTTTTAGTTTTATACATGCACAATTTTTTAGAACACATCTTTAGACTGGGACAAACAATAAAGGAAATCCATTGTATGACTTTACATTGATCCCAACATCACTCACTGGAATATCTTAACATTTCCTGCACAGATTCCCATTCGTTAAGATGACAACCTTGAGAAGAAGGAAACCTGTAACTGCCATTCAGAGAAGGTCTAAAATTTCAATTGCTGTTTGAACACAAAGGAGCTTTGACATGCTGTGGTTTATTGAAGCACTCCTGCAGTTACAGACACATCTTTAACCACCCTACCCTCTCCCTCTTCCTCCATCCACCACTGATTGATGCAACTGGAAGCTTCAGTAACTGCAGAGCAAAGTCCCGCTTACTTCCAGCTCTCCTGCCCCAGCAAATGCTCAGCTCTTCTGGGAAGATGGAGCTATGCCATAAGCACATTGCACCTGAAAGGAGATGAAACCTTCCCTTCAAAGACACATGTGACCAGGTTTTTGGAACTGCCTGATGTGGCCAGTTCTCATCTGTTTTCCATAAAGAAGGAAAAGAGCCCTGTATTCTCCTCTTCATGAGAGTTCAAGTATGAATTCCAAAGAACAGAGATGCCAGGACTTGTCAGTGACATGACTAACAATTTTATGAGAACTGGCAAAACAGTTCATTTCTCCTACATCTTATTCTCAGAAACCTTGGAATTGTTTTGTCTGAAAGATTTGGGGGGAGGAAGGTGGACTTAATTCTCACAACTATATTAAATATTCAGTACATCTGATATTCTGTTGTCAACACGCAAAATATAGTTTAATTATGATAAGCCATACTGGAATCATTTACAATACATAAATGTGAAAAAACAGCATTAAATTATTTCTTGTTCCATGTGGAAAAATATACACCTTCCAACCCCCCAAGAAAGTAAGACAAGGCACAATAAATTCTGGTAATTCTCTTTCTTCTGACTTTTCAGTTCCATCACAGCTCTCAAAACTAAGATTTATGTGCTGTTTTGCATCTGTATCTGTTGTTGATTTTCCCCCCCTACAGGGATATAGGTGAATAAGTTTGGACAGGAAACGGTATCCCTCAAGCCAAACTGAAAGGTTTATAAAGTTGCTAAGAAAAGTTTGGGTCAGGGCCTAAATATCAATCATCTGCTCACTGTCTTTTTAAACGAGCTCAGGCATTTTCCCAACTGTTCCCAGCAGGTCTCTGCCACTATTTTAAACTAAGATTTCAGCCATTTTTTTTCCCCTGTGTTGACCTCAATAATTTTTCTTTCTCCCCCTCTTTACCTGCCAAAGGCATCCATCAGGATTTTGCCAAAGGCTATCTGCTTTTGAAGTTGAGAGGAATTCACTAATCGTGAGTGTCAAATCCACAGTAAATGCCATGGCCATATGGTATATGCTGCTTTTGGGAATTAGCTCAAAAGGCCTAGCTGTGAGAAGGCCGGCTGTATGTCAGGAGGGTTTTACTGCTAACTTTCATAACTCATGTCAGCTCTTTCAGTTTCTGTATGCATTGGCTTCAGGGAGTGTAACTGTTCCCTGAATTTATAAAAATGTTGTCAAGATCCCTTGATCTTGCTTCCTCTGTCTCTCTCGCACAAACACATCCAAACACATTTATATACACAGTGGAATAGCATGCACAGTGGCATGCAAATCTAGCAAAAGAGAAGCTTGTAAATAAATAGCATGTCATTCTGCTTACTCAATACATTTCTCTGGGTGTTAAACTCATGATAAACATATCATAAGCCCCGATGAAGGCTCTACAGCCTGTCCCATCACACCATCCTGAGTGTAACTCTGCAATGCATAGGAAGACATAAGTTTGAAAAACAGAGCAGAAATAGCTCCCCTAAGGGCAAGGGGCTGACATAGCTGAAACATAACTAACTGGAGAGCATTTGTTTTCACTAAAGAAGGAAGTGTCAGTGACACATCTCTGTGCCTGTGGAGGTGTACTGTACATTCAAAGCAAAAAGAAATCCACCTTCTTTAAAAAATTGGCCATTAATACATAAATATGTCTGTGTTGAAATCCCTCAGACGGTACCATTCTTAACAAGAACTACACACAAGACTAAGAAATTCTGCAGAGAATCACGCTTTTGTGATCCAAAGAGGCAAGGAGAAAGAAAACCACATATGAAGAGTTTAACATACCCACTTAGTGATAGAAAAAGAATTATTACAAAAATAAATGTCAGTCCCCTTGAAACACTTGAGTCAGCGCTCTCAACTTTCTCTGATGCTGTAGGAAGGTGTGAATGTCCTCCATGTGTCACATCATCCGCACCAGCCACACAGGAATGTCTCCAATGCACCTCAGAGCCTTTCAAGGACCACTCCCCTCTAATTTATGTATAGTCTGTTAACATCCTCTTGGAGCAAACAGAAATAATACTTTTAAAAGACATTTCTACTTCAGAAACATGTGCCCCGACACAACAAAAAACCCAGATTTTAATACTGCCCCGAGGCAGAATTCATCCATCTTTAAGGCTTCTATTATGTATTTCCTGGTTAGTAATACAAAAAGAACTGCTGGCAGTATCACATCGAAACCAAAGTGCCAGAATCAGAAAAACTACTGAAAAGTTTACCTTTATAGGAAAGCTTCAGTCTTGGGATATTTTGTTTTGACGTTCCAGTGACTGGAAGGAACAGCATCGCTAAAGACAGCAGGCTGCAGGCATGTGGCACTTGCAAAGCTCTCATTCTGCTCTCCTCTTCTGTATCTTCTTTTGTACTATGGTGAAATATCTCCCCACTTTTCAAACAATCCAAGTTTTATCTGGAAGAAAAAAAGAAAACATCTGTAGATCTGCTTTACTGCATAAGCAACAATTCTGTAAGCAAGCCAGACCTATTTCTAAAGAGCACCTCAGTTAATTTCTTTGCTACGAAAGTATTTTTCCTCTAGTACAAGTAAATATGTTTTGTTTCTTTAATACTAAATTTACACATTTTGACATTGGAAAAATATGTAAACTTTTCAGACACCAATGTCTAGCCTAGCTAACGTTTAAGCACAAATTAAATTAATGCAGTATCCATAAAAAGAACATTTGACATTCAAAAGTGACCATGCAACTTGATAGTTAATACCAGTCCATTGGATATCTTACATGTTTTATAACTCTTTTTGTCTCAGTACAACAGCTATTGTGTGTTTATGCTATGACTAGAATGAACTGTAATGTCTCAGATGCCATGGGGGTACAAGCTGAGTTAACAGTGAGTACTTACCCATCAAAAACTAAACTAAGAAAACTGGAAAGAGCAAGCAGTTGTGTTTAGTTTTAATAGAGAAAAAAGTCAAAGCGGATGATGGATTTAAAAGTGCTTTCAGTATGATATTTCCAGCAGAACAACTGCCTCAACTCATCCACCAAAATGTCCTATAAACTTTAATGAGTGTTTCAGGCTGGGGTCAATAGGCTGATACGGGATTTTGTTAGCACAGTGTGCAACTAAGCCAGCTTTGCAACACTTTTCACTTAGTAAGAATCATTCATATTCCATAAATCTTGAAGTGTTTTACAACTGAAAGCAATTATCACTGCCCTTATTTTCCCTATGCAAAAACGGAACCATAAAGCTGCAGTGAACCTATTTCCTCAAGGTCACACAGCAAGCACAGTAGTTGAAAAGAAAACAGCAACAGCAGTCCTGCTGTCCTTTGTACCCAGCTATCAAGGATCCCTTTTGCCCAATAACTCGACTTTTGCACATGAAATTATTTGAAATGGCATCTTGAGTTCTGAAGGCAAAACTTCATGGTTAATAAATCACAGAGATCAGAGTATGAAAATATTTGTGAGACCAGATCCTTCCCCCTGCAAGTGCCCGATGCTAGAGGTCAAGGGAGATGGCTGGTGAAATGACAAATGTCAGTGTTTGAGTAATGCTGTAAAACCAAGGAGTAAGGAAATGTTATGGTTAGTCAAGAGATTAATGGCTCATGATGTGCCATGAAAATTCTTTTCTGAAAGGTACTGGAGCTGCCTGATTAAAAGAGCAATCCTAGTGCCCACATCAGCCAGCACTTGCACAGACACCAAAGGAGAGGTTCCTTGCAAGTCCATGAGAGATGCAGCACAGCTTGTGGCCCCTGAGCCTTTCCACCGGTCTGTTATTTGAACTCCTGCAGCACTGGGTCTTGCAATTCTGTGAGCTACAGCAGCACCCAGAACCAATTCGGCACCTCCTGATACAGGCAGTTCATCCTTCCTGGCATGAAAGGATGGAAACAGAATCCCTTCCGTTCTCTCTGACACAGGAAATCTTTCTCAGATGAAACTTGGGCTTTCTGAGCCTCCAGACTTTCGCTCAATAGCAAAAGACAAGGAAGTGTGCAAGAAGAGCATGATGGTGAAAAAGAGGGAAACAATTCGTAAAATCCCCAAAGCATAATTCCTATTGCAGAACACTAAGCTTCTTCCTTCTCAGTCCCCTCTTCAACACTCATATTCAGTGTCTGAATGCACTACTCTTGGCCAAGTGTGAGTACATGTTCACGAAATGACATGGAGAGAAAACAGACAAACATGAAATGCCTGTTTCATCTTTCTCTTCCCTTTATTACAGTATCAGATCCTAAAGGAACACCCTTACTTCTTCTGTGCCAACACATCTATCTGAGGGTGGACCACGAAGGACTAAAGTGGATTAGACTATCCCAGGGTTAAATCGCCTTTAAGAAATTTATTTAGAGGTGAAAAAGGGGAAAAGAAGGAGAGGGGAGGAGGGGGAAGAATATATGAAGATGAGACACCAGCCCTGTTCATCTTCAGCAGGATGATAGTGACAAACCATACTTCAAAAAGAAGCAATTAAGAGGGAGCCAGTCTCACTGCAAGTATGTTGAGAAGTCACGGCCTGAAGGTCTGGGCCTCAGCCAACAGGGAACTCACCAAAGGATATGGGGCTCATTTTCTTGAGGCAAATTACTGTGAAGAATCAGGACTAAATTTGACTAAAAAAACAGTTGCATCAATGCACTGTCATTTGCTGAATTGATTGAGAATCAGCACCAAACTCGGCCCTTCGGCCATAGCTCACAACCTCACTTTTTCATGTAGGCTTTTTTTGCTAATGGGAACCTTCCTTTTTTCTTGGTTGGGTTTTTTTTCCCCTTTCCCCTTTTATTTGAATAATGTCTGTGAAAAACCATTTGCTTTCACGAGGCGGTTAGTTTACACTGGAGGCAGCAGCTCTGTGAGCTCGAGCCAACCCTGTCCTGTCTTTAGATTCATTGCAATCTGGCCACATTGTCACATATATTTTTAGTTTATGATGATCCTCTAATACAATTCCAGCTTCCACACAGAGTCCTTCCAACAGTCTAGCTCAGGTTAATGAACTTCAGGCCACTTCTCTTCTGCAGGAATTTCGAGGCCCAGGGGGTGGCTGTGCCCAAGAGATTTGCCAAAATCCGCTACGATTTCACCGCGCGAAACGCCAGTGAGCTCTCGGTGCTGAAGGATGAAATCCTGGAGGTACGTGACCGCTCCTGGAAAAGGTGTGTCCCCCAGGGGCAGGAGAGAGCTCGGGATAGCAACAAGCACCAACTCCATTTTCCCTGGTGGTATCTCAGCAGTGACACAAAGCTTTGCTCAAACCCAAAGCTGGAGCAGGCTGCCTGTGCTGTGTTGTGTCATTTCCTCAGCTCAAAGACATCGGTCCCATTTTAACCACAGTGAGGAGGGAGGACAACAACTCGCTCTAGAGCCCTGCTCATCCCCCGCTGGGTCGGTTCCTTATCACCACTTCCTCCTCCACGAGGATTTGTTTTCTCTGAAAAGCACCTTTCTCATAACCTTTCTCTTACTGCAGCACTGTTGGCAGCTGGACAAGGTGGGACGTGACTTGGGCTGACACTGATCTGTGACCTGAGGAAAAGGTTTCTCTGCAAAATGTGGCTTTTTATTTATTTAATTATTTATTTTAATGCAAAAAGACATCAGAAACTCAGTCATTAGGAAAAAAAGGTCTGGAGAAACAGGGACATTATGTAGGAACTATGAGTTCTTCAGCACGCAGAGGTGCTCTCCTGTTCATCCTTACGATACATTCTGATGCTTTCCAGGAAAAGTTTCAGTCCTGGATTGCATCTGAGAGCAACAGATCTGATTAGAGCTCCTGGCCTCAGTGATGTCCTTCTGGCAACTTCACCTTTTGGATGGTTCGGCCCCGCTATATCCTGGTTGTTTATGCCTGAAATCCCATTTTCCCACAGCAGATTTATTTTTGTCCCTCTCTCAGGTGTTGGAAGATAATAAGCAGTGGTGGAAGTTGCTCAACCGGAGTGGGCAGGCCGGTTCTGTTCCGTACAATATCCTGGATGTGGTGAAACTGGAAGAGCTCAAACAGGTCTGTAGTCAGGTAATACCTGACTGGTATCAGCTGCAGGGCACAATCTGCCTCTGGGAATAATGTTGTCATTAGACCTCCCTGATTTCTTAGGATACTATGCACCAATCAGGACAGACCTTCAGAAGTAGACAAAGCCAGGAGATTCCTGAGTCTCCTATGATAAAATTCACATTTTGCTACGATCGTCTTCCCAAATAAGGCCTATCCTTCCTATTTGTGCACCAGCCTCCTGCTTTCCATATTTTTCCACATCAAGATTTTTCTTGGGGGTTAAATTAAAGATGGACACTTCCCTCAGCCAGTTCAGTTCAGCACCAGGAACACGTTACTGGAGTGGAGGCAGATGGAAACACCATCTAAGTGAGAATTAACTGAATACTGCAACTTGCACTGCAGAAATGTGGAGCTGGAGTGTTCTAAACACCCTAGGGAAGCATGGAATTGCTTCCCCATTTTGGTATTGCAGCGTTTGGGCAAAGCCTAAGGCGGCCCAGCAGGCTTCTGGATAAATCCCTGCTAGTTTAATCAAAACGTCAAAAAACTTTCCAGTCCGCTCCAGGCCCTTGGCAGTGGTCCCGCTTCACATCCCAGCTACGGAGCAGTGAGGCTCTGCCTTCCAATGAGATCGAACACGTTTGGCACAACTAGGAATTCCCTTGTGCAAACTTCAGACTTTGCTTTGGGTTCTTCATTCCCAGAAATTAACTTCTTCCATGCAGCTCCACCTGAGGTCTCCCCAGCCCCACATCAGCACAAGGAGAACACGGCAGTTTGTCCCTCCGTGGGTGTGAGGCAGAAAGCTTAAGAAAATTAAAAACGACCAAAAAAATTTCTTACTTTTCTTTCCCTTTCTAACCAGTCTAACCAGAGGTACAAAGGAGACCTGAGCCCCAGGGGCTATGGCCCATCCAGCCCAACCCACAAGCTGCCTGCCAGCTACGCCGGGGATAAGTGGGGCAGTGAGATGTTGTCGCGCCACTCTGCACAGGACGCCAAAGAACGCACGTGTGTGTCCCACTCTGGGCTCCCCTGGGTTTGGGCGCTCGGGGGACCAGACCTGCCCAAGGGGCTCCCCTGCACCTTTTACTGATCACAGCAATGCAGCAGCACTGTGTCTGGAGGCCATTCCAGGCAGGACAAGAGCCAAGAGAGCAGCCCTGGGGCTTGTGACACCGCCGGGGCTCTCGGGCGGCCCGGGCCGAGCAGGGCAATAAGTGATCACCCCATGCCTCCTTCCTCCAGTTCTAACTTCCTCCTCCTCCTCCCAAGGAGAGAGTTTCCTTTCTCTTCCAAAATGTTTAAGTGTGTCTAAGGAACAGCTCAGGTCAATCCCTTTCTCTCACTTCCTTTTGCTCATCTCCCGGCACACACACAGTGCCCGCCTGGCCGCTTCCTTCATGTGGTTCCACAGAATTCCCGGCCAAACAGGAGATCCGCATCACTCCCTCACCCTGCACATGCTGTGGGGCTCACAGAGCAGGAGAGAGATCAGGGGCCCTGCTCACCTCACCCCTTATCCCACCCTGTCCACTCCTGGAAGCAGGAGCCCTTCTGGGACGACAGGAAGCCCCACCATACAAGGACACAAATCTGTTCGTATCACTGAGTTATTCTCCACAGTCTTCAGGAGTTTCATGGGGAAAGCGATACTGGATGAAGAGTCACTGGAGTTTTCACAGAAGCACAGGATGCCCTGGGCTGGAAGGGACCTTCAAGCTCATCCCATCATGAGTGTGTTGCTCATTCCCAGTTTGTGCTTCCTGCCGCTTCTGTTCTGTTGCGGAGCAAAACCTGGAGCTCTGCGATCAGCAAATTAGTGACTAGAAGCAGCAGAGAGGACTGAAAAGGTCTCAATTGCAAACCTCCAATTGTAGATTCTCACAGAACTGTGCTTCCACATCAGGCAACAGCCAAGGGGTGATGGGAGCAAAATAAATGGCAACACAGGGGCACAGGAAAATGGGAATCACTTTTCTGGGCTGAATTTAAATAAGAATGTTGAGCCACATCCCCATTTGCCTTACAGTTTCCCCACAAACATTTAATGGCATTTTTGACTGAAGACTTGCTTTCATTCCCTACTTGTTTCTACAGAACTTATTCACCAAACGGATGAGCTGAACGACGAGCTGCTAAAGAAGATCACAAACAATAAAATTCAGCCTCCCCACAGGAATTTCAAAGTGGAAAAGCCTCAGCAAGTTTTCGTGCCCCTCACCTTTGAATCCAGCACTGAAGAAGTCAAAGCCTGGCTGGAGGCCAAGTCATTCAGCAAAGAGTAAGATTTGCCCTATTGCCACGTGCAATGCTCGTCCTTCCCTGGAGAAGGAGCGGGGGAGGCCACCGGCACCATCTCACCTGGGACAAGCCACTTGGATTTACTTACAGAGCCTGTGTTGCAAATTAGATTTCAACCCTGTTCAATCCAGGCTCTATAACCAGAATGTTCAGAGCCCAAAGTCACTCCCTTTCTCTGGTATAAATATTTTCTTGGAGATAAACAGTTAACTAACTAAATCCAAGGCCTGAAATGCTACTGGAATTGCAGCTGCCACCTTGGAACAGCCCCAGGGCCCCGTGATATGGTCCCACTGCAGCTCCTGGCCTCCCATCTCCAACTCCTCACCTCTGGCACGAGGCCACGTGCAGCACAATCGTCACCTCCCTACTTTGTGTCTCCCCAGGACCGTGGAACACCTGGGCATCCTCACCGGAGCTCAGCTCTTCTCCCTCAACAGAGAGGAGCTGAAGAAGGTGTGCGGTGATGAGGGAAACAGAGTCTACAGCAAGATCACAGTGGAGAAAAACCAGCTGGAGGTAAGCATTTTTCTGGATAATTCCTGCTGGAATGGGGGCTGTACCAGCAGCGTCAGATAGCTCATTAAACAGGCATTTTAAAAAATACAATTGTGGGGAAAAAAAATGCAACCAAACCTACACCAGCAATAAAACACATGTAAAAATTCCGAAGTGTCTTTTGAGCAAATCTGTAAGATCCCCCTGTTTCCACTAATTAATCTGCTTTTTACTGATATCACTTATCTCTTTGAAACTAGCTCTACTTTTACAGCATTAATTAAATACTGTCACTTAACTGCAGCTTGAAGTTCAAATCCAAACTGCCTGTTTTGTTTCCATTCCAGAAAAGCAGAGGGGAGTCGGAGCTCCAAGAAATCACGAAGCGCCGCCAGGAAAGGATTGATTCTGCAAATTAAAGTCTCTCTGCTTTATTTCAGCTCTTAGCCCTAAGTAGTGCAGAAAAAAAGGGAATGAAAGCAATGATTCCTGGCCCAGGCCAGATGCAGCAGAGCTCCCCTTGGGGTCCAGCTGCCATCAGAGTGACAATTCCTTGAACACTGTTGGGAAGGGTTGACAATAAGACCATGTCCCACTGGGAAAGGTGTTTTAATTTTGCATGAAGTATTTTTTTTATAACTATGTATTTTATACTGAAATTTTCCGTGCATGCGATCAGAGCAGGATTCACACGGGGCTGGATGTACAAGGGCTGGCTTCAAGCAAAAAAAGACCCCCAAAGCTTTTCTCCGAGGGCTGTCCCCTGCTCCCCACTCTCCCCTGGCAGAGCAGGCGTGGCACACAGCACAAGAGAGGCCAGCCTCAAGGCTTGGAGCCTGGACCAGAGGAATAAGGCTTTAGAACCCTGCAATGGTTTGGGTTTAAGGAAAGGACATTAAAGCTCATCCCACTCCACCCCCCTGCCATGGGCAGGAATGCCTGTCACAAGCCCAAGTTGTTCCAAATCTTGTCCAACCTGGCCTCGGACACTTCCAGGAATGGTGAGTCATGACCTCTCTGGGCAACCTAACCCTTTCTATTTCCATTTCCATTTCCCCCTCAGTGCAGGTGTCCCCTGCAGCCCACGAGCACAGGGCCGGTGACAACTGCCTGTCCTTGTCCTGTCCCCCTGTGCCCCCTCGTTGGACAAGGCTAGAATGGCAACACACATTCCCGAAGTCTGGCTGCTTCCTTAAATCCATGGACCAGCTAGTGCTATCTCTGAACAGCTGAAATGAGCTTTCAGTGCCTAGAAATGAGCAGGAGTGACAAACAAAGGGATTTGAATCTGGAAATAGGTGAGTTCCACCCGCCCACCGCTGCTGATGCAGAGGCTGGGGCTGGGGGCAGCTGTGCAGCCCTTCCCTGGGGCACGGATCCTGCACTGGAATGTTGTGGTGGTGTTGCCAAACCGGGCCTCAAACCAGGAGAAGATAAGCCCTGACCGTTTGCTCCCGACCCAGGCACACCCACAGCCCTTCCCAGGGTGTTGGTCACTTGTCCCCATCTTCACATTTTCACTGCAAAAAGTCAGCTGAAATGATTCCCAAATAGCTGAAACCCCAAAGCACACTGGGAAAGGCAGGTTTAACACAAATTAAATGGCCACAAGAAAAAAACCCCTCTAATTTAGCACAGGGTGTTGCTCTTTACTTCCCGTTTTCCTTCATAAAGTTATGTGCATTTGTATATAGCAATCTGTAAATAGGGGTGAGGAAAATCCCTCTCCCTAGAAGCAGAATTAAGCGATTATGCTTCCAAAATTTACTCACCATTTCAAAACTCAAGCAAGCAGCGTAGTTCCTGTCCACAGCAAGTTTGGCACATTGCATTTCTAGCTCTGTTTGACTGACAGACCAATCTGATTGCAAAGCAGTGAAGCACACAGAGCTCCAGAGCTGCCCACAGCCCAGGGACAGCTGGGTTTTCTCTCTCAGCACATGCTGAGTCTTTGTCCAAATTTGTGCCTGTCATTGCACATTTAATGGAAAAAGCTTTAAAACAGCATCTGGGGAGCTCATGTCTAAAACTGAGAACACCAGTGCACCTTAGTTTTCGCTTCATTCTTAAGCGTCTCCAATGGATAATCTGTTTTCTTCATTTGAAACAGGACACTGCTCTCACCAGCAGAATTAGGGTGCAGGCAGGGGAGGATCCTGGGTTTAGTCACAGCCCTGCTAGGATCTGAGAAGGGCACTCACCTTGTCAGGGAGGGATGAAGAGGACAATCCTCCTGAGAAGCCCTGGCTCCGGATTAGGGTGGAGATGGGAGGCTGGATGGCAAGCACGGGAGGCGAAAAAGTTTCTAAAATGAAAATAAAAACGAATGTTGAGCTAGGAAACACACCATCTTCTAGTCCTGGGGTGTAGAGGAAAGCAAATCACAGGGAATTACGGTTATCTGGGATTTTAACAGGAGTGTACATGACAGCTCTGTAAAGCCGGGAGCCACAGGAGCACTTCCTAAAACAAATAGCTCAGTAGACCTTATTGCAGAGGCCACTTTTACAAATTTCCACGCGACTGAGCTGTGCATCTGTTCTGTTTGTACTGCCTGCAGACACTGCTATAAAGTACTGTACATTGATGTAACTGAGCGAAGGAGACAATGATATAACCATGCACTGTACAAGATTTATTAAAATAGTTAAGTTATAACTCCATCTCCGTCTCTTTCACTGGGTTTTCATAATGCTTTGTCACTGAGAGTCTCAGAAACTCAGCAGAATGTCTGAAACCACACATTTCCTTTTGGGTTTGGGGACTGACATTCAACAGGAAGGATGTTACGGCCTGGATAGCTGTGTCTTAAGAATAGGGGCAAAGCATGAGAAGGCTGCACAAAAGCACATTCTTGCCTCTCTGGAAGGGGAACGACTGTGGCAGCTGTCCCAAGTGGAACCATACAGAAAGAGGGAACAGCATAACCCCATGACTAGGAGCCTGTTACACGGATTCTCCAACATTTCCAGCCAAGAGCCATCCTGTTTCCAGAAGCAAAAGTTTGTCTTCTCTTTTCCTTAACAATTAAATAACCCAGCTGAAATAACTGGTAATTGCTTCTGTAGATGTTTTGGAGAGTACAATTTCCAAGTGGGCCCACACTAACAAGATCACCTCTTTTACAGCCTAAATAAAGTTCAGGCGAACCACGAGCCCAAAACACCTGCCTTACTGGGCCGAGGGCTCTCTCAGCGCCTGGAGCTGCACTCGATAAACCATTTCGAACCTTGCCACAACGGCGGGGAAGGGAGCCCAGAGCGCTCAGCTCCTGCAGCGGGGCACCACCGACGCGGCCCCGAGCCTTCCCTCACGGCCGCCTCCCTCAGGGGCTGCCCGCCGCCACCTTGCGGCACCGGCCGCGCCCGGGCCCCGCGCGGCCACGAGGGACGGGTGGCTCAGGGGCGGGTCGGGCGCCGTACCGGCCGCGGGGAAGACTGCCGGGGGTTCTGGCGACACGGAGACTCCGGGGACAGGAGGTTCCGGGCCCGAGAGATCTCGGGGCCAGGAGACTCCCCCGATACGCTCCGTCGGAGACGATGGCGGCGTCACGGTCGCCAAGGCGAACCCCCGCCCGGCCCTCACGAACCAGCCAATCAGAATCGCTCTCCCTCCCGCTGCCCCGCCTCGGCTCCTCCCGGCCTCGTCCGTCTCCTGTCCGCGCTCCTGATTGGCCGCTGCCGCCCAGCCAGGCTGGGATTGGCGGCGGGCGGCGGGAGCGCGCGGGCCGGTGCCCTTCGGGCACGTACCGTCCCTCCTGGGCGCGCGAGTCCCCCGGAGCCGCGGACGTGTCGGTGTCCCCCGTGAAGCGGCAGAAGGTGGAGTCGGCGCTGGACCAGCTCAAGCACCACACCACGGTGGTGGCGACACCGGGGACTTCAACGGTGAGAAGCGGCATGAGGGGATCCTGTCTCCGCAGCTTCTGCTTAGCCCCCTCTCCCGCCCCTCTTCACGGAGAGTGGGCGAGCCCGGCCGAAGGGGCGCGCGCTGCGGGGACCGACCCACCCTGGGGCCGGAGGGGGGGCGAGCGGGACGGCGCTGGGTCTCCATCCCAGGGCAGACCCCGCCGTGATTTCTCCCAGTTTGCCCTCGAGTGTGCCCTGACCACTCCGTTCAGCTCTGTGTGCTGTCAAGGAGAAGTGCCAGACTGAAGCCAGGCTCTGCTGCTCTAATTAATTTTGGGTTTTCTTCCAGTGGGCTGTCTAGATCTGGGACTTGTTTGGGGTTTTTCAGACTCACGCTTGGACGGGGCTTGGAGCAGCCTGGCCCAGTGGAAGCGAGTGGAACTGGATGAGCTTCAAGACTCCTTCCAACCCAAACCATTCCAGGATTCCATGATACGCTTAAAAACTGATTTGGGGTTGGAGAGAAAGAAGGGAAATGATGCTTTTTATTTGTTTCACTTGAGCTGTACATTGATCTTTTCCCTTTTTGCATTTCCAGGATGCAGAAAGTGAGAAGGAACTTGAGGAGATGTGCTCGGTCCAAGAGAAATAATTTTGAAAAAACTCATCTCACTGGATACTGCAGCAACAGTAAAATCCCAAATGGATTTCATGATCCTGACAATTCTGAGTGCACTGCAGGGATAAGGCACAAGATCTTACAGAAAAACAGACGCAGCAGCACACATCCAGGAAAACATCTTGGAATTAATGGCATAAAATCGTGGTTTATTTTCCTGCATCTGTTTGATTTTAGGATCCCTAAAAATGTTACATTCCTAGCATCAGGGGTCAGGGGGTAATTTAGAGGTAGTTGGTGATAAATATTTTTGGTTATATGTAGGGCAGATATTTATGCCTTACATAACTCTGTAATATAAATATGTATTATATAGTAGGGCATATAGCTATCTATTTATATATAACCTATTTTTTATGTGTGCACAGATATAGTTTATATCAGACACTGTGCCTGTCTGAGGGCCTTGCTACTGAGCTCCTAACTCATTCCTGAGGAAAACATCAGGCAAAATAGTAGGTTTAACTGGTTCCTCTTTTCCTTAATAATTATTTTACTCAGTTGGAATAACTGAGAACAGCTGTTAGAGATGTGCAGTTCCCAGTGGGACCAAGGCACTTTTTTGCACAACGCAGAGTGGCGTTTAAGGTATTCAGTAGTCAGAGAAGTGAGGATTAGGATTTTGAATGCTCTTGGGCAACAAGGCTGGCCAGAGATCCCTCCTAACTCACTGTGGGACAGCAAAAACCCCACAGCCAAGGGTAACCAGGGCTTGTGGGGATGGAGAATTTAATGGCATCAGGGGGCAGCAGTGCCAGTTCAACTGATAAAAAAGTAAATCCACGCCTGCTCTAGAGGAGTATTGTTCCTGGACGTGTGTAAATACAGGGACACCTCTTTACTCTCAACTGAGGGAGGTTTGTGGTTGTGGTTCCAGTTTACCCTTGAGAGTTCCAGGCTTTATTTCAGCTCCCCTGGCCCGGCCTGATGTGCAGCAGTGGTGCGAGGGCCGGAGCCGTTTGCTGGCTCTGGGAACGCAGATGCCATCATGGCCCAGTGGGGGGGGGGGGGGAGCTTAGGCTGTGGTGGCAACCTCAGAAAGGGATCAGATGGCTCCTGGAACTGCCCAGAGTGCAGGAAGGGAGGGGGAACTGAACTGCTCCCACAGAGCCCTGCTGGGCTATGGTTCTGGGCCAGGCCCATCAGAAAAGTGGCAGCATCAGTGGCACCTCAGTTGTTACTGTCCTTGGAGCTCTCAGGATCAGGATGAAATCATGTTCATGCACTACTGGGAAAGCAGGGAGCAGGATCAGTGCTCTAACTCTCTACACTCTCTCTCCAGGAGTGCCTTGGGTCACAGCAATTTAATGTGTGGAATAGTTTCCTGTGTCTGCCTGGGCAGCTGCAGTTATTGCACAGGCATTCAGGGCTGACAGTTCCCTGCAGGGAGAGCTCAGCCCATGTGCCCAGAGGCAATCCCAGCATCTGCAAGAAAGAAAAAAGCAGCAAAAGGTGATTGCTTCTCTTTCAAAGTTATTTCAAGTGCTCACACCCAAACCCACCTTTGCTCTTGATTCTGGCCAGGTGCATGGTGAGCAGTGGGCACAGGTCATGTCATCCATGCTGGTGTGAGTGATGCTTTCTGGGGGAAAGCAGCTGATCTCCAAAGTTCCCTTCCTGCCCCATGCCTGATCTGCACAGGAGAAAACCTCTTCCAGGAAGGGATTGTGCTTCCTCTAATGCCATTTGCCCAGTCTGTTCCATGGGGATATTGCCAGCCTGGGGCAGCAGAGGCACACGCAGCTCTCAGCACTCTCTGCTCCAAGCACAGCTCTGGGCTCCTTTGCACACTGCCTCTGCCATGGGGGTTTTCTCCAGGAGAAGCCAAGGAATTGCTCATGGAAGGGTGCAGATTAAGTTATCCCAAAGGGAAGCAAAGAATAAATATCTCATTTTTCCATCAAAATGCTCATGCTCTTTCCTACAGATTATTTCAAGTTTTTCCCACAAGCTTTGCCCTACCCATCATCCCATTTTTACCCCAAAAAGTAATTTTCTCTGTCCTCCAGAATGTCTCAGTGTCTATCCCCAAAATTTTCACTGTGTCTCTGCAAGTGACTACCTCAGTTTACCTCATGCTGTTCATTCTCTTCCCTGGGGATTGCTTCAGATTTTCCCTCCAAGCTGTCCCTGTCTGTGCACTTCTGATTTCTTCTTTTTTACAAGAAAGTATTCATTCACTACTCTGGATATTAGCTCCAGTTTTACCCCCCCAAAATTGCCCTAACATTCACTAGTCATTGCCTGATTTTTACCTCACTATGTTCATTCTCTCCCCCTAGAGATAACCTCAGGTTTTACCCCCAGTATTTTCCCTACCTGCCCACTAACTATTTACTCTTTTTGACCTATAAATATTCTCTTTCTATCCTGGAGATTTCATCAAGTTTTACCCTGAAATATTTCACTATCTTTCCAGTACTGTCTCACTTTACCTCAGGATGTACGCTCTCCCTGCCACACATCACCCCAGCTTTCACCTCCAAAATTGTTGCTACTTGTCCACTACTTATTACCTGATATTCACCTCAGTATGTCCATTCTCTGCCCAACAGGTCATTTTAATTTCTACCCCCCAAAACTTGTCCAACCTGTCACCTAGTGACTGCCTCAGTTTACCTCAAAAATGTTGTCTCCCCTAGAGATTACCTCAGACTTGACCCCCACATTTTTTCCCTATCTGCAAGTTACTACCTCCATTTAACTTCAGTATGTTCATTCTCTGGACTACAGACTCAAGTTTACTCTCAATCTCCCTGCCTCTCCAACACTGATTACTTCCTTTTTACCTCAAAAGATTGATTTATTTTCTACCATGGAGGTTACATCAAGTTTCACCCCCAGAATTTACTAATACTTCCACAACTGATTCACTCAGTTTACCTCAACAAGTGTTCATTCCCTCACCTAGAGGTGACCTTGTATTTTACCCCCAAAGGTTTCCCTACCTGTGCACAACTGATTGCTATAGTTTACTTCAAAATCTTCATGCTCTCCATTACAGGTCACCTCAAGTTCACTTCAAAAGTTTTCCCTACCATTTCCATTAGTGATTATCTCAATTTTTACCTCCAATAAGTCATTCTCTACCTACAGACACTGGATAGTAAATCATACAAAGATCTAAAACACTGCACAAGAAACAGCAGAAAGTTTTCCATGAATAACACAAGTTCCTTTTTTCCCCTCCTCCGCCTAGGACTGCTACCAGGAGACAGGAGAGCTGCTATCAACACTCAAACCTCCCAAGCGTTGTTATTGCTCAGAGAGCTGCGCCGGCACTGAGCTACTCCCATGCGCCTGCAGGGCTCTGGGGAGGGGCAAGACGACCTCCCACTCCTGCCTGGAGAAATTTCAATGCCCTAAAAAGTCATTTCCCTTCTCTCTCTCTGACCCACGGCCAAAGCAGCTGTGTAGAACAACATGGACTACTCATGGAAGGGATGATTCAGTTGTGGGAAAAACGCTAAAGAAGGCCTATCACCCCAAATTTCAGGGTGAAAACACACTGCTTGTTAACAGGAGCACACAAACTCATTTAAACCAGAGAGCAAACTGCACACCAGGAAAAGAGCTGAAAGATAGGCCCTGCCTTGATTGATAATTCCAAAGGAAATTCCCCACAGATCATAGGCAATCACCTATAATTTTACCTCCCTAATCACTGGATTTCTGACTTGGGTTGCTGTGGAAGTGTTTCACAGATGCCTTGAGGGGTCAGGGGCTTGGCTGGATTCTTTGTGGTTAGTCCTGACAGGCCCAGGCCAAACCCACCCACCTGCATTGCTGCTCCACCCCAAATTTGCATGAAATACTGAGAACAGTTTATAAATACTCCCCTTCTCTGTCCTTCCTGACACATCCATGGAGCAAATGTACTCTATCCATTGTTCCCAAGAGCACCTCTCCAGCCCAAATCCCAGTTTTCACCAGCACAAACCAAACAGACCTAAGACAATTATTCCATCAGTGCCTGCAATTCTGAGCTCCCTGTTCCCTGCCACTCACACAGCAATCTCACCTCAGCCCAGAGACTCCCTGTCCCCAAAGGGAAACACAACCTGATAGGGCACAGCTCTGGCACCACATTTCCCCTTGTTCCTGGAAAGCCCAAGTAAATCCAATCCCTCAGACCTTGCATCCCTGAACACCAGGAGAGCTGGAGTTTTACCCAGATCCCAGTGCCCTGCACAGCTGCGCTGACACGAGCACAGGCCGATCGCTCCGCCCAGCACCATCCCTCATTTTCCTCCCATTGCTCCCCAAGTGTCCCCAAAGCACCCCAGCGTGTCTGTGCCGGGGCCAGGGCCTGCCCCAAGGCCAACCAGAGGCTGTCGCCCAGCCCTGCACCAGCTCCCACCCCTGGGAGAGCTGGGAATGCACTGAGAGCTCGGCTCCCCAGTCCTCAGACACACAAATAATGCCCAACCTGCCCCTCTGGGCACAGCCAAACACCACAACTCCATCATCCCCAAGCAACTCTGGCAGTCGCCTCTTCACCTCTGCCCTTTTCCAAAGGACACAGGTAGGACTGGGCTGTCAGAAATGGTATTCCCTAGGCAGTTCATCCCAGCAGAGAGGAGAAGAGGAACCCTGTGTCCCTCTGACTGACCCCACAGCATGGGCAGGACCAGCTGGGTTCTTCGTATTCTAAATTTTAATATGAACTGAAGAACCTGAAAGGCAAAAAACAACACACGTATAAGGTTAGAGCCAGTCAACACACACAGACAGACACACTCTCAGACACCCCTTCTTCAGCTTACACGCTGACTGCAGCCCTTACTAGAAACACTCCCCCCTAAAGAAGATGCTTTAACATCTTCTTCCATCTGCTGCTCCTTGATGTGGAACAGTAGATCCTGGGAAAATTGGTAGCATCAGTGACCATAGGGATCAAAATTTGCCTTAGGGACCTGCAAGACAGCATGAGGCAGTCTGCAAGTAGCTGACAGCTAGGAGTTATCCCCACACCAGGCCCATAAACTTTCTACCCAAAAGCCCATAGACAGGAGAGGAGAGTTCTAAAACTGTTCAAACTAGCCAGGACTGAATGTGCCAGGGCAGGGCAGCTCCAAGCATAAGTGGCACATGGACACACAGTGCATCAAATATAAGCAAAGATGACATGAAGACTTGAGATAACGCTTCAGAAGATAAATTTTTGAGACCAGGATGCTTTGAGGCGACAGAAGCTACAAAACTACTGCAGTGAGGAGGGTCTAGTATACTTCATACAGAAGTCCAAGGGAACGGCACATGAAAAAAAAGATACTACCAAAACTGAGAAGGAAGATGGATAGGAACACCTTGTGTACTTCTTCTGGTCTCAAAAAGCAAAACCAGAAAGATGCCAGAATAAGCCCGATCCAGGAAAGTATGCAAGTGCTCCTGCTGCCAATATGGCCCATAACAATGCCTGTAAAGCACTGAGACATCACAAAGCCCTATGACACTGAAGACAATGGACACAGACCACATAACATAGACACAAACTGAAACTGCCCAGCAGTTTTACCTGATGGACCCAAGATTGCTAGTGCAAGATAAGCCAGAGGCCCATGACGCCGAAGGAAAGAAGGCTCTACGGCAGTAGTACGTGACAGTGAAAGGTAAACTCCTTATGAGAAGTTAGTGCCAAAGCTGGTAAGAGGATGCTCAAGAAGTGCAGTAGGCCTAGAGAAGGAGGCAACGACTGCCAGCTGATACAAAGGGATCCCTAGAGAAGGATTCTGCTGCCAAAGGCTGAAGTGACATCACAAAACATGACCGACCCACAAATGGCCAAGATGCAAGATGTCCACGTGCTTGCTATGCTCAAAAGTGCTCAAAAGCATGGCTACACTGAAGAGTAGGCAAACTTTAGACCGTGGCAATCGTGCCAGACCCGAAGGCAGGCTCCTCGGGTGAAAAGATGGACAATGACATCGAGACTCAAAATCCAATGATGCAAAGCTCACAAGAACATGGAGATGGGTTGGAACTGCCCGGCCCGGCAAAGGCTCGAGTGATGCTGAAGAGAAACCCTCTCTCCCTTAACCTCCAAGGGGCCTGGCCCACTACAGCCCTCTCCTCTCAGCTAACTTCAAATTGCCTCCTGTGATTCCAAAGGTTTTTGCCTTCTCCCAACCAAAAGTCCCCACACTTAGCTCTTTGAAGACCAGCAGACGAAATCCATCCTCAACAGAAAAGAATGCTTCAGCACCGTGGATGTCAATACATGGCCCACAGCCCACTTGGGTGGCTGCAAAAGATGGAGAATAATGACAAAATTCAGACTGTGATGACACGTCCCAGAAGTGACCCCTTGCACAATGCCTCTCTCCCTCATAACTGCTGAGGCTCATCGCTCACCGGCCGTTTCCAAACTTAGGCTCTGCACCTACTTGTAGTACCTAAGACAACAAAACAGAAACTGTGACTATTGCCCTCCAGAAGAATAAATGCACGGGCTGGGCTCCCTCTGCACCACTGGCCCAGGCTCACCTCAAATCTCCATCCGACTCCGGAGGTGGCCCGGACGATACCCGCAAAGCAAAAAGGGACACGCTTCGCATGCTGCCACGTACCTCTCACCTATCAGTCGCCCCACCTAAATGCCAACTCACCTGCTCGCCTCTGTCCCTTGGCATGCCCAGGGCAGCAGCAGCACCTGCAGAGAAGCAAAGCAAAAAAACATGCTGAGACACTGAAACCACAGCCTCCCCGCTCCAACTCAAGTACACCACACCTACAGCTTAAGCTTGCACCCACCTGGCCTCCAGCATCCCAGGGCCAGGACACCTTCCCAGTGGACCACCTAAAACGCACAAACAAAAACAGATGCTTAGAGCTGCACCAGAAACTGATACCCAAGCAGTAACAACTCATTCTGGCCACCAGTCACCGCTCACCTCGCTCCATCGACCTCGACCACTGATCTTCAGCATTACTTCCTACAAATAAAGATGAAGAACAAAGCTGTAACATAGTCACCATTTACACTTGCCCTGCAAAGACAAACGGTGACTGACCTTCCTGTGGGAACCACCTCACCTGGTATGGGGCACTCTGCCACAGATTCAATCCATCTGCATCTGAAAGAAAGTGATGACAAAAGTCAAAGTACTGCATCGTAACTTAGCAGCTCCAGACATCTTGTGTTAATCTATAAATACCATCTTGAGTCCAACTAATCCCTACATTACAAATGTCAAGTCCCTAGGACTTATCCTATTACACCTACACCCAGACTGTGTAGCAGGGCAAAGCAGCCCCAGGCCAAACACACAGACACCTGTGACACAGGAGATGACAAACAAGGGGATGCAACAAGGAGAGGAAACTCTCAGCAAGAAGAATTACCAATGACATGACCTAGATGAGGCTCAAAGAACTCTGGCAGAAAAAGACCCTAACAGAAGGACTTATGCCAAGAACCGCAAAGATGGATGCCCGAGAATCGTATGGTTGGAATCCTCTACCTATCCTCACATTCTCCCAAGTCCTAATCTGTTATAAGGGATCGTTGCCGTGCACAGCTGTCAATACAGCTCAGAACAAGACTGTAAAAGGTGTCTGACTCAATAGTGCTAAAGAGAGATGCGATTCCGATGCATGTCCGAGCCTGCAAGTCAAAGGTTCAAGGGTACCAGCGTCGGGCCAAGGAACGCAAAGGAGCTGCTGAGGATGATGCCCAGCATTTCTGATAAGCCCCTCAAAGGGGTAAGGCAAAAGACATGTGACACAAGATGCCCACAACAGAGACACAGAACACACAATAGACAAGTGACACAACACACACCGGGACTGCTCTGCCCTGCACACCTCAGCATTGTGATCAACAGCGAGACTTTGCCTTTACGTGGCCTAAGGGGCCCTCTTGTGGACATCCCCATCTCCAAAGCTAATTCAAAGATCCCTCCCACCAAGTCCTGACCCAGCACCCCACTCTCATCCCCCTCCCTGAGGTGTAGCCCTCGACTTAGCTCTCAGATATCCAGGGATGCAAATCCTCATCAGGTGCAAAACAAGGCCACCTCATCATCTGGGAAGTTCCTGCCCTCAGAGGGCTGTTCTCTCTCAGTCTACTACAATAAAGAAAACCAAACATCAGTGCCTGAACTCAGCAGCACATCAGCCAAAACCCAACAATTCCACTACTCACCGGCTCCTGAGAACGCCCCGGTCCTTGGCTCATACTCTGTGGCCACACTCCGAGGCCGACGTCGCAGGGTATCCCTGGGTTAAGGGGAGACAAGGTGATGTGGCATTGCTGAAACTTGAGGAGACCCTCGCTCCTCCCTCCCTCCCCGACTCGCCACAACTCCTCAGCCATTGCCAAAGGCTGCCCAGATGGCACCTTCAAACAGAAAAGGTACAGGCTTCATCGCAGAGCCCTGTAATACTTCTGGAAGGCTCACAGGGACAGGCAGCTCAAGGGTGATAAACTGGCTCCATCAGCTGGTCCATGAGGGGGTTCAGCCCCTGTAGGCATAATACAAGTGGGCCACCTAAAACACACAAATGGATGCTCAGACAACGCATGCTTTGAGCTGCCCCAGAATTTGGCACCCCAGCAATAACTGGTTGCGTCCACTGGTCACTGCTTACCTCACTCACTTGACCTTGACTGCTGATATCCAGGTTTACTTCCTAAAAATAAAGACAAAGAACAGCCCTGCAACATAACCAAAATGAAACACCACCCCTGAAAAGCTGAATGATGACCAACCTTCCCAGGGGAGAAGGGGCAAAACAAAATGGAAAGGCACATGCCCATGTAGTGTCCAAAAGGGTTGCATTGCCGAGATAGGTTCCACCTGAAAGTGCTCGGCTGTGACCTCTTTCTGCAAGGGTGTCTGTCACGTTGGAGTAGTGATTTCAATGCTGCAGACCACCTGTAAAACACAAAAAAAAAATCAAAGGCTACTTATAGTTTCATCACTAATACAACAACTCCAGTAGCATCCAGTTCTGTGCTGGAATCAATACTCATCCAGCTCATGGTCCCCCCGGTGCCAATACCCTGCTGTGCCAAGTGCTTTGCATCTTCAAAATGAAAATCCCAACAGTGAGGTAAACGTAGAGCCCAAAGTCAGGCCGTAGCTTGGACTTCAGGCACTGACCCACCTCGCTGCTGTGCTCCTCTGGTCTCCTCCATTCATATCAGGTTTACATGCTCTCCCTCTGCAAAAGAATTATTTGTCAAAGTTACCCAGACAGACAGGGAAAGCTTAGCCTTTCCCAAGTTCTCATTCCTCAAAGCAAACTGCCTAGGATCCCACAAGAGTGGGCCTTAGGACAAACTACTATGAAACTGCAAGACACCACTGCACCACTCCCACATCTCCACTGAACACCACACAGACTGGCCACAGTCACTCCATCCAAGGCGTGGCTCAGGTGGCTGAGCAAAGCAAAAGGCTCCCTGTAAAGTCTCCTTTCTTCTCCACCTAACCCCCCCCCCCCCAAGACTACTCTACAGAGCAGAGCAATTCCAGGCTAGACACAAACTCAAACAACACATTATACTACAAGCAGTGTGACATGAGGATGATAAAAAAAGCTCTCAGCAAGAAGAACAATGGCAAGGACAGGGACGACGCCAAAAGAGACAACTGATGGTATGGCAATGGTGGATGAAAGAGGCTCTAAGGAGCAGAAGAAAAGACTGGAACAGTGACCTGTTCTAAGAACTGTCAGTCACAATGATCAAGATGGCTGTGAGAGACAAGGCCACATTTAGAATGATCCCATATCCTGACAATCTTACAAGCCCCAGGACATTACAGCTCATGGCTGGAAAGGATGGATGGCAGTACAGCCGGGAACAAGGCCTCAGAAGAGATCCGACTCAATGCTTTCAAGATGTGATTCCAAGATGTGGCCAAGCCCACTGGTAAAAGAACAAATGATATTGGCATCCTACCGAGAAGTACGAAAGTTCAAGAAGCTAGAGATGATGGCCAATGCTTATGATGAGCCCCTTAAGGGTAAAAGGCAGAGAGATCTGATCCAAGGGAAGCCAAAGACACAGAACACACACCGGACAAGACAACACACACTGGAACTGCTCTGCGCTGCACACCCTACAGCTGCAGTCAAAAGTAGGGCTACTCCCTTTAGCTTACCTAAGAAGGCCCTTGGAGAGCATCCCTTTCCCCTACACTACTTTTTAAATCTCTCCCAGCAATTTCCAACCCACTATCCTGCTATCATCCCTTCTCCGGGCCCCAGCCCCCAACTTAGCTTTCAGATGACCAGTGATGTGAATCCACACTGGATGCAAAGGAGTCCACCTCAGCCATCTCCAAAGGCACTGGGATCACCAGGTTGGCCTCTTAGTCAGCTATGACAAAGAAAACCAAAATCAATCCACCAGTGTAGTGGCATACAAGCCAAATCCCAACAAGTCAGCTACTAACTGGGACCCTGCTCCCGCTCCCACTCATACTTGCAGTCTTTAACTTACCTATCAGAAGCCTCCATCTCCAATGTCATCTCTGACCCAGGGTAGCTCCCTCTTGCAGCACAATGAACCTGCTGAAAAATTTGGAGTGTAATACTGACACAATCTGGAATTTCAGGAAATTGCAGTGCTTCTAAGAAAAACAAGGCAAAGGAAAAAAAAAAATACAAAAAGCACCAAGCACCTTAACAACCTTGAACACTCGATCCAAAAATCATGAACTATGCACTCAATGCTATCTTCATCACAGTGTCTTCAAAGCCTCTATTGCTTTAGATGCCAAAAGCACCTGCTGAAAGAAAGCTGAGAAAACCTGAATGACCCCCCCCCCCCCCCCCCGCCTTCATGGAAATAAGAAGACACCCTTACCCCCACTAACCCCACAGAAAGAATAAGCCTCTTTTTACCCAGGGCTGGGGTTAATATACCCCTGGCCGGGCCCGCCTCTCGTTCCCACAATGCCCGGGAAAAGGGAGGAGGCAATTTTACCAGAAGGGATAAAAGCACTGGGAGGAGCTGCAGCTGTTTGGCTGCTCTGCCTTAAATTCCAGGTGACTAAAGGGCTCTGTAGATGCCTTCTGTTTTACTACAGCTGCATCCACTGAAAGGGTAAAAAAGCTTCTTGTTTTGGCAGCGTAGACACATGAGTTGCATGATTCCTTGTTAAGTTCTGTAATTGTTCATTGGTGGCTATTGAGTCACAGGACTATGGAGGGTGGAGAAGAATAGTAATAATATACATGGTGTAACTCCTGTTGGGGTCTCTAATTAGGGATGTATTCATTATAAATAAAACTGAAAAAATAATGGGCTCTCTGGCAGCAGGAAGGTTTTGTGAGTGCTGGGCTTGCTCCCTTGTGAGAGATTAGGTGCCAGTACCCAGCTAGAAGTGCCCTGAAGTACAGATTTAAATTCTTAAAATGCTGAAAAAGGGGGAGCTTCCTTCAACTGAACCCCTTAAAATGAGAGACTAGGGAGTGTTTGTCTCTACTTAAATAGATGCCATAGCAATAAATGGGTTCTCTCCTCTGAATCCCCTAAAATACTGGAAAAAGAGGGGTTTTCCTTACTTCAGGTCTCTCCAGTGATGGAAAAAGGGGGATTTCTCCCTCAATTCACACCCTTATAAAGGAGGGACAACCGGGCTTTCCCCTCAATTTAAACCTTGGGATGATGAAAATGGGGGAGTTATGCTCAATTCCAATCAATAAAATAGCATTGTCAAGGTTTTCCCCTTCTATTTAAACTGGAGAATAATGGAAAATGGGGATTCCCTGTCAAGTGATACCCCTAAGAGCATGGAAAAGGCAGGGTTTTCTTCAACTGATGCCCTTAAAATTGCAGAGGAAGGGGATTCCCCCTCAATTTAAACACAGACAATTATGGAAAAGGAAGTTTTTTTCCCTCCGTTTAAATCCCTTTTCTCCTCATAACCCCCCTTTTTTGGGGGGGGGGCACTGGGGAAGGGCTGCCAAGATGAAAGGGGAAAGTGGAATGTTTCCCTGGGACCCCACATGCTGCCCTGCCTGCTCAGGTGCTGCCCCTTGGCACGAGGGGTTTTCCCTGGGCATTTTCTGGGAGCAGTGCTCTGTGCCCAGGTGCCTCCGGCTGCTCCCCAGCTCCTGCCGGATGCTCCGACCATTGTCCCTGGAGGGACACTCGGGATGCCCCCATTGCCCCTCTGGACCAGCAGCTCCCTGCACAGCTGTGCCCGGGGAACCCTCGGAGAGCGGCCTCTGGCAGGAGCCGCCCCCTCCTCATCCTGGCCGCTCACACCTGGGGCTGCTGCGGGCTGTGGGGTCAGCGGCGTCGGGGGCGGGCGGGAGGCGCGTGGGCGCCGGCCAGCAGGCATCGGCGGGGACACCTCCGTGCCGCGCGCGCCGCGCCTCTCCCACGAGAGGTCCCCGCGCCCCGCGGTGCCGTGCCGGGCTCTCGTTCCCCCCCCCCCCCGCGCCGCCGCCGCCCCCCGCTCCCTCCGGCCCGGGGAGCTGCAGGAAAACGCAAAAGCATCGAGGAAGAGCGGGCACCGGAGCTGCCCGAGCCATCGGCTTGCCCGAAGGGCGGCGGCTGCCCGCAGCCGGGAGCAGCCACCAAGGATGGAGCTGCTGTTTGCCGGGAGGTGGGAGCTGGGGGCAGCCGGAGCCGGAGGCAGGCTTTCCCCGGGAGGTGGGAGCTGGGGGCAGCCGGAGCCGGAGGCAGGCTTTCCCCGGGAGGTGAGAGCTGGGGACAGCCGGAGCCGGAGGCAGGCTTTCCCCGGGAGGTGGGAGCTGGGGGCAGCCGGAGCCGGAGGCAGGCTTTCCCCGGCAGGAGGGGCCGGGAGGATTTCAGCTCGCAGCGGCTCTCGGTGGGTGCTGGATGGAGCCCGGGCTGAGCCAGGTGGCCGGTGCGGGTGCTGTTCCTGTCCCCAGGCGCCGATGAAATGGCAGCTCGGAGCAGCCTCGTGTGTCTGTGTGGAAGCAGCTCCGATGCTGGCAGCCAAATCAAATCAAATTGCTGTCAGATTTGTATTAAATGTGGTGTTTAAATCTGGAACTGCTCAGCTCCCTGGGTGGGAAAGTGCTTGGAGTAGCCAAGCTGAGCCGTTGTTGAGAATTCCAAGCATTGTGTCTTTACTCTCCTTAATACAGCGTTTAAATAATTGATACTTGATGGAGACAGTATCAGGGGGATTTGTTAGAGGGGCAGGGATGTTTTTTCACCTTGCAGTGTGTTGGGATAGTCAAGACTCCTTATGTCAAAATTAATTGATCTTCCTTCTTTTCCTTTTTTTTCCTTTCTAGGTTGTGGCTGAGTGGGAAGAATATTTCGGATAAAGAAATGAAATGCACGAGGGAAGCTTCGTGTTCCCGTGGAGATGCTTTAGGCGCGTGCAGCTTCTGAGCTGCACCGAAACTTGAGGCTCCCACAGAAGCTTCCTGGTAAGCCTGAGTGGGTTTACTGCATGGGGGTTCCAGTCACTGCTGGACATACTCTGAAGTCCTGGGAAAACATGGAACAATAGCTCTGAGTGGAAAAAATATATGCTCAGCATTCTCTAGGGAAAATTATAGTTGGCCTGTAAGTGTACCCCCACGTCTGCATTGGTTAAAAAGTCAGTCCCACACACTTTCCTGGCTGGTGTGAAGTTGTATAGTTCATCAGATCTGATCCAGTGTGTAAAGAAATGTTTACTGTGGACTTTCAGGAGATTATCAGCAGTCCTGGGGAGGCTGCTGAACTTGATCTCCCTGGATTGACAGAATGAATCCACATAGGATGCAGAGCAGGATGTGGTTTCTCAAACAGAATAGTGACATTCTCGAAGGAGGCTACAAGCAAAGGGAATCTTAATTTTAGTTATTGAACACAGAAACATTTATATCTGCTTATGCAACTCTTAGAAGGGAAGAAGAACATGGCCATTCTGTGCAGTCCTTTGTGGAAGTGTACTGGCTCAAATTGTCTTTCAAACAGCCAAGTGGCACCGGGTGTCACCTGGAAAAATTAAGTACTGGGGACACTTTACACTCATAAATGGCCTGACCTTGTGTACATGGAAATCAAGGGACTTCTGTAATGTTAGAATGGGTCTCAAATGATGGGTTTTTGCAGATTAGCAATCTATCCAAGGAATGATATCATAAAATTTTGTCTAGCAAAAACTGCTGCCAACATTTAAAAATATCTACCAAATGCTATTCCTGTTAAAACAGTCTTGTTAAAATTGTCTGTTCCAAACAGAACAAGATTTTACTGTTCTTGGTGATGTCGTTTTCCTCCTCAGATTTCTGTGAAAGCATGTGTTTCACAAGGCATATCAAAGTTGTCTCATGGGCAAAAACATGTAAACATCAAGCGTGTCATTTTCTTGAAATCCCCTGTAAAATGGCTCGCCACGCTGCCTTAACCATTCAGAAGCATAAGAGGAAAAAAGGAATTTGCAGGCACTCCAAGGCTGGGTCTGTGGGAGATCTGAGATGAGCCTGTGGCTCTGCAGTCACCCATCAAGAAGTCACCCAAATGTGCTTTTTATCTTGCAGTTTCCACATTTGGGAGGCAACTACTGCGTAAAGGATCTGGGTTCTGCTAATGAAAAATATATCACAAGGTCCGTGTGTGGCTGGGTTGGTTCCATAGTTCCAGCCATACCTGCTGTTGTGATACATAATCCCAGTTCATACTCCTGGGAAGAGTTTCCTGCAGCAGTGCAGGTGGGAAGTTTCTCTCTTGCACTGGCTCCACATTGAGCTCTTTCTTCTTAATGCAGCCAGTGCACTGAAGGAGAACAAGCTCGCTTCTTCCTTGCCTGGTTGTTCAGGGTGAATCATTAACCAAGCACTTGAGTGACAAACCAAAATTGTTTGTTGAGTGCCTTCTGCAGTCTGCACGGACAGTTTGCCTTCTGCAGGAGGTACGGTTTTCTTCTCTCACGGAATGAAAGCACCACAGACCCCCTCTGCTCGCCGCTGTGCTTTAACCAGACCTGAAGTATGTACATAATAATACATAGATCTATATCTATCTACGTACATATATGTACTGAAGTATATAATCTATCTATCTATAGAACTTCTTTATATGTATAGAAGTTCTGTGTTGCTCCTGCTTTATGCATGAGGAAAGGGCATACATATAATGAAGAAAGAAGTTAACTTTTCCTTGTACTCTTCCTTTGTAGCCTGTTGAGGCTTTTGGTGAGAGGAATTATATCTTTTTCCTAGCAGCACTTAATGAACTGAAATCATTCTCCAGGATGATGATGACATGCCAGTTCTCGGTATATGGATATGAGTCCTGAGATCCCACACACGGATACACAGAAGGACTGCATAATGTGCTGAAGATGGGGAGAAGGTATGCTTGGGTGAAAGGTGGGACTGTTTCTTCTAATGGCTGCTTACATACAACAGCAAATACTGATTTCTCCCTTTTTAATGCAAGAGCATTTATCTGCCAGTGTTCAAACTGCATTTCCATGACATAAGAAGAGTTGTCTGGATAATTAACTAATACAGTTAAAACACATCAGTTTGAGCAGATGTTCTTGTCTGTGCTTTTAACGTGAATGGCCTTGATTTTGCAGCAAAGTCCGAGAGATGGCACCTGAATGCAAGGGTTTGGGTTTGTGAAGCTTTGCAGAATGATGGCCTATATTTATATTTCTTTCAGAAACTCCCCATAAGCTGCACACAAACCTCCTTTAGAGAGTTTTACTGAGACAGCAGATTCAAGCCTTCGTTATTAGGGGACGTCTGCAATGCCATTGTCTGCTTGACATTAATTCTTCCAGCTGTGCATCGATGTATTGTAATGGCCCTGGGTTTTTTGGTCGCAGTTTGTTTCCTGCAGTGCCCTCGTGCCTGCGCAGCACTCGTGATGCTGACGTTGACCCTGGGCTGTGTGGCAGATGGGGCTGTCCCGTATCCGAAAGTTACGGGAATGTATGTAGGCGTCAGATGGAATGCTGGTCTCTCCGCTCACCCTTGGCTCTGTAATTTCGTCATCCAGCCATGGAGGACCTGTGCAGCCGTAACTGGCCAAGGCAGTGGGTGAGCACAAGCTGCAGCTCTGCAGGAGATCAGGGACCTCTTGCCCACAGCAGAAACAGCAAGTAACTGCAGTTCTCAGAACTCGTTACCGTGCCCTTAACTGCAGTATTTCCCTGCTCTGTAATCTGGCCAAAGGTAGGTAGGTTTTGATAGGGATAGACACATTTCTACCACAAAGGTCACCTCTCTGCCAGATTTCAAAATTTCCCTTCCGAAGCTAGAGATCCTCATATAAAAGGTTGCCTGAATTTAGGTAGCGTGTGCCAAGCAGTATATTTTTCCTTTAATAATATTCCTGGAAATAGCGGAACTGTTTTGGCTAAAGCAGATGCTGAACTGTTCAGAATGAAATTCTCAGAGCTAAAATCTGGCGAAGCAGAGTAACGTGCCCTTTTGTTAACCCTGGGGAAGGCTGAGCACCGTGGCAGCAGGGAGGGGAGGTGGCACTGCTGGTCGGCAAACCAAGGAAACCAAGGAGCGCTGCTTTTAGCAAACTGCCAGCTTGAAGCCAGTGAGGAACATCCTTGGGCTCCTGCACTCTGTGTTTTTATGTTCACCTTAAATAATGAACAGAGAAACCCAGAGGCACCAGTGCTGCTTCCAGCTGCCTTGAACTGCTTAAATAGGTAGTTTTAATCACCCAGGCTCCGTTCTCTCCACCTGTATTGCTCCTGGGCTTAAGGCTGGATGTATCTATGGAATCTCTAGTTATGTATTGGAGTTTGGCCTGAAGTAATTTGTGTTGCCGACTTGGTACTCTTTCCCCACCCTGGAAGTCTATCTGCAGAACCCCTCTGTGCCAGGCAAGAGAGTCCCCCATAGATGTTTCACTATACAGTTACATCTTTTGGGTTAGAGCCTTACAGGGCTATCATGTGAATGAGGACAAAGCTCTGTTTTTCTTCTTTGCTTTCTGCCCTGTCTTCTTTCTCTGTATTTTAGGACCCAAGTAACAGGGACATATAGCTCCTGTTCTGCTTCCTGGTTGTGTCACTGAAACTGCAGGAAAAACAAAAAGCCTCCAACAACATTTTTAATGTTAGAGAGTCAAGGCACTACTTTCTTCTCTGGCCAGGATGTACCACAGAAATCATCTCATCCGCACATAGCCCGGGTGTGCAGAGAGAATCATTCCATGACACATGATCTTTACTAGAATTTTCAGATCTTTTTTGCAGTCAAAACTCATAGAAACTAATTGGGTCAGTGTTCATTGGTCTCAAGTTGTGTAGTTCCTAGTATCTGCTCTCCTATTAGATCCGGATTTCTTCGCTTCTGATGTTAATTAGATCTTCATTGCTTGAATTTCTTATCAGTCTTTGCTGGAGGCAGAGTCTGGGGTAGATGTTCCTAGATGGCCACTGAGGTTCTGTTGGTTCTGTTGATGTTCCATCGATGGCCTTATCTTGTTGGGGCTACTCCCAGTCTGTTGAAATGCTAAGCCCATCAGGCCTCACCTAGAGAAACAATGCCCTGGAAAGAAGCTTCAGTTCCCTTCCCCTGGGGCAAAGATGAGCAAACCTGGCTAAAGTCATAGATAAAAGATTTTTAAACTGGTATGTTTTCCAACAGTTGTATATAATGCTTTATTACATAAACGGGCTGGGAAAAGCTCTGGTACCCCTGACCAAGCTGGTTTTGTCTCAGACAGTGCTGTTATTTTGGGGCTAGACATGAAGCTGCTGTCTCTGGACTTGAAAATGAATATAGGAATGACTGAACAAACAAACGTGGTACACTCTTAAAAAATTGTGTGCCCATTGACCAAGCTGGATTACCATGCTCTTTCCAAATTCTTGCCGTGCAAGTTCTTCCATGCCCTCACTTGCAACTCAAACTTTTTTTTGTTTTGTTTTGTTTTAAATGAAACTGGTACCAGAGCACGGGCACAGCACTTCTATGAGCTGCAGAGCTATGAATATCTCTTTTTATGGATACAGTGTGTGCATGCTGTGGCTTTGGGCACAGGGTATGTCAGTGCTAGTGCGAGACTGATAATAGCCTCTAAAGATCATTTGAGAAGTTGCTTACCTTTCCCCAGGGAACAGGACACGTCTTTGTATTTCCACCTTCAGATACACAACCCACTTGTGGGCTTGACTGCATAGCAAATACAGTGTGAGAGTCATCCTTGCTTATGTGGATTTTTTTTTCCCCCCTCTCCTTTATGTTTTGCTTTGCCCTCTCGTTTGCTTTCTGCCTGTTTTCTCTGAGGCTAGTGATTTCTTGGCAAGTTATTGTTCATAATCAAAGAAAGGTAGTGGGCAAGCAGCAACTGCTGTCTCAGGTAGCCCAAGCTGACCCTGCCACTGCTTTGGCAGGAGAAAGAAGCTTCTTTGGGAGGAGCACAGCTGTCCTGGGCTTTGTGCACACAAGGGCTGCTCAGAGCAGCCCCTTGACCCCATGCTGGCTCTGTGAGCTCTGCCACTGACTGGTAACAGTGATGGCAGTTTGTGTTGAGGCTTTGTTCTCTGCTCTCCAGAGAGAAACATTCAACTGCAGAGTGACTAAGTGGCTTTTCAAAAGCTACATGATGAATCAGTGAATGAACAACAACCCCCAGCAGCTCCAGGCCCCCTTCTCTCTGCAGAACAATGCCTTTCTCCCTGTATGAAGATGCGCACGTAGGATAGGTTGCATACAGAGTTATGTATTTCAAAAGAAATTTGAATATTAATCTTTATATTGTAGTGATGCCACTGTCCTCTAGGCTCTGTAAATAGCAGCACCACAACAATGTGAATTATTCCTTTTATGCAAAACCCTGGCCAGTGAAATAGCTTGTCAATACAAAATAAAATTGCTGCACAAAGGTTTGACAGCTACCTTCATTATATATGTCAATCAAAGGATCCTAAAAGCTTTATTGTTCCTGTACAGAGTCTGAACAATATGCTAGCCCAATATGCCTCAAAGCTATTTTCTCTCTACTCCTTTCATTTAAAAAATAGCCACCAATAACTTTTGACAAAGAGTCTGAGAAAACTGCATGAGCAGCAAGGAAATCTTAGATTTTCTTGGGGATCTGTGGGCTGGAGCCTTCCACTCACTGGGCTCTGTCACATGTCACGGTAGATGAGATCTGGTCAGAAACACGGAGCCCTAAAATTACTCTACAAAACCCAGGCTGGCTGGGGTCGTGGGGAGGGCATGGGGAATTAGGGAGGAAAACTTATGCTGAATATGAACTACTTAAATAATTTTGGGTTAAGGCTTTTTGTTGCTTTCCCAGGTATGGGACATTCAAGCTCCTCTGTCGCAGGTCTCCCCCAGGTTAGGCTGGGCCTGTCTTGATGAGCTCTTGCTCTCATCAGAGCCCACCCTACAGCTTGGGAGTGTGAGGCGTGCGTATTTCGGCTGGATTCCCTTTTTCCATGGCGCTCGGTCCTGCGAAGCCCAGCTGTCACTTAGGGCTCGAGGTGCTGTAAGCGGGGCCGGGGTCGGGCGGGAGCGGGGCTGTGTCCCGGGAGGCGGGTCCGGCGGCCGGTGCTCCCGCACGGGCGGTGGGGCCCAGGCCGGGCCCTGCCGGGAGCGAGGGCCCGGCAGCCGCAGCGCTGCGAGCCCAGCGCGGCCCCGCGGCCGCGAGAGGGAGCGGCCGGCGCGCCCCGCTCCTGCCCGGCCCTCACACAGGCCGCCGGAGCCTCCCCGGGAGGGACGGACCCCGCGCCTTCGCTCGGCCCTGCTGAGGCCGCATCTGGAGTGCTGTGTGCAGTTCTGGGCTCCTCAGGACAGGAGAGACATGGAGCCTCTGGAGAGGGTCCGGCTTAGAGTGACAAAGATGATTAAGGAGAATCTCATGTGTGAGGAAAGGCAGAGGGTGCTGGCCCTGGTCAGCCTCGAGAAGAGACGACAGAGAGGGAACCTCATCAAAGTCTATCAGTATCTGAAGGGAGAGTGCCAAGAGGATGGAGCCAGGCTCTGGTTGGGTTTTGCCCAACGATAGTACAAAAGGCAGCAGGCAGAAACTGATGTACATGAGCAAGAGCTTCACTGTGTGGATGCCCAAGCACTGGAACAGATTGCCTAGAGAAGTTGTGGAGTCTCCCTCTTTGGAGGTATTCAGAAGGTATCTGGACACAATCCTCAATAAGCTGCTTTGGGGGACCCTTGCATGTCTGGGAACTAGGTGACCTCCAGTGGTCCCTTTCCAATCTTTAACCATTCTGTGAAAGTGTGACATTGTAATCTTGTGCCATGACAGAGCAGACTAAATCTGGTTTATGAGGGTGTCATAACTTCTTTGTTCTGGGCTGTAGCTTAAATTAAGTTTCACAATTCAAAATATCCTGGAGGTTGGTTGTTTCCTCTAAGCCCTCAGCTTGGTTCTTAGCATGTGCTGGTGCGTGGCTTTGCTCTCAGACCTGGTCACGGGCAGTGCAGCAGCAGTACCTCAGGAGGTTACTTCCTGCATGCGTATCTGCCTGTGCCTTTCTGACAGCTGCTTTTGGGATGAGCTGCTGCTCTTGGCCTGTGCTAAAGGGCTGACCTAAAAGTGTAAAGAATAGCCTTGCTCTTGTGTTGGGGAGCGAACCATGGGGATGCTCTGTGAGGATGCATGCAGAGGAGATATTGCAACAGGACTGCTGATCACGACAACTAGTGCTGGTGAAGAAACTGGTAAAATGGAAACTTTTAAAGAATTGAGGTGTTAATTCATGTGCTGAGAAAGCTGTGCTGCCCACTTACCATCCCAAAAACTGTGTGACGTTTCCCTGAGGTGCACTGCTTGCTGCTGCATCATGGCCGTGTCTTTGATCACAGGCAAAATTAAGCATGCTTTTGTAATCAGTAGACTCCACAAGTAGTTTCAAGATACATGGGAGTATATGGGAGTAAAAAGACATAGACTGACACTTCTCACAGTGTTGAAGTTTACATGGTGTGGTGTGTTCTCTCCCCATGCAGCATTGCCCTCCTGTACAGAGCCCTTTTATTCATGTTTTAAAGAATTACCACTGTTGTGGCAATGGCATAGAAGTTGTTTCGGTGCAATTTGTGGCGAGCACCAAATAATTGTGCAACAGAATGTCTGTTATCTGTGACAACAGCTGCCTTTCATAACTACCTTTGATTTCAGGTGTGCAAGACTGGACTAAGCTGAACGTAGGTGGTGCTGACAGGATGCAAAAGGCTTTCTGGAAGCAGAGTGGGCTGTGCTTTTCTCGCTAGTCCACCTCTGGCCAAGGACGTACTCTGTAGTGTGTGGGTGCAATGGTCAGGACACTGCAAACACTTTTGCTCCTGTGGTAAGGCTAGGAGCTTGGTGTTGTACATGGAAAAAAAGCCTACACAAGTCTGAAGCTTCTGCTGTGAGCACCACTGCTTCATCTTGTTATTCTGGCCCTAAAGGAAACCCTCCTGAAGGAATGCTGTACCCAGCCCCTCTGTTTCTGTGAACAGGAGGTAGCGGTGGCTTCCCAGGGGGAATAAACCAGGCTTTGGTGCTTGCCTGTCTTACTTCTCTGCCTTGTGGGAAAATGTTACGAATCCCTCTGTTTGGGTGATTGCTCACGCTTCTGCACCCTCAGACTTCATCTGTCAACTTTTAGCAGTTTATTATGCACTGATGCTGGGATGGCTCTTGCCAGCTAGGAACTGTTTTCCAGTGTCACTCCCTTGTAGTGGGCATGTGGAACTGCTGTGGCATTTTCTCGATGTTTAATGTGACCTAATTGTGTACTTCCACTGTCTGGGAGGATCAGCTCTCCTGGTGTGACAGTTGCCATAAAATCAGCGGTGCGTCTCTGGCATTTGCAGCTGGGTGCAAGGCACAAGTTCCTTGATTTTGCTGCATCAGCCCAGTGAAACATTGCGGGGCTGTGTGTGCAGCCAACTGCCTTTTGTTACGCCTGGTAACAGCTTGGCAATGTTAAAAAAAATGTAACCTCCAGCTGTTTAATTTGCTCTAGGGAAATAAAAAGGCTTCCTAATAATCTTCATATTTACTTGGCACGTTTGGTTTGAAAGCAGATGGGTTGATTTACGAGATAAATGACAAAGCAAGAGAAGAAGAAGTGTGTCAGTGGCTTTACCATTAGAGAGGAAGGCATTTCTGATATGTGGTTAATCACGATGAACTGTTCTAGGTTTTGGGGTTTTTTTGCAAGTCAGCTTCTTGGACCTTCTGCCCACCAGCTTGCTCAGCCAACTAATTCCCTCAGTGCCCATTGTCACCTCCCCCTATGACCTACAGGTAGGGGAAGGTGCAGAGCTGTAATGAAGGAGAGGGGCTGAGGTGGCCATTCCTTCTCAGTTGTGCCTTCTTTGCCCACTCCAAACTTGTGCAGGAGCCTCCCCGTTGCAGCACTCACCCCCTCCCTGTGGCCAGACCAGTAAGTGCCTATGTCCTTTTGGATGGGCTGGGAAAGGGTCCTTCCTGAGGCACTGCTGCTTGAGGCACTGAGCAGAGCTAGGTTCTCCAAGCAGGCTGGTGCTGAGGCTGTGCCCTCCCTGCCAGAGCCATGCACCCCTCTGCCCTGGCAGGCAGCTGGCAAGTTGTGAAATATGGTTCAGCACTTTTTTTTTTAATAATAAATTGTGCAGCTGTCTTGGAAAGGATTAGAAATCAGTTCTGGAAAAGACTACAGTAGATTTTAGTGAAGAATTCTGCTGTGTCCTTAATTATTGATAAGCATCAGGATGTAAGGACACCATGTTAACCCTTCAGCAGCGAGGACGATTACAAATAATCTAATAAATGACATTCGCAGATTTTCAGATGGAGTAGGTTTAGTTGCAAGTTCTGAGACTTAGAAGTGAGGAAATATCAGAAATAAGGTTTCTGCTTATTATTTTGTATGTCAGATAGCGTGTTTGGTGAGGCAACTGGGTTAGATGAACACTGTATGTCCCCTTCAACTGAAAGACACCATTCTACATTTCTGGTGGCACAGGCCTCTCCTAAGGGGTCCCAGATTTGCTTACCACCCCTGCCCTGGTTGCTCTCACCACCTTTCACTAGCGGGTTTTGCTCAGGGGATGAATCAGGGGCAGGTTCATGCCCACAAGGCTCCTGCTCTATGGCCCCAGGGCCAGGCAAGGCTGCAGGAGCACTGTGGAGGGGTTACTGGTTTTGGCAGCTGAATGGTGTCAGGAAAAGCAGCTTCCCTCCCTGCCACGTGTTTCCAGAGGGCTGCTGAATAAGTCAGGGAAGCCAAAGCAAGGCTCCTTTCTGGGCTCAGAAACCTCTGTGCTAGAAGAACCCGTCCCTGTCAGCTAGGGCCCCCCTTGTCCTGCCCATGGTGTGGGTAAGTCACAGGCTCCTCTTCTCTGTGCTGGGATGAACTGCCATGGGAATGCCATTGCCAGCAGCCTGGTGTGCTGGAAAAAGGGAGAAGGGAAGAGGGAATGTGGTGCCAGAGCTGCGTGCCATCGGGTTGTGTTTCCCTCTGAGGACAGAGGGTGTCTGGGCCGAGGTGAGATTGCTGGGAGTGCTTGGATGAGCTGTGCAGGAGACAGGGAGCTCGGGATTGCAGCTGCTGCTGGAACCATTGCCTTAGGTCTGCTTAGTCAGTGTCTGTGTGAAGTGGGACTTGTGCTGGAGAGGTGCTGTCGGGAACAAAGGACAGAGTAAATCCTCTCCGGGGATGCGCAGGGAGGGACTGAGTTTCAGGGAAGGAGAGTATTTCTAAGCCGTATCAATATTTCCCTGAACCTGGGGCTGGAGCAGTGAGGGGGGTGCTTGGGTTTGGCCTGGGCCTGTCAGGAAGAGCCATAAACGAGCCAGCCGAGGCCCTGAACCCTCCCTGGATGTTTGAAACGCTTCCACAGAAAGCCAAGGCAGTCATGATTGCAGAGGACAAGTTGTAGGCGACTGCTGACGATCCGTGGGGAATTTCCTGTGGAATTACCAGTCAGAGAGTGCATGCAAGCAGAGCACATCTTTTGGCTTTTGCCGGTCTGTCACCTCCTGTCTGGCTCTAGAGAGTTTTGTGCGCTCCCGTTCAGGAGGCAGCGTGTTTTCAGCTGGAAATTTGGGGTGGTTTTGTTTCCTCAGGGTCTGGGGTCTTTCCTGAGAGAATCAGCCCTCCCATAAATCCCCCGGGTTGTTCTACACAGCTGCTTTGGCCGTGGCTCAGAGAGAGAGAAGGGAAATGACTTTTTAGGGCGTTGAAATTTCTCCAGGCAGGAGTGGGAGGTCGTCTTGCCCCTCCCCAGAGCCCTGCAGGCGCATGGGAGTAGCTCAGTGCCGGCGCAGCTCTCTGAGCAATAACAACGCCTGGGAGGTTCGGGTGTTGATAACAGCTCTCCTGTCTCCTGGGGCCCAAGGTTCGGTCTCACGGTCCCGGACCGGTGAGGGAGAGAAGGAACTTGTGCTATTCCTGGAAAAGCTTCTGTTATTCCTTGTGCAGCCTTTTAATTCTGTGTTCTGATGGACTGTCCGCTGTTTTTCTAACAGGACTTGTCAGAGATTCAGATTTAGGAATTGAATTTGGGTCCGTTCACTTCAGGATCTTGCCAAGCCTGAAGGCCTGGGGCGATGACTGCTCTCAGCGAGGGCTCTTTATGAATCCTCTGTCAGATTTCCCTCAGTGCTGGGCAGGAAAGGCGAGGGTTTGGATCAGGAATTCTGCAAGGGGGCCCTGTGTGACCATTGGCTTCTTGTGTGTGTGTGTGTGCATCAGTGAGCCAAAATCAAGAGCAAAGGCTGGTTTGGTTTTACTAACTTAGAGTAACTTTTAAAAAAAGTAATCAACTTTTTCTTCTTTTTTTAATTTAGGTGCTGGAATTGCCTGTCTGGACGTGTGCTGAGCTCTCGCTGCTGTGGACTGTGCAGCCTTAATTGCTGCAGGTTCCTGTTCTTCTCACCAGCTCAAAGTACACGTGGGGTTTTTTCCCCTTCTATATAGAGCTGTTGAGTTTGGTGATTTTCCTGAATTGAGGATATTGAAGGTCGAGAAGGAAGATTTGTGTCTTTTTGTGCTTTTCTGTTGTTATTTTTAGCACCTGCTCACCATCTGGACATGGTTGGAATACTGGAAACATAAAAGTTTTTAGGTTCAGTGCTTATTTATGCAAACCCAGGTTTTTTGTTTTTTTTTTTTTTGAAAGGTCTCCATTTGTCTGGGTACTGTTCCTGGTAGTTTGATGTAGAAAAGGTCACGTGAACAGCAGGGAGCAGTGAGCACTTGGAAGGGGGGGGTGCAGGTATTTCATCCAGGGTGGGGCAGTGAATGTGGCCTAGGAACAGCTCTCTGGTCAAGTGAGCAGCAGAGGAACTGAAGGATGCTCTTCCCCAGCAGAGCTGCTGCTTTGTGCTCTGGGGCAGCGCTGCCGCTGCTGGGCTTCCTCGGGGAAAACAGCTCCTTTGGGATGTGCTTTGCTGCAAAGCTTTCCCTGAGCTGGGTGTCTGCAAGAGGCGTCAGGATACCAGTGTCAGGAGTTTTTCATGGTTTCCAGGCTGTTGTACACAGCACGTTCCGGGCAATTTGCGAGCGTGAGGCAGAGCAAAATGGGTGCAATTGGACTCTGCAAATGCAGTTCAGGCAGACGTTGATCTTTTAACTTTTCCATGGCAGGTGCGAATTCTTGGGCATTTGTGAGTCTGCCTTGACGTGCAGGGATTGAAGGGTTTAGGTGTGGAATTGTTTGGCCAGCTTGCTCCAAGGCATCGTGTACTTCTGGAAGTGCCACACACCTCGCAGGACCGAGGAGCTGCTGGCTGGGTGCTGGTTCTGCTCTGCCCTGGGAACTGGGAGCCCCTGGGAGGGCTGGGGGTGACACCTGGAGATGGGCTGGGGAAGCCTGGAATTGTATCTCAGCACTTTTCTATGCAGCTCTATGGACCGGTGTGTGCTGAACGAAGCGGCTCTTCAGCACAATAAATTCAGCAGTTTGGAAAAACCATGGAATATCTCCGAGTTAATGATGGGAGAGGGTTGGGGCTGCTCCCTGATAACGTGCAGGGCTCGGGGGTGCAAAACGAAGATGGGGAGAGGAGTGGGGGCTGCTCCTCGTTGTCGGGGCGCCGCGGGCGCTGCGCAGCCTTCCCCTTTTACTTCCCAATTCCTCATTTTGTGCCTCCTTTTCCCTTGGGGATGTGCCCAGGCCGCATTCCAGCGGCCGCCGTGGGACAGCGCCTGCGGGCGGCGGGGTTTCCCGCGTGATTGACGGGCCCAGCGGCCAATGGGAAGGCGGGGCGGGCCGAGGGCTGGCCAATGGGGAGGCGGCTCGGGGCTGCGCGTGGCCAGTTGGAATCGGCGGGAGCGGTTGGGGCGGGCGGGCACGGACGGGCCCGGGCGGTGAGCGAGGAGCGGGAGAGCGGGATGGGGGAACGGGATGGGGGAACGGGATGGGGAACGGGATGGGGGAGCGGGATGGGGAACGGGGGGGAACGGGACGGGGAACGGGATGGGGGAGCGGGGGAACGGGATGGGGGAGTGGGGGAACGGGATGGAGAGCGGGGGATGGGATGGGGAACTGGGGAACGGGATGGGGAGCGGCATCATATTTATTTTTATTTTTGGGTTTAATATTATTTTTATGTCTAATTTTTCCCTTCCCTTCCCTTTCCTTTCCCTTTCTCTCTTCCACCTTTCTTTCCCTTTCCCTTTCCCTTCACACTCCCTTTCTCTTTCTCTTTTCCGTCTCTTTCTTTCCCTGATTCCTGAATTTTTTTTGCCCCAGAATCCACAGCCCAAGCCACGTGCACACACTGCAGATGTGAAGTGTATTTTTACTGCCAGCAAGCACCTGGGAATAAAAAAACCTCAGCCCCAAAGCTTGATGTCTAAACAGCAACACAGAAGTTCTAAACCAGCTGTCTGGATTTGAAAAGACATATGTCTTTGGAAGTGAACATAGAGTTCAACCTGATGTAGTGATCGACTTAGGTTCAGCTTAAAAAAGGCCCTACCGACATTTTATTGTATCTAATCCCTGCTTTCCCCTGCGTTTTAGTTCTTGCCTCTCGGCCCACTCTGTTTCACGGGGCTGTACATGGTAAAACACTTCCCTGTGTGCTTTCTGGGTTTGAGCTGCCCTGCCCCGGCACGTAGGGTCACGGTTAAGTAGAAGAGTTATAAAACTTAGTGGTTCATCTCTTTTTCATGGGTTTTTGGGCAGAAGACTTATGGGCCCGGTGTGGGAATAACTCCCAGCCCTCGGCGTCTCGTTGACCGCCTCCCGTTGTCTCGCAGGTCCCCGAGGCGGCTCCGGATCTCCGCGGTCACCGACGCTGCCGATTTTCCCGGCGCGCGCCGTTCGACGTCGAGGAGCGGCATCCAGAAGCTGTGTCGGAGCATCTCCATGGCTGGGATGTTTGGAGTAAGGGCTGCAGTCAGGGTGTAAGCTGAAGGGTGTGTGACTGTGTGTGTGTGTGCCTGTGTCTGTCTGCCTGCGAGAAGAGTGCGGGTGTGGAATGGTCCTAACCTTGTGTGTGTGAGTTTTGCCTTTCAGGCTTTTCAGCTGCTTTTTAAACTCAGAGTAAAAACAACCCAGCTGCGCTGTCTGGGGATGTTTTCCCTCCCGGCTGGGTTTGTTTATCTGGGACCCGGCCGGTCTGTGAGGTGCCGTTCATCGCCAGGGTTTGGGTGCCGACCGTGCCGGGGATTTGTCAGGCGGGATGATTTTGGGGCTCCCGGGAACCGCGTTCCCATGGGGTGCTCTCGAGACGAGAGCGAGGGTGGGTTTGTGTGTCAGCTGAAGGAGGTGTGTGGTGGATGAGTGTTTTCTTCTCCCTGTGCTGCTGTTGTTTTGGGTTTCCTGAAACAATAAAATGTAATGAATTTTCCAGAAATAGAACAATTGTTCCATTGTACTGATAGGGGGTTGGCTTGTGTTGCTCTGTGTTGGTGTTTGCTGCTGCACTTGCACATATTGCTCTGTATGTCAATTGGACTTTGACCAGTGTGCATATGGATTGTATTTGTGCTTGTGTATGTTGTTATTTCCACTTGCTTTGCTGAAGTGTAAATAAAAAACCCTCGTTCAATCAAGTTGAATAAACCCTAATAAAGATACCCCCCCTCCCCCCTTTTGGTTGCTCTCTTCCTTTGGTGTGGTTTAGTAATTTTTTCGCCGTATTTCTTGCTTTGCTGCTCTGCTTTGCTTTACTTTTCAGTCTATTCCTCCCTTGACTTTTTCTAACTCTTTATCTTTTTCTCACTGTTTAACTGTTTCTGGATGTCTCTGTCACTCTATTTCTCAGTTTCTTTTTTTCTCTTCAACACTAATTCTCTTTTAAACTCGATTTCTTTTTCTCTCAAACCCTATTCTGTTTCTCTATTCCTTTTTCTCTCTATTTTTCTTTCTCTTTCTTTGTGACTCTGACTTTCTTTCTCTCTGACTTTCTTTCTTTTCTCTGACTTTCTCTCTCCGACTTTGACTTTCTCTCTCTGACTTTGACTTTCTTTCTCTCTCTCTCTCTGACTTTGACTTTCAAACGACCTTTCTCACCTTCCCTCCTTTGTTCATTTTTACCTTTCTACCTTTGTTTGTTTCTGTAGCAGCTTGGAAAAAAACAGAGACCACTCTTTCTTCAGGCATGATCTGCCCCAGTCTTTGGTTAACAGAGCACAGAGGTGTTCAGTGCCATCGTGAGTCTTTAGGGCTGTGGCTCCTGCAGAGGTCCTTGGTGCTCTGATGGACGTGCTCCAAGCGTCCATCCTGGACTCCTGTATCGGGGGCAAGAAGGAAAGCATGTTTTTCCATGTCACAATTCTGACTTCTGCTACTGTGCGCGTAGTAGCCTTTCGCTGTGCGCTACCCTCACCTGCCGGGTCGTTTGCACCGCGCTGACCTGCGTTGTTTCAAACGTTCGTCTTGCGCGTTGCTGCACTCCTCCCGAACCCAAGCACGGGCTGGGCTCTTCTCCTTCTCGCTAACACCGCAAGTAAGAACACCGCACCCGTGCATGTGAACTCAGCAGCGCCGTGCACGTGCAGTTAAAAAGCAGTAATAAAACTCCTCAAACCTAAAAAAACCCCAGCAAAAATACCTGCACATAAGCGGCAGAACTCAAAAAAGCAAAGGAATGAGCAACGACTTGGAGAGCGGCACACGCGCAGTAAATTGAGAAGCCGTGCCCGTGCAGTAACGCGGAAAACCGCACGGGTGCAATGACAGAAAGCGACGTGCGCGCAGGGAAGCGGGAGAGCTGCGTGGTGCTGCTCGCTGCTTCCACCTGCTGGTGCACAGGAGGCACTGCAGCCACGCCGGGGAGCAGCTGCAGGCGCGCATTGGCCCAACGATGCCGGCTGAAGAAAGCTGCGCGTGTGCAGGGAGCGGCCGCAGCTACCCACGCGCAGCGCCGCGGGAAGGCCGTGCGGGCGCGGCGGCTTTTTACGCTCGGTGCTGCCGCTCAGGGGGTAACATCCCGTACCGCAGGCCACGACCTCACGATTTCCGTGGGTGCCGCCGCCTCATGCTTGTCCCGGCCGTGTGGGGCTTCAGTGGCCAGAGCGCAAATTGCGGAGCGGTGGCGCTGCTGCCGCCAGGCATTCGCGGTCCTGTTGCTCGGATGGTGGGCACGTTCTGTAGGGGATAAAACGAACGTTTTGGGGGTAAAATGTGAGTTAATTTGTATGGGAGAAAATGAACGTTTTGAGGTAAAATCGGGGCAATTAGTAGGTGACATTTTGGGATGAAAATTGAGGTTCTTATCGGTAGGGGACAGACAGAGACAATTTGAGGGAAAAGACCTGAGCTAATCTGTGAGGGACAGAATGAACGTTTTGAAGGTACATACGAGGAAAACTACAGGGGACAGAGTGAAAATTTTAGTTTTAATATAAGAAGGGCAGCGCGCCCGCGCATGCGCAGTAGCCCGCGCGCCCGCGCATGCGCAGTAGCCCGCGCGCCCGCGCATGCGCAGTAGCCCGCGCGCCCGCGCATGCGCAGTAGCCCGCGCGCCCGCGCATGCGCAGTAGCCCGCGCGCCCGCGCATGCGCAGTAGCCCGCGCGCCCGCGCATGCGCAGTAGCCCGCGCGCCCGCGCATGCGCAGTAGCAACCGCGCCCGCGCATGCGCAGTAGCCCGCGCGCCCGCGCATGCGCAGTAGCCCGCGCGCCCGCGCATGCGCAGTAGCCCGCGCGCCCGCGCATGCGCAGTAGCCCGCGCGCCCGCGCATGCGCAGTAGCCCGCGCGCCCGCGCATGCGCAGTAGCCCGCGCGCCCGCGCATGCGCAGTAGCCCGCGCGCCCGCGCATGCGCAGTAGCCCGCGCGCCCGCGCATGCGCAGTAGCCCGCGCGCCCGCGCATGCGCAGTAGCCCGCGCGCCCGCGCATGCGCAGTAGCCCGCGCGCCCGCGCATGCGCAGTAGCCCGCGCGCCCGCGCATGCGCAGTAGCCCGCGCGCCCGCGCATGCGCAGTAGCCCGCGCGCCCGCGCATGCGCAGTAGCCCGCGCGCCCGCGCATGCGCAGTAGCAACCGCGCCCGCGCATGCGCAGTAGCAACCGCGCCCGCGCATGCGCAGTAGCAACCGCGCCCGCGCATGCGCAGTAGCAACCGCGCCCGCGCATGCGCAGTAGCAACCGCGCCCGCGCATGCGCAGTAGCAACCGCGCCCGCGCATGCGCAGTAGCAACCGCGCCCGCGCATGCGCAGTAGCAACCGCGCCCGCGCATGCGCAGTAGCAACCGCGCCCGCGCATGCGCAGTAGCCCGCGCGCCCGCGCATGCGCAGTAGCAACCGCGCCCGCGCATGCGCAGTAGCAACCGCGCCCGCGCATGCGCAGTAGCAACCGCGCCCGCGCATGCGCAGTAGCAACCGCGCCCGCGCATGCGCAGTAGCCCGCGCGCCCGCGCATGCGCAGTAGCCCGCGCGCCCGCGCATGCGCAGTAGCCCGCGCGCCCGCGCATGCGCAGTAGCCACCGCGCCCGCGCATGCGCAGTAGCCACCGCGCCCGCGCATGCGCAGTAGCCACCGCGCCCGCGCATGCGCAGTAGCCACCGCGCCCGCGCATGCGCAGTAGCCACCGCGCCCGCGCATGCGCAGTAGCAACCGCGCCCGCGCATGCGCAGTAGCAACCGCGCCCGCGCATGCGCAGTAGCAACCGCGCCCGCGCATGCGCAGTAGCAACCGCGCCCGCGCATGCGCAGTAGCAACCGCGCCCGCGCATGCGCAGTAGCAACCGCGCCCGCGCATGCGCAGTAGCCCGCGCGCCCGCGCATGCGCAGTAGCCCGCGCATGCGCAGTAGCCCGCGCGCCCGCGCATGCGCAGTAGCCCGCGCATGCGCAGTAGCCCGCGCGCCCGCGCATGCGCAGTAGCCCGCGCGCCCGCGCATGCGCAGTAGCAACCGCGCCCGCGCATGCGCAGTAGCAACCGCGCCCGCGCATGCGCAGTAGCAACCGCGCCCGCGCATGCGCAGTAGCAACCGCGCCCGCGCATGCGCAGTAGCAACCGCGCCCGCGCATGCGCAGTAGCCCGCGCGCCCGCGCATGCGCAGTAGCAACCGCGCCCGCGCATGCGCAGTAGCAACCGCGCCCGCGCATGCGCAGTAGCAACCGCGCCCGCGCATGCGCAGTAGCAACCGCGCCCGCGCATGCGCAGTAGCAACCGCGCCCGCGCATGCGCAGTAGCCCGCGCGCCCGCGCATGCGCAGTAGCCCGCGCGCCCGCGCATGCGCAGTAGCAACCGCGCCCGCGCGGGGGCCGCGCGCAGTGGGGCAGCGCGCCCGCGCATGATGCGCAGAGGTTTCTTTCGGACCTGGGCTGCATTTCCATCCCCTGCTCTGGGAGTCACCAGGTGCGTTAGGAGCGAGCCGATCCCGCTCCCTGAGACACAAGGGCTTGCTCGAGGAGACCGTTCCTGTTCCTCTCTTCCAGTCACTCTGCTCTCCCCAAAACACCCATTTCCTCGGAGCTCCTCTGCAACTGCATTTCCATGGACCCAGGGCTCCAGAAGCTGCAGAGTCCTGCAATGGGGTTTCTTTGGGAAGGGACCTTAAGCTCTTGCAGTTCCACCTCTGTCATGAGAATTTCAGGGCTCTAAGACTCACAGAACCATTTGGGCTTGGAAGGACCTTAAAGCTCATCCAGTGCCAGCACTGCCACAGGCAGGGACACCTCCCACTGTCCCGGGCTGCTCCCAGCCCCAGTGTCCAGCCTGGCCTGGAACATTCCAGGGCATCCAGGGGCAAATCCTCCTCTCTGGGCAGACAGAATGAGCTAAACCTGGCTATTCCTGAGGGAGTGATGGCAGCACAGCCGAGTCCTGCATCCCTGATTCCCACGGGGTTGTGGTTTGGGGATTTCTTTTCCATCCATTAAAGCTCCTTTCTAGTTCCGGGAGCTGGAAGTTTGGGAGGATGTGACACCTGGCATTAGAGCCCCCATTCCAGCAGCATCCATTGCACCTGAACGTTGTGCTCGAGTCCACTTTAGACTCAGCCCAGTTTTGATTAAGTCTACCAAGGCTTTTGAGGCCATGAGATGTTGCCTGGAAATCAGAAAATGCCAAAGGGGACTGGAGATCCGTGTTGGAATCACGGGATCGCTGCTGCAGAGGGGAGGTGGAATTCAAAACCCCTCATGAAGAGATTATGTGCAGAGTTTTGACTGAAATATAACTGTTTAACGAGCTCCAAATTGTGTGCTTTATTATATAAACATTCCATTTGCAGGAGAATGTCTGGAAAAGACCTTTGGGATCGCCAAGTCCAACCCTCAACCCAGCCCCACCAGCACGCTCCCCAGCCACCCCTGTCCTCCAGCGCCACATCCACGGTTTTTGAAGCCTTGCAGGGATGGCGTCTCCACCCCTGGCCCGGCCTTGGTCATCCAGGGACAAGGATTCCTCTGCTTTTGCAGGAAGAGGGAAGGGGAAGCGTTTCCCTCGCAGATGGGACAGAAACGTGTTCCACAGGCTCCAGGCGTGGGTGAGTGACAGCTGAAGGCTGAGCCACGGTGAGCAGCAGAGCTAATTACCACCTTCCCCCAGTGCTCTAATTACCACCTTCCCCCAGTGCTCTAATTACCACCTCCCTCAGCTCACCCTTCCACCCAGCCACTTCCCCAAGCCTGTTTTTCAGGGGTTTTGTCACCCGGCATTCGGCTGCCGCGCAGCTTTGTCCTCCAGGTGCTGCTCCTGCCCGGAATTGGACCCAAGGGGATGGAAAGTGCCGTGGTTCCAGTGGGATTTGGGTCTCCGGCACATCCCGCCCGCTGTGCCCTCAGCCTGGTGCCCCCAGCCACAGGGAAAGGGAGCAGGTGGTGTCATCCCCCACCTAATCCTAAAGATTTCTCTCCAGGAATGCCGGGGCCTCCCAGCTCAGCAGAGCATTCCCTGGTGCCAGGCGCTTCCTCACACGCAGGGAAAAGGTGGAAACCCAACGCTTTTCCCAAAAGCCCAAAATATTCCCCCATCTGGCAGCCGGGAGCTGAGGGAACGGGCACCTTCCCCTTCTGTCTGGGTGCCTGCGGCAGCTCCGAGGTGTTGCTCGGGGATTTTCAGTGCTGGGGCTCCTGCAGGGCCAGGGAAGTGCTTTGGGCCCCGTCATCCGTGCAGGGAAAAGCAGATATTCCATTAACCCCTTAGAGACCATTGCAGGAGCTTCCTGGGAGAACTGGGAATGGGGATCCGTAGGGGGATTGACTCCCAATTAATGCTGTCAGAAACCCTTCAGCCACCCCAAACCACCCCAAACCTTCCACAAACAAACCTGGAGGAGAACCCAGGGCCTCCTTGTGCCCTGGCCGTGTCACACCCTGGCAGTGCCACTCTGTGCTTCCCCTTCTTTGGGCCAGAATTGTTCCCAGAATGATAAACCCGGAGGGAAGTGTTTCCACCTGGGAAAGTGAGGCTGTTCCCACACCACCCTCCTATTTATTTCATGAGGAATTTTGAAATTTTGGTTTTCTGCTCCAGCCAGGGACAGAAGAAAGTTTGGGCAGCAAAAAAAATCTGAAGTTGAATCAGATCTTAAGCCTGGATTTAAAATGGATCACATTAAAAGAACCCAAAAAATCCAGAAAAGAATGAAAGAATTCGTAATTCTCTTTCTGATCTCCCTCTGCTGCATCCCTGTCCTCCCATCCACTCTTCCCATCTCCAGTTATAGATCCCTCCAGGCAGAGCCCTGCCAGTGTTTCTGTCAGGGAAGTGCCAAGCCCATCCACAATGCTTTACAAATAATCACAGGGAACACAGATTTTGTGAAATATTGAAGCTTTTGCTGTTAAAAAAAATGAAGTCTCTCTGCCATGAAATGTCAGTGTGCCACCCTTCCCCAAGTAACATCCTTCCCTCTGTCACTCTCGCTCTGGCACATGGCAGGCCGGGATCATCTCCTCCTTCCCACAGGGAAGGAGTTGGGTTTAAATTCGAGACACAAACTTGGACAAAATTGAATGTCTGAGGTGTGTAAGAATAAGGGAAAATCGTCTCAGATCTTCTTCAGCTGCCTTTGTTTCCTGCCCTGTAACTCTTCACTCCCTGAAATGACTCAGAACTTCTGTCCCTGTTCCCTGGGAGCAGAGCCCGCCCCCCCCCCCCCCCCCCCCCCAGCTGCCCCCTCCTGTCAGGGAATTCCAGAGAGAGAAAAGGTCTCTCTGGAGCCTCCTTTTCTCCAGGCTGAGCCCCTGGGAGAGCAGGGATTGAGCAGGTGTGGGGGCTGAGGTGCTCCAGCTTTAAGGTCTCACTCTGAGAGCACTCCGAGTTTGTTTCCAGGCTGGAAATGGTGCCTGGAATTTTGGGTGGCCAACGGGGATCTCGAGGATTTGAGGTGGCAGCTGGGAGAGAAACCTGCTGCCCAAATGGTACTGGAGGTTATTTCCCTCTCTCTGGAATCTCTGTCAATTAAGAGCCCAGCCTTCTCCGGGGCTGCAGTTGCATTATTTGCTTTCACCTCCGATCTGCCCGAGGTGGAGTGAACTCCTCTGGAGCTGGCAAACGCCAACAGATCCCATCTCCACAGGGTTAAGGGATTGTGTTTCTCTTAACCTCTTTTGACCGGGAAGTTGGGATTTTCCCCCTCTGCCTGATCCCTGTTTCTCCTTTCTCGAGTCTTGAGTTGTTTTGGGGAGCAGAAGGTTCAGGGCTGTGCCCCTGAAGCAGCTCTGGCTGTGTGAACACAGCAACTTTCTGCAAGTTAAATCTGCTGCTATTTCTGTATTTGAAAAGGAGCTGAAATGCCAGTGGTGATGTAATGTTCATTTACATTTAGGGTCTGTTTCTATTTATTTTTGCTCCTATTAACTTCATCTTGATTCCAACAGTTTGGAATTGTTTTTTTTTTTACCCGCTGAGGCTCTCTTTGCTGTGAACAGCTCGTTTTTTACTTCAAGCCTGCCAGATTTCCTGCCTTATCGAGTCCATGAATGAAGAAGAATGACAGGTAGAAGGGGAAATGGATGTCTCCTCCCCAAGGGAAGGCTCCTGAATTGGATAGGAGCCGTTTCTCTAGGAACTGCTGCCTCTGGTTGCCGCTGGAATGGCTCTGGAAGGAGCTTGGAGGGGATCATTCACCTCGGCTTTGTCCCGGGTGTGCAGAGCTGGGGAGATGCTTTCGGGCTGAGAGATTTCCTGTGCCATCTTCCATGAACATGAAGAGAGGTGGATTAAAAGTGCCTGCAGAGCTCTGATGTGCAGCCTGTGGCTCCCTGCTCCCACTGCTGCTCCGCTCAAGGAGATTCTCAGCCCCAGAGCAGGAGAAAAAGGCAGAAAATCATGGAATCCTGGGGTTGTTGAGGCTGGCAAAGGCCTTTAGCATCATCAAGTCCAAACATCAACCACCACCATGGTCACACCAACCCATGACCTCAAGTGCCATGTATTTATCCATACATATTTATCCCTACATATTTATCCCTATATTTATCCATATGTTTATCCATGTATTTACCCATGTATTTATTCCTATATTTACCCATGTATTTACCCAGGTATTTTATGAACACTCAAGTGCCATATCCATGTATTTTATGAGCACTTCCAGGGTTGGTGACTCCACCACTGCCCTGGGCAGCTGTTCCAGCGCTGGACAACCCTTCCCATGCTGGGCCAGGAGATGGATTCTGGAAATGCAGACTCTGAGGAGCTGGGGATTAAGGCAGCATTGGATTCCTTTATTCTCCCAGAAGGATAAAGGAGATTTATCCCCAGACGAACCAGAGGTGATCACACTGAGGTCATTAGTGGGATTTCTTCCTTACTCCCACAAATACCCACTGGGGTGACAGAGTTCCCTACAAGGGCGGTGTTGGAAGGAGCTGCTGGAATGTTTTGCTGTTTATTGGGATCCACAGGATGTTTGGTGTCTCTCAGAGCTGTTCCAGGCTTTCCACAGACCCAAACGCTCCTCACACTTCTCCTCAGAGTAGAGAGGTTTCCCAGAGTGCTGGTTTTTAATTTCAGATGCTGGGATAACGACACGGCTTCAGGAGGCAGGAGACTCATTGTGCTGTGCCTCAGTCCAGGCAGGGACAACCCCCAGCTAATAAAAACCTCTTTAAAGCACAAAAAGTCCCATTAAACTGATATTATAAAGGCTGCAAATTGAAGCAGGCCTCAATCAGAAAGCAGCAGAATTTAATTCCCCCCCCTTGCCCATTTGCATGATGATCTCCTTCCTAATTGCCCATCTACGCTTTTCCCACAGAAGTGCTGTCCCGAGGTTGGAGATGGTTCCAGCTTTATGGAGCTTTGATCTTTATCTGCTTTTACTTTTTACAGGGCACAGAACCCGAGAGTGGCAGCTGCTTTCCTCTTGTTCCTCCTGTGGCAGTGAACTGCTCTTCCCGAGGACGGCTGCAGGAACTCTCAGGCAGCAGAACGTATGGAATGCCAGGCACGCTACAGAATTCCAGTGGGAGCAGCAGGAACTTCTGTTCTTTACTGGCAGGGCTGTGCCATGAAGGGGAGCTCGGAGATATTGGTCAGCTCAGGGAATGAGCCTGGCTCATGGTAAGGAAATTCACTGTGCAGTTACTTCGGGCCCTTCTCCTTCTCCTCCTTCTCCTCCTTCTCCTCCTTCTCCTTCTCCTTCTCCTTCTCCTTCTCCTTCTCCTTCTCCTTCTCCTTCTCCTTCTCCTTCTCCTTCTCCTTCTCCTTCTCCTTCTCCTTCTCCTTCTCCTTCTCCTTCTCCTTCTCCTTCTCCTTCTCCTTCTCCTTCTCCTTCTCCTCCTCCTCCTCCTCCTCCTTCTCCTTCTCCTTCTCCTTCTCCTTCTCCTTCTCCTTCTCCTTCTCCTTCTCCTTCTCCTTCTCCTTCTCCTTCTCTTCCCAACACCAGTTCCAGACCTCAGTATAATCCATGTTCCCACAGCCTGACCTTGCAGTTTTCCCAGTTTAGCAGCCCCAGCCACACTTGCAGCCTCTCTGTCTGGACTTTGTCTTGCTGAAATCTCCCTTTGTTGATCCTTTGCTGCCTGACCTTTTATCCAGCAATAACGTGCAGTGGGTGGAAGCTTCTCAGAATTCCCTCCCTGTTCCACTGGAAACATTCCCAAGTGGAAGCAGCTGCACTGCCCATCAGCACTTGCCTGCTTTTAGGGGTGGTTGAGGCATGAAGGATGCAACAAATGGAGTTGGCTCCAAGGGGATGAAATGCTCCCCCTGAGGCTGCTCAGAGAGCTGGAGCTGAGGAATCCGGGTGGGAATCACTGCAGGAAAAAGGAAGGAAAAGAGAGCAGAGGAACAGGGATGCAATTCCAACCTCTCCAAGGACTGGGATGGGCACATTCACCAACACCATTTAATCTAGACACGATTTCTTCTTTGCCTCTGGCTGCCAGGAGCAGGATGAGCAGTTTAATGAGTTTAAATAGTGAATAGTTTAATTAGCTGGAAGAGACTGGATCAATAGCTGCTTAAACAAACAACTGGATCCCTGTTTCCAAGCTTGGATGTAGTTTTGGAAGGTTCCTGGCAGTTTGGCAGGGATTAGTGATGCTGAGAATGTGCTTTTTTGTGGGTTTGGGGCTTTTACTCCTGTTCACGTGGCTGCTCTTTTTCTTGTTGAGTGGAAAACAGGAGGGAAAGAGCAACGATGGAAGGAATTCCACTCTTGCTGCTTGAAGGGATGGATCAGGAAGGGAACAGGCTGCAGGGAATTTGGAGTGCAAACTGAGATCTCTCCGATATTTTCGGCTCAGTCAGTCCATCAGTGCTTGGTGGCTGTTTAGGCCACGTGCAAGGTGAATGATGGTGCACATGGCAGAGCTGCTGGTGGCTCCTTCCCCTGCCCGGCTGTCAGTCACCCTGCAGGGTGCTGGAGCAGCGTGCCAGAGGCCGTGGATCCTATGGATCCCATGGATCCCAGGGGCGTGATCAGGAGCCTGGGCCTGCTGGCCACTCCTTGCTCTCTCTTACCCTGATTTTTCAGCTCTGCAGCGAATCCAGCTTGAGTTTTTCAACCCCCTAGAAACCCAGGGACCTTTCATGTCTGTTCTCAGATCTGGGATTTAAATCCAGCCCTTATCAAAGCACCCCGTGACCAGGCAGGCCCTGAATCCCAGCAGGGATCTGATAAAGAGGGACCTGACATCCTAAAGAAACCCTTTGAAATCCTGCTGGGATTGATTTGTATCCATAATGGAGCCCCGAGCTCTCTGCCAGGGAGAGATGAAGCTGCTCCTTTGCTTTATTATCCTCAGGCCCTTCCCAGCTTTGAGGGAAATTCAGTCCCTCTTCAAGCCCCAAAATCATGGAAAAGCTCCTTTGTATCCTCTCCACAGCCCCTACGTGGATTAATCAACTTTTTATTTGATATGGTGTCATTCTCCTTTTTTTTCCATGGCTAAAACTCCACGGTGAGCAATCAGAGCAGAAATAGGAAATGCAGGAGTCTTGGATTCCACAGTGGGATTAACTTCCCTTTTCTGCTCTCTTTCAGGACAGGAAAAACCACTGAACTCGCCCCATCTTTGGGACCAAGAGCTTTGGTGCTGGAGTAGGCAAAGCCAGCTAGGGCCCCCCTTGTCCTGCCCATGGTGTGGGTCAGGGACAGGCTCCTCTTCTCCTCTGTGCTGGGATGAACTGCCTAGGGAATGCTATTTCTGACAGCCCGGTCCTAGCCCCGGCTACTGGAAATGGGCAGAGGTGAAGAGGCAAGTGCCAGAGTTGCTTGGGGATGATGGAATTGTGGTGTTTGGCTGTGCCCAGAGGGGCAGGTTGGGCATTTCTGTGTGTCTGAGGACCGGTTTGGGTGCTGGGGAGCCCGGGGAGCCGAGCTCTCAGTGCATTCCCAGCTCACCGGGGGTGGGAGCTGGTGCAGGGCTCTGGTCGGGCTCGGGGCAGGCCCTGGCCCCGGCACAGACACGCTGGGGTGCTTTGGGGACGCTTGGGGAGCAATGGGAAGAAAATGAGGGATGGTGCTGGGCGGAGCGATCGGCCTGTGCTCGTGTCAGCGCAGCCGTGCAGGGCACTGGGATCTGGGTAAAACACCGGCTCTCCTGGTGTTCAGGGATGCAAGGTCTGAGGGACCGGATTTACTTGGGGTTTTCCGGGACAGCAGGAAGAAGAGGAAATGTGGTGCCAGAGGTGCGTCCCATCAGGTTGCAGTTCCCTCTTTCCCATTTCCATTTCCTCCTCAGTGCGGGTGTCCCCTGCAGCCCATGAGCACGGGGCCGGTGACAACTCCCTGTCTGTAGAGGGATTCCTTATGGAACAAGGGCAGATGACACTTGTGTGAGGCTTACGACTGTTAGAATTAGACCAGGGTGGGTTTAAGGAAAACTAGAATCGTGTGTTAATCTTACTGGTCAGTGAACAAATGGAATCCACACTTCTGTAAGAAAAAATAGAGTGTATGGAGCATATAGAAGAAGCTGTTTTTGCCTGCTGCTGCTGCTTGGCTGTATCATGTAACCCCATTCGAACTCTGCCTTCAAGACAGCTGTGAGACCGTGAAATAAAGAACTTAGCAGAACAGCAGCCTCCTCTGCTCTTTCACCCTGGTCCGAGAAGGAGGGGTACCCTGTCAAAGGCTCAACACTTGCCTTTCTGACTTTGTTTCTAAATTTCTACCTTTCTAATTTTGTTTGTTTCTAATTTTTTTGTTTGTTTGTTTCTAACTTTGTTTGTTTTCAACTTTCTCCCTTTAGAAATTTGTTTGTTTCTTGTATTTTACCTCTTTGTTTGTTTCTAAATTTCTGCCGTTGTAACTTTGTTTCTAACTTTCTACTTTTAAAATTTCATTTGTTTTTAACTTTTTACCATTCCTCCCAGCGAGGGCTGTGTGCAGAATACTAAAACCTGTTAAGTTCTTCACTTTTACGTCTATAGGCAAATGCTACTGATTTAGATGTAAATTCATTTTGAAATGAGCCAGCCCTCTCTGTCTACTCTGTCGCATACAGCAATATAAGAAGCTGGGAATAGAGATCCGCAGGTTTTGAGAATAACGAGCCGGCGTTTTTCTGTAGGAAGGAAAGCAGCAAGCGCCTGGCCGCAGGAGCCGAGACGCTCGGGCTGCAGGAGCTGCAGAGCGCCCGGAGCCGGCTTTTCCCTGTGCTCTGTGCCTGCCCCCGGGCTGAGCTGGGCGGCGCTGCTGCCGCCCGGTGCCGGCTGAGCCGAGAGGGCGGCGGCCTCGGTGGCTGCCGAGCGTGGCAAGGAGCGGGAGCGAGCGGGGCCGGGTCTGTCAGCGGAGGGGAGGGGCGAAGGGCGGTTGGCAGCGCCAAGGGACACGGCCGTGCATGAGCGGGGCCACAGCTATGGAAAGGAGCGGGCGCCGTGCGGGGCGGTGACCGCGGGGAATGACAGCGCGGGGGGCGGCCCGGCGGGGCCGGTTTTGCCGGGCAGCAGAGGCGCGGTCGCAGCGCGACCCGGGCGGGAGGCACCGGGCGGGCACGGTCGGAATCGAGCCGCCCGCGTGTCGCTCTCAAGGAGGCGGCTCGGAAAGGAAGGCGCAGTTCCGCGCTCTCGGGACGGCGTTAAGTGACGTTTTTATTAGAATATGACAGTCTTTATTTTATTTTATTATTTTATTATCTGCCAGGACCTTGCAGAGGGTGGTTTACACTTCCGCCACACTCAAGATGGCGGACGCAGTAGGCCCCCTGCGAGAGGTGTCCCTGCCGATGCCTGCCGCCGGTCGCGGAGCCGTCGCCCGCCTCCGGCGCGGCTGACCCCGCCAGCCGTGTCCTCGCACCGGGAAGCACGGCGGAAAATCGCGCGGAAAGCGCGGGGCCGGCGTCGGAGTTGGGGCCGGATTCAGGCAGCCGACTAGACAGAAGCCCTTGTGAGGGGCGGCGGGGGCCCTAAGTGTACCACACTAAAGATGGCGGCTCGACCGGAAGTGGCTTCTGCCAGCACCCAAGATGGCGGCGAAGGGCGGAAGTGTCGTCACTGCCACACTCAAGATGGCGGTCGTGTGCACTGTTTTCTGACCTTCTCAATATGGCGGCAGGGAAGCCCCACCCCCCCCCCCCCCCCCCCCCCCAAGCTGCGTCTACTCGGCTGCCTGAACGCGACGCCGACGCCAGCCCAGCGCTTGCGCGCAATTTTCTGAGGCGTTTCCCGCTACGCGGACACCGACTGTGGGGTCAGCGGCGCCTGGGGCAGGCGGGAGCATTCAGGCAGTCGAATAGACGGAGCGGGGGGGGGGGGGGGGGGGGGGTCCTTCCGGCCGCCATCTTGAGAAGGTCGAATAGCCACATCGGTGCGGTACCGGTGACTTCCGCCCTTCTTCGCCAGGAGCGGCGATGGCGGGGAGCCCGGGGAGCAGCGCGGCCGGGCCGGGGGCACCGGGGCGGGTGCTCCGGGCTCGGAGGTGAGCGGGGAACGGGGACAGCCCCGAGCGGACGGTGGGGGCCGCGGGGGATCGGTATTCCGGCCCAGGGATGAGTGTTCCGGCACAGGGATGCGTTCATGGACTGTCTAATAATATTATTTAACGATCGTGCAAGGAGATCTGTATAAAAAAATCCTCCGTGGTCATCCTTCTCCCAGCCCCGCTGTGTTTTCAGGATCTTGGGGGAAGAGTTTGGGTCTGAACAAGGCTCTCGGGCACAGGGTGGGATTCTTGGGGTGCAGGGCCAGGATTTGGACTCGATGCTCCCTGTGGGTCCCTTGCAGCCCAGGAAATGCTGCGATCCTGTGCCTCTGAGGGTGAAATAAAGGGGAGCGGTGGGGTTTGTGCCCGCTGTGTTCACGGCCCCGCCGGCTCAGGGCGGGTTAAAGGCGCAGCTGCCCCGAGACAGCGGGACCGGCCGGGGCTGCTCGCTCCCGGTGCTGCCGCCTCGTGGGGAGAGCCCGGCACTGCAGCCCGGAACGGCGCTGGACCACGGGATGGGCGTGGAACAGCAGCGCAGGGGATGCTGAGGCAGCGCAGGGAATGCTGCGGTCCCAGGGAAGGCTGAGGCGTCCCCTGCCCGGGGCACTCGGCAGCAAATCCCTGATGTTGAGCAGAAAAAGGAAAGTTCTGGGTTAGTGGGAGGAGGTTTCTGGAATGGAGCTGGGACAGGTGCTGATCCACGCATGGAATCACGGGCTGGTTTGGCTTGGAAGGGACCACCAGGATCATTTACACTCTGTTTGTTGTCTGATTGCACAGCGAAGAACATCCAGAACTGCCGCCTCACCCTCACGGACAGCAGGAATGTCTTCCATAGCTCTTGTTTTGGAATGGGAATGGCTGTTGGGAGCTCTGGCAGGACCAGGTAAGAAGAGAAATGGGATCATTGTGGCTGCTGCTGGAGGTGGTTTTCTGCTTTCCGGCTGTTCTTCTCATTGATCCTTTCACAGCAGTGTTCCTGGGCACATTTGAGGGTAATTCCAGGAATCTGAAACCAGATAAAAACTGGTGGGGAAAAAATGTGAACGCGATCCATTTCTGGTAGTTCCAAGCTTCTCCCACAACACCGTTCCAGGGGAAAGCTGATAAAAGGGTAAAGATGCAGAGGAACAAGTGCTGTAAAGCCCCCTGGCGCTCTGAGAGAGCAAACCTTCCAGTACTCCCAGCAGATCTCTTGGAGAAAGTGTGGGATCGCAAGGTTTTCCAGGAAAGCAAAACAAGGGTGGAGATGAGGGAATGGGCTTCCAGTTCTTCCTTGAGCTGAAAGCCTGGGGGAATTGAGAGGGGCCACAAGAACTGTTTGTGTAGGCAAATGGGAGTTTGGGGGCTGAATCTGAGTTTCCCTCTGGGGCATTTTTGAGGGAAAAGCTGAGGTGCTGTTTAAGGGAGAGAATGCAGATTTTTGGGGTGGAAAAGGTTGAATCAATATTGTAGAGGAAGTAAAACGCTGGGGGTAAAAGTGGATGCAGTCTGGAGGGGACAGATTGAATATTTTGGAGGCAAAATGGGGAACTGAGTAGTGGAGAGATGGGGAACATTTTGGAGGCAACACTTGACAAAGTCTCTGGGGTGGAGAACGACCACATTGAGGGAAAAATGAGGTGATGAGCAGTGGGCACGTAGGGAAGGTCGTGGGGGTAAATCTTGAGAAAAGCCCCGTGGTATTCAAGAAATCCTTGGAAGCAGGACTGAGGAATTCAGTGGTGGAAAAATAGGGGAATTTTGCGGGGGTAAAACTTTAAAAGATCTAAGAGTTGAGAGTGTGTGTTTTTAGGTAGGAAGGATGTCTTGTTGAAGTTGGGCGTCTGGATTGTGGCATTTATGGATCCAGAAAGTAGAAGATAAAGGAGACTCCCAAAGCCTCGGTAGCTGTGTTAAGAAATCCGTCCCAGGGAAGAAAGGTACCTAAACCTCCTAGAAGTAGGGACTAATTAGCATGGGAAGGGGAAAACCCACCCCCAGTGGGAGAGAGCGCGCCGGGTAAGGGAAGAGAAGGATGCCCTTAAGAAGAAGTAGGGAAGGTGAATTTCTCGGCTTGCTGAAATGTATCCAAAAGTTTGGAATCTGGGTCTGTGTGGAGGCCGGGATTTTCTCGGCCATATGCAGAGCCCAGCACTAGGAATAAAGGAATTCCAGGCTTTACAACGCCAAAAATGCAGTACCAGAGAGTTCTGTTATCCCGAGGACTTGGGGGATACTTGGCAAAAATTTCCGGGGGCCCAGGCTGGACCGAGCTTTTAACGCTCCCCGGATTCACGGGATCGGGGATTCCAGCGTGCCCTGCACGGGTTTTTTCAGGGAAGTCCCAAATCCTTCGTGTGAGCACAAAGCAGAATCCCCTGGGAGCTGTGAAGGCAACAGGATATTTCTTGGGAATTTTGAAGGGTTGGGTGAGTCCTCAGTGTTAGGTTGGAATGAACGCAAATTGTCCGGGAGTTGCTGGTTTGGGGATGGCCGGGTCTGGGTTTGGATTTGTGGGCACCGAGTGTTCCTTGTGTCAGCTTTAGGTCTTCTGGATTGGTGGGAGTAGTCAGAGAAAAGAGAAGGCAATTGAAATGCGGAGCTCCATTCCCGGAGAAATGGTCAGGATGGGAGAGGAAAGGCTGTGGAGCTGCTGGGAGCTCGTGGAGAACGAAAGGATCTGAGGCCTGGAGGCAAAAGCTGTGGAACAAAGCCTGAAAAGGGTGTGGGGTGGGGCGGGAGGGGGAGGAGGGCACCGTGGTGGGGGGAAAGAGGGAAAGGATCCCTGCTCCGGGAATCCAGCAGGGACCAGGAGAGGATCATTTTCCATCCACTGCTCTCAGTGGAATCCTAATAAGGACGGTGGAAGGGAAGTGATTCGTTTGTTCTTAGGTTTGGAATGAAAGGTGCTCTTGCAGAGGGGACTATTGACCTGTTAAAATTCTGTTGGATACAGGAAAAGAGGGAGGAAGCAAGCAGCTGGGGAATGAAGGGGTGGATTTTTTGGTGGATACAGGGAAAGACACGGGAAGGGGCTCTCAAGTAAAATACACCTCACGGGCAGCACCAGGAGAAGCCTCAAGTGCCCTTTTTTTCCAAGCTCTGACATTCCAGAGGAGTAAGCAGTGGTCAGCCCATCACTTTCTGTATTCCTTGGATGCCCAGTGCTTTGTTGGGAAGAGATAATATTTGGAAATGAACAAATCCGGGGATGTAATTTCCTGATAGTAAAGCCCCAGAGAGCCTGGTTTTGATATCCTTCCAGCACCCAAACGCAGCAGAGGGAATCCTGGCGGAGCTGGAAAACGCTGTCGCTCCGTCGGTGGAATTCCTGGGAACTGGAAAGCAGCAGAAGCAGCAAGAACAGAGTTGGAAGCAGGCTCCAGCCGGGTAAGGCAGACACCAAATCCTTTGGAACTGGGCAGGGGTGGGAAGAACAAATTCTTACATTTGTAGCCCAGGGATTCCTGAGCAGGATCCCGGCAGGGAAGACTGCAGGGATCAGGCTGGGGCCTGATCGCAGCTGGGGGCAGCGAGCCTTGGAATTGGCTGAAGGGAAGAAAGAGGGATCCTTTGAGCACAAGGATCAGGTGTCAAATGCGGAGATGGCATCAGACAATTCCTCGGGAGGGTTTAGTTCCTGGGCCAAATCGATCTGCTGCCTTGTGAAGGAGCTCAGAGAGCTGGGAAGAGCCCAAGCAACGCAGGGAATGCACCGGCAGATAAAAGTGCCGGGGAACGGTGGGGAAAAGCATCCGAACAGGGGGCCTCGTTTTGTACAGGGACGGTGCAAAAAATTGTCCGAAAGAATAGGAATGGAATGGGATTTTACGTATTCCTCGGAGGCCACAATCCAGTGGGAAGGCTGAGAGAAAGAAACAAGGCCTAAAAAGGCAGATGAGCCAAATCTGCCCAAAGCCTCCAATGGCCACATTCCCTGGCATTGCTGAGGACTTCAGCCAAGCTCCAAGCAAAAGGTGAGCCCCTGATTTTGGTGCCAAGGGAAACTCCAAGTTAAGAATGATCCAAATATGAAGCGCTTCTCACAAAACTCAGCTTTGCAAACCTTTCTTTGGGCTAAAAAAGAAAAGATGGGAATGCCCTTGGCAGAAAAGCAGCTGTGAGGCACAGCAGGCTTCAAATGCCTGTCAGCAGGAGCTCCAGGAGAAACGGCTGCTGGCTCCGGGCATCCTGGGCTTTCCAGGCAGGTTTTGTAGCGGATTGCAAGGCAGTTTTCCTGCCTCTGGGGGGTGGCACCTGCATCCCGCTGGAAAGGGAAAATGTGGAGAGAGGGGCAAGCGGGAAGACGGTTGCTGCTGTGTGTCCTTGGATTGCAGTTCCTCCCGGTGAGTCTGTGCTGCTGGAAGTTTGAAGGAGATCAGTCCTGGAGTACGTGTGGGTTCACCTGTGGGGTTTGGGAGCGACGCCGGCCATGAAATTCCAGGGATGTTCCCTTTGCTGGAGTGAGAAGCAGTGGAAGCACTTTGCTGTCTGCTTCTTCATCGCCTTCGCCTCGGTCCCCTGGGGCTCCAGGTAATCCCCTCTCACCTTTGCTTTTCCAAGGGTCTCTAAATGAGGGCTTGAGCTTTGGTGTAGCTCCCTTTACAGGGAAGATCTGTTCCAGGAAAGGTCTCCTGGTCTGGCCCGATGGCGTTGCAGGAAGAGCAGGAAACCCCGCAGCTCCTGTGGCTCCCTCATCCGATTTGCCTGCAGGCAGCAGCAAGGATCATTCCCAAGTGTCATCCCCTGGCTCCGTGACTCGGTGAGGTTGTGTTCCCCCAAAGGCCAGGGGCCGCTTTGTTTTGCAGCTCACGAAAGCCCAGCTCGGTGGTGCTGGGTTTGGTTTTTGTGTGTAATGAAGGCACTAAAAAATTCCCCTCCTTCACTGGCACAGCCCTGGAGTGGGAGCAGATTCCCCTTATCCCGCAGTTATCCCGCTCCTGCCCTGGATCCCTGCGGTGCCGTGTGTTCTCCAAGCTCACAGCACTGCTGGCTCTAAACAAGAAAAACAGTCCCTGTTCCTTCTCTTCTCCGTCCTTGATGTTCCCAGGCCCTGCATCTCCCTGGCTATTCCCTGTGGGAGTCTTCATCTCCATCCCACCTTATCCCGATCAGGTAAGGGTCTGAGACGTGTTTAGCAGCAAATGCATTCCTGTGAAGAAAGCCAAGAGCAAAGAGCATCCAGATGCAGAGAAGTCTTTAGAAAAGCGTTCCAGACGTGCAAATGAGGGATGTGTCTTCCTGCATCTCCTGTTGTTTTTCTCTGTCACGTTTTGGAAGGGTTTCTCTCAGTGATTTCCTGCAGTCCAGGTGCGTCCCTTCTTTTGTCCAAATCCAGTGCCAGAGGATCGAACAACTGACGAGTGGGGCCTGGGATGAAAACGGTTCTCCTAAAATGAGGGAAACAATGCTAGAAGAGAAATGAGCATCCTTTTAATGCCTGGAATAAAAATGCTGGAAAAGGGCACTTTTTATTTGATATGGTGTCATTCTCCTTTTTTTTTCCATAGCTAAAACTCCACGGTGAGCAATCAGAGCAGAAATAGGAAATGCAGGAGTCTTGGATTCCACAGTGGGATTAACTTCCCTTTTCTGCTCTCTTTCAGGACAGGAAAAACCACTGAACTCGCCCCATCTTTGGGACCAAGAGCTGTGGTGCTGGAGTAGGCAAAGCCAGCTAGGGCCCCCCTTGTCCTGCCCATGGTGTGGGTCAGGGACAGGCTCCTCTTCTCCTCTGTGCTGGGATGAACTGCCTAGGGAATGCTATTACTGACAGCCCGGTCCTAGCCCCGGCTACTGGAAATGGGCAGAGGTGAAGAGGCAAGTGCCAGAGTTGCTTGGGGATGATGGAATTGTGGTGTTTGGCTGTGCCCAGAGGGGCAGGTTGGGCATTTCTGTGTGTCTGAGGACCGGTTTGGGTGCTGGGGAGCCCGGGGAGCCGAGCTCTCAGTGCATTCCCAGCTCACCCGGGGGTGGGAGCTGGTGCAGGGCTGGGTGACAGCCTCTGGTCGGGCTCGGGGCAGGCCCTGGCCCTGGCACAGACACGCTGGGGTGCTTTGGGGACGCTTGGGGAGCAATGGGAAGAAAATGAGGGATGGTGCTGGGCGGAGCGATCGGCCTGTGCTCGTGTCAGCGCAGCCGTGCAGGGCACTGGGATCTGGGTAAAACACCGGCTCTCCTGGTGTTCAGGGATGCAAGGTCTGAGGGACCGGATTTACTTGGGGTTTTCCAGGACAGCAGGAAGAAGAGGAAATGTGGTGCCAGAGGTGCGTCCCATCAGGTTGCAGTTCCCTCTTTCCCATTTCCATTTCCTCCTCAGTGCGGGTGTCCCCTGCAGCCCATGAGCACGGGGCCGGTGACAACTCCCTGTCTGTAGAGGGATTCCTTATGGAACAAGGGCAGATGACACTTGTGTGAGGCTTACGACTGTTAGAATTAGACCGGGATGGGTTTAAGGAAAACTAGAATCGTGTGTTAATCTTGCTGGTCAATGAACAAATGGAATCCACACTTCTATAAGAAAAAATAGAGTGTATGGAGCATATAGAAGAAGCTGTTTTTGCCTGCTGCTGCTGCTTGGCTTTATCATGTAACCCCATTCGATCTCTGCCTTCAAGACAGCTGTGAGACCGTGAAATAAAGAACTTAGCAGAACAGCAGCCTCCTCTGCTCTTTCACCCTGGTCCGTGAAGGAGGGGTACCCTGTCAAAGGCTCAACACTTGCCTTTCTGACTTTGTTTCTAAATTTCTACCTTTCTAATTTTGTTTGTTTCTATTTTTTTTGTTTGTTTGTTTCTAACTTTGTTTGTTTTCAACTTTCTCCCTTTAGAAATTTGTTTGTTTCTTGTATTTTACCTCTTTGTTTGTTTCTAAATTTCTGCCGTTGTAACTTTGTTTCTAACTTTCTACTTTTAAAATTTCATTTGTTTTTAACTTTTTACCATTCCTCCCAGCGAGGGCTGTGTGCAGAATACTAAAACCTGTTAAGTTCTTCACTTTTACGTCTATAGGCAAATGCTACTGATTTAGATGTAAATTCATTTTGAAATGAGCCAGCCCTCTCTGTCTACTCTGTCGCATACAGCAATATAAGAAGCTGGGAATAGAGATCCGCAGGTTTTGAGAATAACGAGCCGGCGTTTTTCTGTAGGAAGGAAAGCAGCAAGCGCCTGGCCGCAGGAGCCGAGACGCTCGGGCTGCAGGAGCTGCAGAGCGCCCGGAGCCGGCTTTTCCCTGTGCTCTGTGCCTGCCCCCGGGCTGAGCTGGGCGGCGCTGCTGCCGCCCGGTGCCGGCTGAGCCGAGAGGGCGGCGGCCTCGGTGGCTGCCGAGCGTGGCAAGGAGCGGGAGCGAGCGGGGCCGGGTCTGTCAGCGGAGGGGAGGGGCGAAGGGCGGTTCGGAGCGCCAAGGGACACGGCCGTGCGTGAGCGGGGCCACAGCTATGGAAAGGAACGGGCGCCGTGCGGGGCGGTGACCGCGGGGAATGACAGCGCGGGGGGCGGCCCGGCGGGGCCGGTTTTGCCGGGCAGCAGAGGCGCGGTCGCAGCGCGACCCGGGCGGGAGGCACCGGGCGGGCACGGTCGGAATCGAGCCGCCCGCGTGTCGCTCTCAAGGAGGCGGCTCGGAAAGGAAGGCGCAGTTCCGCGCTCTCGGGACGGCGTTAAGTGACGTTTTTATTAGAATATGACAGTCTTTATTTTATTTTATTATTTTATTATCTGCCAGGACCTTGCAGAGGGTGGTTTACACTTCCGCCACACTCAAGATGGCGGACGCAGTAGGCCCCCTGCGAGAGGTGTCCCTGCCGATGCCTGCCGCGCTGGTCGCGGAGCCGTCGCCCGCCTCCGGCGCGGCTGACCCCGCCAGCCGTGTCCTCGCACCGGGAAGCACGGCGGAAAATCGCGCGGAAAGCGCGGGGCCGGCGTCGGAGTCCGGGCCGGATTCAGGCAGCCGACTAGACAGAAGCCCTTGTGAGGGGCGGCGGGGGCCCTAAGTGTACCACACTAAAGATGGCGGCTCGACCGGAAGTGGCTTCTGCCAGCACCCAAGATGGCGGCGAAGGGCGGAAGTGTCGTCACTGCCACACTAAAGATGGCGGTCGTGTGCACTGTTTTCTGACCTTCTCAATATGGCGGCAGGGAAGCCCCCCCCCCCCCCCCCCCCCCTCCCCCCCCAAGCTGCGTCTATTCGGCTGCCTGAACGCGACGCCGACGCCGACGCCAGCCCAGCGCTTGCGCGCAATTTTCTGAGGCGTTTCCCGCTACGCGGACAGCGACTGTGGGGTCAGCGGCGCCTGGGGCAGGCGGGAGCATTCAGGCAGTCGAATAGACGGAGCGGGGGGGGGGGGGGGGGGGGGGGTCCTTCCGGCCGCCATCTTGAGAAGGTCGAATAGCCACATCGGTGCGGTACCGGTGACTTCCGCCCTTCTTCGCCAGGAGCGGCGATGGCGGGGAGCCCGGGGAGCAGCGCTGCCGGGCCGGGGGCACCGGGGCGGGTGCTCCGGGCTCGGAGGTGAGCGGGGAACGGGGACAGCCCCGAGCGGACGGTGGGGGCCGCGGGGGATCGGTATTCCGGCCCAGGGATGAGTGTTCCGGCACAGGGGTGGCTGTCCCGGCACAGGGATGCGTTCATGGACTGTCTAATAATATTATTTAACGATCGTGCAAGGAGATCTGTATAAAAAAATCCTCCGTGGTCATCCTTCTCCCAGCCCCGCTGTGTTTTCAGGACCTTGGGGGCAGAGTTTGGGTCTGGACAAGGCTCTCGGGCACAGGGTGGGATTCTTGGGGTGCAGGGCCAGGATTTGGACTCGATGCTCCCTGTGGGTCCCTTGCAGCCCAGGAAATGCTGCGATCCTGTGCCTCTGAGGGTGAAATAAAGGGGAGCGGTGGGGTTTGTGCCCGCTGTGTTCACGGCCCCGCCGGCTCAGGGCGGGTTAAAGGCGCAGCTGCCCCGAGACAGCGGGACCGGCCGGGGCTGCTCGCTCCCGGTGCTGCCGCCTCGTGGGGAGAGCCCGGCACTGCAGCCCGGAACGGCGCTGGACCACGGGATGGGCGTGGAACAGCAGCGCAGGGGATGCTGAGGCAGCCCAGGGAATGCTGCGGTCCCAGGGAAGGCTGAGGCGTCCCCTGCCCGGGGCACTCGGCAGCAAATCCCTGATGTTGAGCAGAAAAAGGAAAGTTCTGGGTTAGTGGGAGGAGGTTTCTGGAATGGAGCTGGGACAGGTGCTGATCCACGCATGGAATCACGGGCTGGTTTGGCTTGGAAGGACCACCAGGATCATTTACACTCTGTTTGTTGTCTGATTGCACAGCGAAGAACATCCAGAACTGCCGCCTCACCCTCACGGACAGCAGGAATGTCTTCCATAGCTCTTGTTTTGGAATGGGAATGGCTGTTGGGAGCTCTGGCAGGACCAGGTAAGAAGAGAAATGGGATCATTGTGGCTGCTGCTGGAGGTGGTTTTCTGCTTTCCGGCTGTTCTTCTCATTGATCCTTTCACAGCAGTGTTCTAGGGCACATTTGAGGGTAATTCCAGGAATCTGAAACCAGATAAAAACTGGTGGGGAAAAAATGTGAACGTGATCCATTTCTGGTAGTTCCAAGCTTCTCCCACAACACCGTTCCAGGGGAAAGCTGATAAAAGGGTAAAGATGCAGAGGAACAAGTGCTGTAAAGCCCCCTGGCGCTCTGAGAGAGCAAACCTTCCAGTACTCCCAGCAGATCTCTTGGAGAAAGTGTGGGATCACAAGGTTTTCCAGGAAAGCAAAGCAAGGGTGGAGATGAGGGAATGGGCTTCCAGTTCTTCCTTGAGTTGAAAGCCTGGGGGAATTGAGAGGGGCCACAAGAACTGTTTGTGTAGGAAAATGGGAGTTTGGGGGCTGAATCTGAGTTTCCCTCTGGGGCATTTTTGAGGGAAAAGCTGAGGTGCTGTTTAGGGGAGAGAATGCAGATTTTTGGGGTGGAAAAGGTTGAATCAATATTGTAGAGGAAGTAAAACGCTGGGGGTAAAAGTGGATGCAATCTGGAGGGGACAGATTGAATATTTTGGAGGCAAAATGGGGAACTGAGTAGTGGAGAGATGGGGAACATTTTGGAGGCAACACTTGACAAACTCTCTGGGGTGGAGAACGACCACATTGAGGGAAAAATGAGGTGATGAGCAGTGGGCACGTAGGGAAGGTCGTGGGGGTAAATCTTGAGAAAAGCCCCGTGGTATTCAAGAAATCCTTGGAAGCAGGAGTGAGGAATTCAGTGGTGGAAAAATAGGGGAATTTTGCGGGGGTAAAACTTTAAAAGATCTAAGAGTTGAGAGTGTGTGTTTTTAGGTAGAAAGGATGTCTTGTTGAAGTTGGGCGTCTGGATTGTGGCATTTCTGGATCCAGAAAGTAGAAGATAAAGGAGACTCCCAAAGCCTCGGCAGCTGTGCTAAGAAATCCGTCCCAGGGAAGAAAGGTACCTAAACCTCCTAGAAGTAGGGACTAATTGGCATGGGAAGGGGAAAACCCACCCCCAGTGGGAGAGAGCACGCCGGGTAAGGGAAGAGAAGGATGCCCTTAAGAAGAAGTAGGGAAGGTGAATTTCTCGGCTTGCTGAAATGTATCCAAAAGTTTGGAATCTGGGTCTGTGTGGAGGCCGGGATTTTCTCGGCCATATGCAGAGCCCAGCACTAGGAATAAAGGAATTCCAGGCTTTACAACGCCAAAAATGCAGTACCAGAGAGTTCTGTTATCCCGAGGACTTGGGGGATATTTGGCAAAAATTTCCAGGGGCCCAGGCTGGACCGAGCTTTTAACGCTCCCCGGATTCACGGGATCGGGGATTCCAGCGTGCCCTGCACGGGTTTTTTCAGGGAAGTCCCAAATCCTTCGTGTGAGCACGAAGCAGAATCCCCTGGGAGCTGTGAAGGCAACAGGATATTTCTTGGGAATTTTGAAGGATTGGGTGAGTCCTCAGTGTTAGGTTGGAATGAACGCAAATTGTCCGGGAGTTGCTGGTTTGGGGATGGCCGGGTCTGGGTTTGGATTTGTGGGCACCGAGTGTTCCTTGTGTCAGCTTTAGGTCTTCTGGATTGGTGGGAATTGTCAGAGAAAAGAGAAGGCAATTGAAATGCGGAGCTCCATTCCCGGAGAAATGGTCGGGATGGGAGCGGGAAGGCTGTGGAGCTGCTGGGAGCTCGTGGAGAACGAAAGGATCTGAGGCCTGGAGGCAAAAGCTGTGGAACAAAGCCTGAAAAGGGTGTGGGGTGGGGCGGGAGGGGGAGGAGGGCACCGTGGTGGGGGGAAAGAGGGAAAGGATCCCTGCTCCGGGAATCCAGCAGGGACCAGGAGAGGATCATTTTCCATCCACTGCTCTCAGTGGAATCCTAATAAGGACGGTGGAAGGGAAGTGATTCGTTTGTTCTTAGGTTTGGAATGAAAGGTGCTCTTGCAGAGGGGACTATTGACCTGTTAAAATTCTGTTGGATACAGGAAAAGAGGGAGGAAGCAAGCAGCTGGGGAATGAAGGGGTGGATTTTTTGGTGGATACAGGGAAAGACACGGGAAGGGGCTCTCAAGTAAAATACACCTCACGGGCAGCACCAGGAGAAGCCTCAAGTGCCCTTTTTTTCCAAGCTCTGACATTCCAGAGGAGTAAGCAGTGGTCAGCCCATCACTTTCTGTATTCCTTGGATGCCCAGTGCTTTGTTGGGAAGAGATAATATTTGGAAATAAACAAATCCGGGGATGTAATTTCCTGATAGTAAAGCCCCAGAGAGCCTGGTTTTGATATCCTTCCAGCACCCAAACGCAGCAGAGGGAATCCTGGCGGAGCTGGAAAACGCTGTCGCTCCGTCGGTGGAATTCCTGGGAACTGGAAAGCAGCAGAAGCAGCAAGAACAGAGTTGGAAGCAGGCTCCAGCCGGGTAAGGCAGACACCAAATCCTTTGGAACTGGGCAGGGGTGGGAAGAATGAATTCTTACATTTGTAGCCCAGGGATTCCTGAGCAGGATCCCGGCAGGGAAGACTGCAGGGATCAGGCTGGGGCCTGATCGCAGCTGGGGGCAGCGAGCCTTGGAATTGGCTGAAGGGAAGAAAGAGGGATCCTTTGAGCACAAGGATCAGGTGTCAAATGCGGAGATGGCATCAGACAATTCCTCGGGAGGGTTTAGTTCCTGGGCCAAATCGATCTCCTGCCTTGTGAAGGAGCTCAGAGAGCTGGGAAGAGCCCAAGCAACGCAGGGAATGCACCGGCAGATAAAAGTGCCGGGGAACGGTGGGGAAAAGCATCCGAACAGGGGGCCTCGTTTTGTACAGGGACGGTACAAAAAATTGTCCGAAAGAATAGGAATGGAATGGGATTTTACGTATTCCTCGGAGGCCACAATCCAGTGGGAAAGCTGAGAGAAAGAAACAAGGCCTAAAAAGGCAGATGAGCCAAATCTGCCCAAAGCCTCCAATGGCCACATTCCCTGGCATTGCTGAGGACTTCAGCCAAGCTCCAAGCAAAAGGTGAGCCCCTGATTTTCGTGCCAAGGGAAACTCCAAGTTAAGAATGATCCAAATATGAAGCGCTTCTCACAAAACTCAGCTTTGCAAACCTTTTTTTGGGCTAAAAAAGAAAAGATGGGAATGCCCTTGGCAGAAAAGCAGCTGTGAGGCACAGCAGGCTTCAAATGCCTGTCAGCAGGAGCTCCAGGAGAAACGGCTGCTGGCTCCGGGCATCCTGGGCTTTCCAGGCAGGTTTTGTACTGGATTGCAAGGCAGTTTTCCTGCCTCTGGGGGGTGGCACCTGCATCCCGCTGGAAAGGGAAAATGTGGAGAGAGGGGCAAGCGGGAAGACGGTTGCTGATGTGTGTCCTTGGATTGCAGTTCCTCCCGGTGAGTCTGTGCTGCTGGAAGTTTGAAGGAGATCAGTCCTGGAGTACGTGTGGGTTCACCTGTGGGGTTTGGGAGCGACGCCGGACATGAAATTCCAGGGATGTTCCCTTTGCTGGAGTGAGAAGCAGTGGAAGCACTTTGCTGTCTGCTTCTTCATCGCCTTCGCCTCGGTCCCCTGGGGCTCCAGGTAATCCCCTCTCACCTTTGCTTTTCCAAGGGTCTCTAAATGAAGGCTTGAGCTTTGGTGTAGCTCCCTTTACAGGGAAGATCTGTTCCAGGAAAGGTCTCCTGGTCTGGCCCGATGGCGTTGCAGGAAGAGCAGGAAACCCCACAGCTCCTGTGGCTCCCTCATCTGATTTGCCTGCAGGCAGCCAGGATCATTCCCAAGTGTCATCCCCTGGCTCCGTGACTCGGTGAGGTTGTGTTCCCCCAAAGGCCAGGGGCCGCTTTGTTTTGCAGCTCACGAAAGTCCAGCTCGGTGGTGCTGGGTTTGGTTTTTGTGTGTAATGAAGGCACTAAAAAATTCCCCTCCTTCACTGGCACAGCCCTGGAGTGGGAGCAGATTCCCCTTATCCCGCAGTTATCCCGCTCCTGCCCTGGATCCCTGCGGTGCCGTGTGTTCTCCAAGCTCACAGCACTGCTGGCTCTAAACAAGAAAAACAATCCCTGTTCCTTCTCTTCTCCGTCCTTGATGTTCCCAGGCCCTGCATCTCCCTGGCTATTCCCTGTGGGAGTCTTCATCTCCATCCCACCTTATCCCGATCAGGTAAGGGTCTGAGACGTGTTTAGCAGCAAATGCATTCCTGTGAAGAAAGCCAAGAGCAAAGAGCATCCAGATGCAGAGAAGTCTTTAGAAAAGCGTTCCAGACGTGCAAATGAGGGATGTGTCTTCCTGCATCTCCTGTTGTTTTTCTCTGTCGCGTTTTGGAAGGGTTTCTCTCAGTGATTTCCTGCAGTCCAGGTGCGTCCCTTCTTTTGTCCAAATCCAGTGCCAGAGGATCGAACAACTGACGAGTGGGGCCTGGGATGAAAACGGTTCTCCTAAAATGAGGGAAACAATGCTAGAAGAGAAATGAGCATCCTTTTAATGCCTGGAATAAAAATGCTGGGAAAGGGCACTTTTTATTTGATATGGTGTCATTCTCCTTTTTTTTTCCATAGCTAAAACTCCACGGTGAGCAATCAGAGCAGAAATAGGAAATGCAGGAGTCTTGGATTCCACAGTGGGATTAACTTCCCTTTTCTGCTCTCTTTCAGGACAGGAAAAACCACTGAACTCGCCCCATCTTTGGGACCAAGAGCTTTGGTGCTGGAGTAGGCAAAGCCAGCTAGGGCCCCCCTTGTCCTGCCCATGGTGTGGGTCAGGGACAGGCTCCTCTTCTCCTCTGTGCTGGGATGAACTGCCTAGGGAATGCTATTTCTGACAGCCCGGTCCTAGCCCCGGCTACTGGAAATGGGCAGAGGTGAAGAGGCAAGTGCCAGAGTTGCTTGGGGATGATGGAATTGTGGTGTTTGGCTGTGCCCAGAGGGGCAGGTTGGGCATTTCTGTGTGTCTGAGGACCGGTTTGGGTGCTGGGGAGCCCGGGGAGCCGAGCTCTCAGTGCATTCCCAGCTCACCCGGGGGTGGGAGCTGGTGCAGGGCTCTGGTCGGGCTCGGGGCAGGCCCTGGCCCCGGCACAGACACGCTGGGGTGGTTTGGGGATGCTTGGGGAGCCGTGGGAGGAAAATGAGGGATGGTGCTGGGCGGAGCGATCGGCCTGCGCTCGTGTCAGCGCAGCCGTGCAGGGCACTGGGATCTGGGTAAAACACCGGCTCTCCTGGTCTTCAGGGATGCAAGGTCTGTATTTATCCATACATATTTATCCCTACATATTTATCCCTATATTTATCCATGGATTATCCATATATGTTTATCCATATACATTTATCCATATTTTTATCCACGTATGTACCCATGAATTTATCCCTATATTTACCCATGTATTTCCCCAGGTATTTTATGAACACTCAAGTGCCATATCCATGTATTTTATGAGCACTTCCAGGGTTGGTGACTCCACCACTGCCCTGGGCAGCTGTTCCAGCGCTGGACAACCCTTCCCATGCTGGGCCAGGAGATGGATTCTGGAAATGCAGACTCTGAGGAGCTGGGGATTAAGGCAGCATTGGATTCCTTTATTCTCCCAGAAGGATAAAGGAGATTTATCCCCAGACGAACCAGAGGTGATCACACTGAGGTCATTAGTGGGATTTCTTCCTTACTCCCACAAATACCCACTGGGGTGACAGAGTTCCCTACAAGGGCGGTGTTGGAAGGAGCTGCTGGAATGTTTTGCTGTTTATTGGGATCCACAGGATGTTTGGTGTCTCTCAGAGCTGTTCCAGGCTTTCCACAGACCCAAACGCTCCTCACACTTCTCCTCAGAGTAGAGAGGTTTCCCAGAGTGCTGGTTTTTAATTTCAGATGCTGGGATAACGACACGGCTTCAGGAGGCAGGAGACTCATTGTGCTGTGCCTCAGTCCAGGCAGGGACAACCCCCAGCTAATAAAAACCTCTTTAAAGCACAAAAAGTCCCATTAAACTGATATTATAAAGGCTGCAAATTGAAGCAGGCCTCAATCAGAAAGCAGCAGAATTTAATTCCCCCCCCTTGCCCATTTGCATGATGATCTCCTTCCTAATTGCCCATCTACGCTTTTCCCACAGAAGTGCTGTCCCGAGGTTGGAGATGGTTCCAGCTTTATGGAGCTTTGATCTTTATCTGCTTTTACTTTTTACAGGGCACAGAACCCGAGAGTGGCAGCTGCTTTCCTCTTGTTCCTCCTGTGGCAGTGAACTGCTCTTCCCGAGGACGGCTGCAGGAATTCTCAGGCAGCAGAACGTATGGAATGCCAGGCACGCTACAGAATTCCAGTGGGAGCAGCAGGAACTTCTGTTCTTTACTGGCAGGGCTGTGCCATGAAGGGGAGCTCAGAGATATTGGTCAGCTCAGGGAATGAGCCTGGCTCATGGTAAGGAAATTCACTGTGCAGTTACTTCGAGCCCTTCTCCTTCTCCTTCTCCTTCTCCTCCTCCTTCTCCTTCTCCTTCTCCTCCTCCTCCTCCTTCTCCTTCTCCTTCTCCTTCTCCTTCTCCTTCTCCTTCTCCTTCTCCTTCTCCTTCTCCTTCTCCTTCTCCTTCTCCTTCTCCTTCTCCTCCTTCTCCTTCTCCTTCTCCTTCTCCTTCTCCTTCTCCTTCTCCTTCTCCTTCTCCTTCTCCTTCTCCTTCTCCTTCTCCTTCTCCTTCTCCCTCTCTTCCCAACACCAGTTCCAGACCTCAGTATAATCCATGTTCCCACAGCCTGACCTTGCAGTTTTCCCAGTTTAGCAGCCCCAGCCACACTTGCAGCCTCTCTGTCTGGACTTTGTCTTGCTGAAATCTCCCTTTGTTGATCCTTTGCTGCCTCACCTTTTATCCAGCAATAACGTGCAGTGGGTGGAAGCTTCTCAGAATTCCCTCCCTGTTCCACTGGAAACATTCCCAAGTGGAAGCAGCTGCACTGCCCATCAGCACTTGCCTGCTTTTAGGGGTGGTTGAGGCATGAAGGATGCAACAAATGGAGTTGGCTCCAAGGGGATGAAATGCTCCCCCTGAGGCTGCTCAGAGAGCTGGAGCTGAGGAATCCGGGTGGGAATCACTGCAGGAAAAAGGAAGGAAAAGAGAGCAGAGGAACAGGGATGCAATTCCAACCTCTCCAAGGACTGGGATGGGCACATTCACCAACACCATTTAATCTAGACACGATTTCTTCTTTGCCTCTGGCTGCCAGGAGCAGGATGAGCAGTTTAATGAGTTTAAATAGTGAATAGTTTAATTAGCTGGAAGAGACTGGATCAATAGCTGCTTAAACAAACAACTGGATCCCCGTTTCCAAGCTTGGATGTAGTTTTGGAAGGTTCCTGGCAGTTTGGCAGGGATTAGTGATGCTGAGAATGTGCTTTTTTGTGGGTTTGGGGCTTTTACTCCTGTTCACGTGGCTGCTCTTTTTCTTGTTGAGTGGAAAACAGGAGGGAAAGAGCAACGATGGAAGGAATTCCACTCTTGCTGCTTGAAGGGATGGATCAGGAAGGGAACAGGCTGCAGGGAATTTGGAGTGCAAACTGAGATCTCTCCGATATTTTCGGCTCAGTCAGTCCATCAGTGCTTGGTGGCTGTTTAGGCCACGTGCAAGGTGAATGATGGTGCACATGGCAGAGCTGCTGGTGGCTCCTTCCCCTGCCCGGCTGTCAGTCACCCTGCAGGGTGCTGGAGCAGCGTGCCAGAGGCCGTGGATCCTATGGATCCCGTGGATCCCAGGGGCGTGATCAGGAGCCTGGGCCTGCTGGCCACTCCTTGCTCTCTCTTACCCTGATTTTTCAGCTCTGCAGCGAATCCAGCTTGAGTTTTTCAACCCCCTAGAAAACCCAGGGACCTTTCATGTCTGTTCTCAGATCTGGGATTTAAATCCAGCCCTTATCAAAGCACCCCGTGACCAGGCAGGCCCTGAATCCCAGCAGGGATCTGATAAAGAGGGACCTGACATCCTAAAGAAACCCTTTGAAATCCTGCTGGGATTGATTTGTATCCATAATGGAGCCCCGAGCTCTCTGCCAGGGAGAGATGAAGCTGCTCCTTTGCTTTATTATCCTCAGGCCCTTCCCAGCTTTGAGGGAAATTCAGTCCCTCTTCAAGCCCCAAAATCATGGAAAAGCTCCTTTGTATCCTCTCCACAGCCCCTACGTGGATTAATCAACTTTTTATTTGATATGGTGTCATTCTCCTTTTTTTTCCATGGCTAAAACTCCACGGTGAGCAATCAGAGCAGAAATAGGAAATGCAGGAGTCTTGGATTCCACAGTGGGATTAACTTCCCTTTTCTGCTCTCTTTCAGGACAGGAAAAACCACTGAACTCGCCCCATCTTTGGGACCAAGAGCTGTGGTGTTGGAGTAGGCAAAGCCAGCTAGGGCCCCCCTTGTCCTGCCCATGGTGTGGGTCAGGGACAGGCTCCTCTTCTCCTCTGTGCTGGGATGAACTGCCTAGGGAATGCTATTTCTGACAGCCCGGTCCTAGCCCCGGCTACTGGAAATGGGCAGAGGTGAAGAGGCAAGTGCCAGAGTTGCTTGGGGATGATGGAATTGTGGTGTTTGGCTGTGCCCAGAGGGGCAGGTTGGGCATTTCTGTGTGTCTGAGGACCGGTTTGGGTGCTGGGGAGCCCGGGGAGCCGAGCTCTCAGTGCATTCCCAGCTCACCCGGGGGTGGGAGCTGGTGCAGGGCTCTGGTCGGGCTCGGGGCAGGCCCTGGCCCCGGCACAGACACGCTGGGGTGGTTTGGGGACGCTTGGGGAGCCGTGGGAGGAGAATGAGGGATGGTGCTGGGCGGAGCGATCGGCCTGCGCTCGTGTCAGCGCAGCCGTGCAGGGCACTGGGATCTGGGTAAAACACCGGCTCTCCTGGTGTTCAGGGATGCAAGGTCTGAGGGACCGGATTTACTTGGGGTTTTCCAGGACAGCAGGAAGAAGAGGAAATGTGGTGCCAGAGGTGCGTCCCATCAGGTTGCAGTTCCCTCTTTCCCATTTCCATTTCCTCCTCAGTGCAGGTGTCCCCTGCAGCCCATGAGCACGGGGCCGGTGACAACTCCCTGTCTGTAGAGGGATTCCTTATGGAACAAGGGCAGATGACACTTGTGTGAGGCTTACGACTGTTAGAATTAGACCGGGATGGGTTTAAGGAAAACTAGAATCGTGTGTTAATCTTACTGGTCAATGAACAAATGGAATCCACACTTCTGTAAGAAAAAATAGAGTGTATGGAGCATATAGAAGAAGCTGTTTTTGCCTGCTGCTGCTGCTTGGCTTTATCATGTAACCCCATTCGAACTCTGCCTTCAAGACAGCTGTGAGACCGTGAAATAAAGAACTCAGCAGAACAGCAGCCTCCTCTGCTCTTTCACCCTGGTCCGAGAAGGAGGGGTACCCTGTCAAAGGCTCAACACTTGCCTTTCTGACTTTGTTTCTAAATTTCTACCTTTCTAATTTTGTTTGTTTCTAATTTTTTTTTTGTTTCTAACTTTGTTTGTTTTCAACTTTCTCCCTTTAGAAATTTGTTTGTTTCTTGTATTTTACCTCTTTGTTTGTTTCTAAATTTCTGCCGTTGTAACTTTGTTTCTAACTTTCTACTTTTAAAGTTTCATTTGTTTTTAACTTTTTACCATTCCTCCCAGGGAGGGATGTGTGCAGAATACTAAAACGTGTTCAGTTCTTCATTTTTACATCTATAGGCAAATGCTACTGATGTAGATGTAAATTCATTTTGAAATGAGCCAGCCCTCTCTGTCTACTCTGTCGCATACAGGAATATAAGAAGCTGGGAATAGAGATCCGCAGGTTTTGAGAATAAGGAGCCGGCGTTTTTCTGTAGGAAGGAAAGCAGCAAGCGCCTGGCCGCAGGAGCCGAGACACTCGGGCTGCAGGAGCTGCAGAGCGCCCGGAGCCGGCTTTTCCCTGTGCTCTGTGCCTGCCCCCGGGCTGAGCTGGGCGGCGCTGCTGCCGCCCGGTGCCGGCTGAGCCGAGAGGGCGGCGGCCTCGGTGGCTGCCGAGCGTGGCAAGGAGCGGGAGCGAGCGGGGCCGGGTCTGTCAGCGCAGGGGAGGGTCCCGAGAGCGGCCCCGGTGCTCGGGGCGGGCCCGGCCCGGGAGAGAGGGGCGGGGCCCCGAGCGATGGAGCCGCCCCCGTGCCGGGCAGGGCGGGCCCCGGGGCCGGGCGGGGCCGGGGCTCTGGGGCGGGGCCGGGCGGGGCCGGGGGCGGCTTCAGGGGCGGGGCCGGGCCCGGCTCAGGTGCGCGGGGCCGGGTCCGCACAGGTGCGCGGGGTCCCAGGGCGGCTGCGCAGGGCGGGGCCGAGGTGATTTAAGCCCCCGAAATCGCCCCTGCCGCCATTTGCTCCCTCAGAGCTCGGGGAGGCTGCGTCCGGGCCGGGCTCCCCCGGCGTGGCCCGGGAGAGGCCCCCGCTCCCCCTCTTTCTTCCCCGTCTTTCTTCCCCCTGTTTCTCCTGCCCTTATCCTCCTCCTTCTTCCCCCGCTTATCACCTCTTTTCTACCCCCCCCAGTTTCTTTCTCTCTCCCCCACACCCTCCCTGTCTCTCCCAGCCCCCTGCCTGCCCTCTCCCCAGCGCCCCCCCACCCTCTCTCCCTGCTCCCCTGTGCATCCCCGACCCCCCCCGCCTCCTTTCTCCCTCACCCCTCCTTTCTCCCCTCTCCGTACCCCGTTCCCCAACCCGACTCCCCTCTCTTCCTCCTCCTCTGACCATCATCCCTTCCCCTCACCCGACCTTTCCCTTCCCCCCTCGTTCTCCCCAACCCACCCCGACTCCTCTCCCTACCCCATCTCATCCCTCCCCGTTCCCTCTTTCCCCCGCAGCCGCGGGGCTCGGGGCGCCGGAGAATAAAGCCCAGAGGGCCGGAGCCCGGCGCCCCTGCCCTCGCTGGAGCCTCGCACGGGGGACCCGCTCGGCGGGTCCCCCGTGCAGTACAAAAACAGCGCCGGGGCTCCGGCTTTCCACACATCACACTGGGGATCCCCTCCTCAGGAGGGGTTCCCGGGGGGGGTGGTGGGTTTTGGGGAGGGGGGTGGGTTGGGGTTGGGGTGGGCCCCCTCCTTAGGAGGGGTTCCCGGGGGGGTGGTGGGTTTCGGGGAGGGGGGTGGGTTGGGGTTGGGGTGGGCCCCCTCCTTAGGAGGGGGTCCCGGGAGGGGGTCAGGGTGGGCCCCCTCCGGAGGAGGGGGTCCGGGGGAGGGGGGTGGGGCGGAGGGGGGACTTTCCCCCCCTCCAGTCCCCGCCCCCTCTCCCGGACCCCCTCCGGAGGGGGCTCACCCCGGCCCCCTCCCGGGACCCCCTCCTCCGGACCGGGGCCCCGGGGGGAGGGAGGGGGGTCCGGGCGGGAGGGGCTGTTGGTTTGGCCTGTGAGCTCTATGTCTGTTCATGCCACAGAGTGACGTGACCCCCCTCTGCTTCCCCCCCCCGCCCCCCTCCCCGAGGCCCCGGTCCGGAGGAGGGGGTCCCGGGGAGGGGGCTGGGGTGAGGCCCGTCTGGAGGAGGGGGTCCGGGAGAGGGGGCGGGGACTGGAGGGGGGGAAAGTCCCCCCTCCGCCCCACCCCCCTCCCCCCGACCCCCTCCTCCGGAGGGGGCCCACCCTGACCCCCTCCCGGGACCCCCTCCTCCGGAGGGGGCCCACCCCAACCCACCACCCTCCCTGAAACCCACCCACCCCCCCGGGACCCCCTCCTGAGGAGGGGGCCCACCCCAACCCACCACCCTTCCCGAAACCCACCCACCCCCCCGGGAACCCCTCCTGAGGAGGGGATCCCCAGTGTGATGTGTGGAAAGCCGGAGCCCCGGCGCTGTTTTTGTACTGCACGGGGGACCCGCCGAGCGGGCCCGGCCCGTGTGGGGCTCCAGCGAGGGCAGGGGCGCCGGGCTCCGGCCCTCTGGGCTTTATTCTCCGGCGCCCCGTGCCCCGCGGCTGCGGGGGAAAGACGGGACAGAGGATGGGAATAAGGGAGCAGAGGGGGTCAAAGAAGGAGCGCAGGTGGGGGGTTCGGGGTGTGCAGGGAGAGGTGGGATGGGGGGACAGGAAAGGAGGCGGGGGGAAGACGAGGACGGAGCACAAGTGGGGGGTCAAGGTGCAGAGGGGAAACGAGGGAAGAGGAACAGGGGGAGGTGGAGGGGGAAGGAAAGGTGGGAGACGGAGGGAGAGGATTGAGGGCAGGTGGGGGGAACTGGGAGGGGAAGGGGAGCAGGGTGAGGGGGCAGGGGGGACCCGGGATGGGGGCGAAGGAACGGTGGAGAAGGGGAGAGAGGGTGGAGGGGTAGGGCAGGGTTGGGGTGTGTAGGGGGACAGGGAGGGGGGATGGGGGGGACCGGGCCGGGGGGGGAGGGAGGGGAGGGCTAGGGGGGAGAGGGGGGGGGTAGGGGGGGGGTGTAGGGGGTAGGGGAGGGGAGGCAGAGGGGGGAGAACGGAGAAGGGTTAGAAGAAGACAAACAAACACAAATATAAAGGAAAAGAACTACAGAGACATAGAAATATGGAAATACAGAGATCTAGAGCCCGGTCCGGCCACAACCGTTCCCACCGAGCGCCGAGGGAGCAAATGGCGGCGGCGCCGATTCCCGAGGCTTAAATCCCCTCGGCCCCGCCCCGCGCAGCCGCTCTGGGGCCCCGCGCACCTGTGCGGACCCCGCCCTTCACACCTGTGCCGGGCCCGCCCCGCCCCGCCCGCGCCCGTAAATGCCGGCGGATCCGCGCCTGCTCCGCTTTGTGCGGTGGATGCTCATCCTGCTCCTCCCGGGCTGTGGCGGGACCGTCGTTCGGAGCGCTGTGCGGAGCCCGGCACCGGGGGCTGCTCCCGGCGCTGCGCCGAGCCCGAGGCGCTGAGGTGGGAACGGGACCCGGGCCCTGGGATTCGGGGCTGGGTCCTGTCGGTGTCTGCTGGGGGTCCCGGGCCGAGCCGCTTGTCTCTCGGCGGGCGGGGTGCGGCTGCCGGGCTCGGAGAACTGAGGTGGGATGGGGGATGGCATTAGGCATCGGGATCGCCGCGGCTGGCAAGTGCCGCTCCGGGATTGGCGCTGGCGCCGAGCCCGGCGCTGCCGCTCCGGCTGCGGCCAGCGCGGGGCTGGGCTCCCGCCGGAGCTCCGGCTACGCTCCCGCTGCGGCCGCGGGGAGCCGGGGCCGTGCCGGTGCCGGGCCCGCCGGGAGGGCGGCGCTTCCCCGCAGCAGGCGCTGGATCGCGCCTGGAAGCGGCCGGGCCGCGGGGACCGCCCGTGCCCGCCCCGGCACCCCCCGAGGCCGCCGCTCCCTCAGCGCCGCCCGCCCTGTGGGGCGCCCCCTGGCGCAACCGGAGCGCCGGCGCTCCCGGCCCGGCCCCGCCCGCAGCCCCCGCGGGGACGCGGAGCTCCCCCAGCCCCGGCACTGCCGAGGCCGCCGCACCCCCTGCCCCGGCAGCGGCCGCCTCCCCCTGCCCCGGGCCGCTCCCCCGGGGGCCTCCCGCCCGCCGCGCCCCCGCCCAACCAGCGCGCCTGCAGCGGGACGAGCCGCTCCCCCGGCCCGGCCGCTGGCGCCGAGGCCGCTGCTGCCGCTCCTGCTCTGACTGCGCCCGCTGTGGGACCGGGGCCTCGCCGGGGCTCGCTGCTGCTTGAGCCGCTCATCCCACAACTGCCGCTTGAGACCTGATGCTCTCCTTCCTCCCCCCCCGCTTTCTCTGCGGCTTGCACGCTCCACTGCAAAAACCTCTGGCTTTAAAAGGCCAGGGAAAAATGTTTCTTCTTTATTTCCAGAGCACAGGAGATCCTGAGTGGCAATGGCTACACAAGGACCACCAAGTCGAACCCTTATGTGAATGGCTCCTCTGGCCACTGAACCCACACCTGGGCACTCTCAGCACCCTGCTCCAGCCAAGCCAATCTCAGCTCCTGGCAATGTCCTGCCTGGGATAGGAATGCCAAGTGCCAGCAAGATCATTCCTATGCAAATATAACTCCTTCTTTTATGCTAATGCTGCTTGCCACACCAGCCCCTGTAATTGCCATAGGGCAGAGCTCCATGGCCAGCACCTGATCATGCAACAACACAGGTGAGCAGTTGTGTGACAGCACTGAACTCTTCCCATAACCCTGATTTCCTGCCCTTTCCAGGATTTACCCAACAGCTGTAAAGGTGCTTGTTCCATGGCCCTTTCCAGGGAGAAATGAGCAAGGCAAGTCCTGAGGGTTCGCTTGCTCCACAGCCAAAGCTCCTCTGGAGAGGGTCAGGGCTGCTCCTGCCTGCAGAGGGGCCTTTCCCACAGGTGAGTGTTCACAGCCCAAAATCCCAGGGGCTGCTGAGGCCGGGCCAGCTTTTGTGGCTCAGAGCTGCACAGAGCTCTCAGCAACTCCTGCTCACTGCCAGGAGTGTTCCTTGGTGCTCCTTCTGTGTGTCCCAGCTGGCAGGGAATGGGGGGAAAGAGAAGGCCAGGAGGCCCAGGAAGGGAAGCAGCAGCTCTTGTGCTTTGGATTTGCAGAGAGGAGCTGTGCCTGCAGTGTCCTGCCCGTGGCACGCAGTGTGCCAAACACACATCCCCGGAACGGGCACTGGGCTGCCCGGGCAGCGCTGGGATGGACATGGATAAAGGGCTGCCTGCGGCCCCTCGGCCAGGGGCTGCTCTGAACAGGCACCCAGAGATGCTTCAGTCCTGACAGACCCCACTGACACCCCAGAAATGCCCCAAAGAACAGCTGGCACTGGGCAATGTCAGAATGGGCTGTTTGCAGAGGGGCTCAGACAGCAATTCCCAGTGCTGACCTCCCACACACCTGCCAGCTATGTCCCAGCCACCCAAAATGCCTTCCCTTCCAGCCTGAGGCCATCATCCCTCAGCAGTGTTAAGGCCAAGGCAAGCTTCCCCCACAGCAATGAAATGCCAAGCAATGCCCTCAGAGATGCCTTCAAATGAAAGGTCAGAGTCAGAGAAATCTCTTTGGATTGAGTTGGGAGTTTTTGGGGAGCCAGCTGGAACTGCACAACTGATAGAAAGCTTTCCCAGGTGGCTCCCACTGCAGGTGCCCTGAAGGCAGGGATGTGCATCCCTTTCCTGAGGGAAAAGAACTTGCAGAGGCCACTCCTGAGGCTCTGGAATGAAATCAGCTCCTGCAGGGAGAGAAGTCCTCCCGTGGGCACAGGGGCTGCCTCAGCACGGGCTGGGAGCGTGTCCAGCCAGCGCCTGTTCCTGCTTTCAAATATCACCTGGAGCCCCAGCTCGGGGGGTGCAGGCAGCTGAATTCCAGGGAACTCTGTCAGGTGCCCCCAGGGACATTGGGGGGGGCTGGGGGATGAGGGTTACAAACAGCAAATTCTATGGAACATGAAGCTGTCCTTGCCCTGACCCTGCTGAGCTTCCCTGGAAGCTCTGCTGGTTCCTGCCACAGCTGGTGTTAAATAGGCAGCTCTGCATGGGAATATCCATGCTCCAGGAGGCGCTGGGAGGCTATGCCAGTGGCAATTCAGCAGGGAATTCAGGGCTTTGGGTAGAATTCATCTGAACTAGCAAAGCCAACCCCCAAATCTGCCCACCACCCAGGGAACAATCTTTGTGCTGCCCTGGCAGCCAAAGCCCCTGGGCTGGGAAATGTCAGCAGGCAAATGGATGGAATGATCTAAATGCCAGCATCCCCCAAAGGGACAATGCCATCACCTCCCTTTGCAACCCCAAGTGTCCACTGTGTTCCCCACAGGTGCCCTGGGGATGCCAGGGAGGTGCCTTTGCCCACAGTGCCTTTCTCCTGCCCCTCTCCAGCCTGAGGCCTCTTCTCCCTTCCCTGCCAGCTGATGCCAAGGAAGGAAGACACAGTGAGTGCTGAGTTGACCTCCAAATAGTCCTTCCCTCACCTTGAGATGACCTGAGATTTTACCCCCAAAATGTCCCCATCTGCCTCCTTCTGAGTTCCTCATTTTTTACAAGGAAGCATTCTTTGCTCTGGAGATTACCACAAGATTTGCCCCCAAAACTTTCCCCACCTGTCCACTACCTCTTTCCTCATTCCCACCTCAATCTTTTCATTCTTTGCCCTACAGATGCTTTCAATTTTTACCCCTCTGAACTTCCCTACCTGTCCATAAGTGATTACCTCAGTTTACCCCATCAAGTGCATTCTCTCTGCTACAGATCACCTCAGATTTTACCTCCAACATTTTCCGTACATCTCCACCACTGACTGAGTACTTTATTTTTACCTCCAAATACTCATTTTCTACCATGGAGATTCCCTCAAGTTTTACCTGCCAGATTTACCCACCTGTCCACAGCAATTCCCTCAGTTTACCTCAGGATGCTCCTGCTCTCTCCTAGAGATGACTTCACATTTTACCCCCTCAGTTTTCTCTACCTGCCCAGTTCTGATCACCTCCTTTTTACCTCAAAACATGAGTTCTTTCTTCTACAGATGAACTCAGATTTTATCACCAAAATGTCTATTTTGTCCCCTGTGCACTGACTAGATTTTAAAACCCAAACCACGCAGGTTATGTCCGTCTTACCCCCAAAATGTTCATTCTGTCCCCTACAAATTAGGTCAGATTTTTTCTCAAAACCACTTATGGTTCCTACATAATTACCTCAGGGTTTGCCCCCCACATTCTACCTCATCTTGACTACTGATCACCTCATTGCTTCCTCAATATGTTCATTCTTTGCCCTACAGATCTTCCCAAGTTTTACACCCCAAATTTCCTTGCCTAGCCCCAGTGATTGCCTCAGTTCATGTCAGTGGTCACACTCTCCCTAGAGATTACCTCAAGTTTAACCCCCAAAATTTTCCTTAACTGTCCACAACTTATTACCTCATTTTTACCAAAAAAGATTCATTCTCAACCTTTAGATCATTTCAAGTTTGACCCCCCAAAATTCCCCTACCTGTCCACTACTGATTCCCTCATTCTTCCTTCAATATTTATTTCCTTTCTACCATGTAGCTTCTATCAAGATTTACCCCCAAAGTTTTCCATCTGTCTACTACTGCTTACCTCATTTTTACCTCAAAATGTTCTTTCTACAGCTTATTTAATATTATTTTTACACAAGTTTCCCTATCTGCCCACAACTGATTCCCTCATGTTACCTCAGTGTGTTCATGCTCTCCCCTAGAGATTAGCTCAGATTTAGCCCCCAAATTTTCCCCACATGCTCAGTATTCATCACCTCCTTTTTCCCTCCAAGTGTTCATTCTCTGCTCTTGAGACTTTGTCAAGTTTGGCCTCCAAAATTTTCCTTCTTTGTCTATTACTGAGTACCTCATTTTTGCTCCAAAATATTCATTCTGTCCCCTACAGATTACATCAAGTTTTACCCCCCAGTTTTTCCTTCCTGTACAATATTAACTCTTTTCTGCCCCAAAAATGTGCATTCTTTCCCCTAAACATCACCTCAGCTTTTCCCTCAAAAATGCCACCTTGCTCTGCTTGACATCACCTCCCATTTTCCTACACAAACAATTCTTGTGTCCCCTCTCAGTCACCCCAGGTTTTCAGCTGAAAATGTCTCCTCTGTCCCCTCAAAGTCATCCCAGGTTTTCCCAGTGAGGAGCTGCAAGGAATTCAGGCAGGGCCAATGACACCAGGGAACAGCTGTAAATTCAGAGGCAGAGAGAGAATATCTACCAGGAAAGGGGAAAGGTTCAGAAAACATTTCTGCAATTAATTAATAATTATTTCCAGTTCCCCACTGAGAAGAACACAACCTCACAGCTGTTAAGGCCTGACAGTTCCCTGCAGGGAGAGCTCAGCCCATGTGCCCAGAGGCAATCCCAGCATCTGCAAGAAAGAAAGAAGCAGCAAAAGGTGATTGCTTCTCTTTCAAAGTTATTTCAAGTGCTCACTCCCAAACCCACCTTTGCTCTTGATTCTGGCCAGGTGCATGGTGAGCAGTGGGCACAGGTCATGTCATCCATGCTGGTGTGAGTGATGCTTTCTGGGGGAAAGCAGCTGATCTCCAAAGTTCCCTTCCTGCCCTGTGCCTGATCTGCACAGGAGAAAACCTCTTCCAGGAAGGGACTGTGCTCCCTCTAATGCCATTTGCCCAGTCTGTTCCATGGGGATACTGCCAGCCTGGGGCAGCAGAGGCACACGCAGCTCTCAGCACTCCCTGCTCCAAGCACAGCTCTGGGCTCCTTTGCACACTGCCTCTGCCATGGGGGTTTTCTCCAGGAGAAGCCAAGGAATTGCTCCTGGAAGGGTGCAGATTAAGTTATCCCAAAGGGAAGCAAAGAGTAAGTACTCCAGGAAGAGCCCTTGGGATCTGCTGGGCTGAGGTGGGAAGGGGACATTCATTCCCTGCAGGGCCAATACACAACAACCTCCAAGCCAAAGCCCAGACTGGCAGGTGGGGTCTGACAGCAGCACTCTGACAAACCTCCTTGTCATTCTTCCCTGCAGTGACTTTTGCAAGCAAACTCTGAAGCTGACAAGCCCAGAAGCTCCATCCAGCCACTCTGGAAGGAAAGGATACTCCCAGGGATGAGGCACATTCCCAGCAAACTCTCCCAACACAGCCTGGAGGCAGCGCTGGAGCTCGGGTGTGGGGCTGGGAAGGGCTGCCAGGAGCACGCAGCCCCCAGGTGGGGTGGCAGCGGCAGCAGCAAATTCCCACAGGCTGATGGCACAGCAGAGAGACAAAGGCCAGCAGTGCCCACGGGAGGTGCAGGGTTAATTCTGCTCCCTGCCCTGCCCCATCCCTGCAGGAAATCTCCAAGGGGGAGAGAAACTCTCAGGGTGCCCAAAATGCAGCATCTGTCACCCTGATCCAGCTTCAACTCAGCATGGGGGGCCAAACTCCCCCCACAGGTAAACACTGAGCTGAGCTGGTCAGTCTCAAACACAGCCCCAGTTCTCACCTCCAGCCTGCTCCTGGGGCTGCTGCCACATTCCTGACAAGGAGCCCCTTTGGACAGGGCTCTCTCTGTGTCTCAGGTGCTGGGCACTGCAGGGACCAGGGCAGCCCCCTCTGGGGACAACTGGGGATTCATCCCACACCATGGGCAGGACCAGGGGCCCTCCAGTACAGGCTGGTGGGGCCAGAGCCCCTTGGGTTTGGCTGCTCAAACACCAAAGCTTTTGGCAAAGATGGGACAAGTTAAGTGGGTTTTCCTGGCCTGAGAGAGAGAAGAAATTGTTGAAATTAAGCATGGCAATTAAGTCCACTGTGGAAGTCAAAGGCTCCTGGCTTTCCCACTCCTGTTCTGATTGCTCACTAGAGGGTTTTATCCATAAAAAAATGAGAGGTGGCACCAAATAAAAGAGCTCTTTTTCAACATTTTTCCCCTACTTACTTTCATACCTAAAAAGGATGTCCATTTTTTCTTAGTGCATTCTTTGCCTAATTTTAACAGAACTGTTTTCCTTCCAGGCCCCACTTGTGGGTTCTTCACTCCTTTGCCATTGGACTTTGGACAAAGGAAGAGAAGCATCTGCTCCAAACGGGTGTCATCCTATGGGGAACACACGCTGCCTCACTCTCCCCATTCTGGATGCTGGCTCCAATCCAGTCTGAGTTTTCCCCTGTTTTCCATGTCTAAGGACAGGAACTTGTCCTGGTCAGGGTGTAAGGCCTTAAACTGCACCTTGATCTGGGGGGCTGGGACTGGGATTCCAGCAGGGAATTCATTGTTTTACAAATAAAAGTTATTCCAGGGAGCTGCTGCTTTACCACACAGTGTCAGCAAAAGAGAGAGAACACCAAAGGTGTATCCGAAAACAAGGATGGAATGATTCCTCCTGCTTTGAGTGGGATCAGGGCTTATGCTGCCCTGGAATGACAAAGAACTTCTCCCTCAGCCCCTTAGAGAGCCCTCAAAAAGCCAAAGTGCAGCAGGGAAGGAAGGAAAGGCACCTGCTGGGGACAGCACAGCTCCAGCTGCTCATGGGGACTGGGCCTGAGTCTGGAGCCAAAAGCCCCTTCCCAGGCTGGAGGGGCTTGCCTAAAGCACCACCTCTGGGAAGCAAAGGGCTATGGAAGAAATGGAGTGGGAATTTACAATAATAATCATAATGGATCGGGAAAGAGCAACAACAGAAGCAACAATCATTCCAAGGGAGCAGGAGGGATGCTGAGCTTTAAACAAGGTTTGAGTGAGGCAGCAGCTCCTGGCAGTTCTAACCCACAGCTCCAGCTCTGCGATTCCAGGAGCACTGCAAGCTCCTCCTGCCCAGTCCCTGGCTTTGCCTCCTGCCAGTACTCGGCACCTCGGGCACGGGTGGCTGCGAGTGCTCCAGTGCTGCTGCCCCGAGGGAGCGGGAAAATGGCCACTAAACCCCTTCCCACTGGGCTGGCTCCGAGCTCTGGCTGGGGAAAACATTTGGCACCCCTGGCATTTCAATGCAATCAGTTTCCATCACTTTGAAGATGCACTGAATAAACCCAGGGCACATAAGTAAACCTCTCCCCATAAGGAGAGCCCCAGGGAATACACAATTCTTCCTATGCCTGGCCAAAGAAACCAGGAGCCAGGTTTTGGGGAAGAGACTCCAGACTCTTATCTCCTTCCCTGGCTGTAAACCACTTGCAGAGGCTTTGGAGTTCATACAAGCTTGTCAGGATTTGGCTACTTCATTTAAATTCTATTCAGATACTGGAATGGAAGTGTCCTAAAGGCACCTCACTCAGACTTTAAGCCCTCTACCACCAAAGAATTTAGATGCTCTTTTCTTAGGAACACCCCACCTCTGCTTCTTTAGGTGTCTCCATGTGGGACATCAATTAAATGCGGACAAATTTTAGAATGCAGCTTCCAAGTCAAGTTACCTGCTAGGAAATGACTCCAGCTCTCTGGCACCTTGGGCTGTTTTAAACACAGCCTGGCCCTTCATGGCTGAGGCTCTGAGCTACACAACTTGTGAGCTGGCAAGTAACAGCAGCTGAGGTCTCATCCCAGCTGTACACAAAAACAGGGAGTGGGGGCTGCACTTGGATACATGCAGGCAGGGTTGGGCCCCTTCTGAAAGCTTCAATCCCTGTTTTTCAGAGACTCAATCAGGGATAATGACATTTTCACAAAGCTCTCTTAAGGCACGTGAAAACCCGAGCAAGAAAATGGAATCAAAGCCTTTGTTCCGCTGGCCTCACGCCCCAAATTCCAACGGGACAGACAAGTCCCTCTCCTCGCAAGGCAACGTCTCCTACCTGGATCTGTGCCTTCCCCAGCCTTTGGTGGCCGCTGTCTCCATCCTCCCACACCTCCTCATCTTCCTCCTCAGCAGGCCTGGCTTCCTCATCCTGCAGAGCAAGCACAGGGACACTCACCAGCCTGCTCATCCCAAACCTGGGCAGCAGGGATGGACTGCTGGGACCCCCTGGACAGTCACCCCTCTGCTGGGCACCATCCCTGCTCTGCAGTCCATTCCTGTTCCTGGCCTGGCATCTCCTTTGAACGGGATGTTAAACCACAACCACTTGCTCTGCTGGGTTTTGGGACATCAGAGACTCCTCCAAGGCAGTGGACAAAGCTCCTGTTCCCACAGCCTCTGCCTCCCAAAGCCCTGCTAGGGCCAGGCAGAGCAAGGGAAATTTCCTGCTGGAAATTTCCTCTTGTGCCCGTAAACCCAGGGAAATCGTGGCTGCCCCATCCCTGGAAGTGTTCAAGGCCAGGCTGGCCGCAGCTTGGAGCACCCTGTGGATGGAATGAGGTGATCCTTAAGGTCCCTTCCCACCCAAATTATTCCGCCATTCCAGGATGATTCTGTGATCTCTCCCTGCATTTATTTTGCATCGTTTCCTCTCTAATCTGAATTCCCAAATCGAAATGATTTTTTAAAGAAATCATTTAAAATTATCCCAGGAATAAAAAGGGGTGCATCAAACATACAAGAATCATTCCTACCTCCATCAAATCATTGTTAATTGGAAGCCTATTTCCTCATCTCTGTCCTTAGTTTTCCTTTCCTAGGAAACCTTATGATCCCACAGTTTCTCCAAGAGATTTACTGGGATTGCAGAAAGGTTTGCTTTGTCAGGGAGGCAAGGGGGTTTACAACACTTGTTCCTCTGCATCTTTATCCTTTCACCAGCTTTCCCCTGGAACGGTGCTGCAAGAGAAGTTCAGAATTACTAGAAATGGATCAGGTTCACCTTTTTTCCTCATTCTTTTCCAACAACTTCCAAATTCTTGGAATTATCCTCAAATGAGGCCTAGCAAGCTACTGTGAAAATATCAATCAGAGGAACATCTTGACAAGAGAAAACCACATCCAGCAGCAGCCAAAACAATGCCACTGCTATTCTTACCTGGTCTCCAGGTGCTCCAGCCAGAGCTCCCAACACCCACTGCCATTCCATGGGGGTGAGGAGGCCGTTTTGGACGTGTTCTTTGCCACGGGATGGGATAACAGAGCCCAGAGGGTCTTTGTGTCCCTTCCAAGCCACCCCATGATTCCATGATACCATCAGCACCTATACCAATTCCATTCTGGAAAGCCCAATTCCATTCCTCCCATCAACTCAGAATTTCTCCCTTCCTCTCTCTGCTCCACATCAGGCATGTGTTGCCACAGGCATGGGATGCCTCAGCATTGCCTGGGAATGCCACTCAAGGCTGCCCTGGTGGCCTCAGTGCTCCAAAATGCCCAGCTGGCTCCTGTTCCAGTCAGGAATGTCCCAAACAGCAGCGTGGGGTGTGCCCTCTGCCATCCCACCATTGGGGCAGCTCCCATAGAATGTGACCAACTTACTGGGTTTGGAATTCCTGGCTTAAAAGTCAGGTGGTGGAATATCCTCTCCTGGGAATATCCAGAAGACCAGAAGGCTCCCTGGAAGCCACAGGTCAGGGACAGAGTCAGATGAACGATCCTGAACTGGTTTTCAGGGGATGCATCCCCAGCCTGTGGCTGCAAAAACTCCAGAGCTGTTCCTTCCCCTTGGGACAGCCAGGGAAAACATCCCCAGCATGGATTTCTGACAGGAAAAACCTCACTGCTCCAGGCTACTTGGCTCCTCCCAAATCCAGGCCAGCACTCCAACAGGCTCTAAGGACAAAACAACAGCAAAGACCATCTCAGGGCACACGCCACGAGCTGGGCGTCACATTCCTCACTGGAACTGGGCTGTTCCCACATCCCTGGGACAGTCGGGAGCATCCCCCGTTCCTCACTCTTCCATTCAGGACAAAGAGACAACAGAGCTGTCAAACAGCCAGTGTGTAACCCCAACAATCCAGGGAAAACCACCTTGCTCTGGGGAGAAACATCATGCCCAGTTATGGAAAAAGCCAAAGAGCAGTACTGGAAACACTCCCGGGCATGGAGGCTCCCAGCTCCGGAAATGCAGCTCACAGGCTTCTTCCCATGGGAACCCCAATCTTGCCCGGGACTGGGCTCAGGGAGAAAGTCCTGCCCATTCCACCACTCTGGCACAGACACCCCAGGAAGGTGTCCCTGACCATGGCAAGGGGCTGAACAGGATGGTCTGTAAGGTTCTTGCCAGCACAGACCATTCCAGGAGTTTAAGGTGGATTTGAGCAGCTCCTGGGGACATGAACACCACCCACACCTCCCACCTGGCTCAGCCCAGAGTCCATCCAGCACTCACAGAGAGCTGCTGGGAGCTGAAATTCTCCCTGCTCCCCCTGCCTGGGAAACCCTGCCTCCAGCTCCTGGGAAAGGGGAGCTGCATCCTGCTGGGTGCCCCTGGCTCTGGGCAGCTGCCGCCTTCAGGCGGGGGGATGGCTCGGGCAGCTCTGGTGACTGTTCCACCTCGATGATTTTGTGTTTTCCTGCATTTCCCTGGGCTGGAGGGGAGCAGGGGGTGCGGTGGGAGTGCGGGAAGGCAGCGGCGGGGAGGGCAAGGAGTGGGGCCGGGCACCGCACGGCGCAGGGGGGCTTCTGCTGGCACTGGAGGGGCGCGACCGTACGGAGGCGTCCCCGCCGCTGCCGGCCACTGCCCACGGGGCTCCTGCCCGCCCCCGGCGCCACTGACCCCACACCCCGTGTCCCCACACTGGGAACCACCACGGAAAATCATGCTGGAACCTCTAATCCTGAGCCCGAGCCTTGACCTTTTATCCCCTGACCTTTGACCCCTTGACCCATTCCTTGACAACCCGACCTTTGATCCCTTACCTTTGACCATCCAGCAAGTGGCCAAGATGCCCGCGGGCGGCTACGCCAGCGAGTAGGTGAAATGGAGACCGTGGCGATCGTGCCAGACCCGAAGGCGAGCTCCTCGGGCAAAAAGATCCACGATGACGGCGAGACTCAAAGGCCGATGACAGAGATGGGTGGGAACTGCCCTGCCCAGCAAAGGCTCGGGTGATGCTGAGGAGAAACCCTCTCCCTTTACTTCCAAGGGGCCCTCCCACAACAGCCCTCTCCTCTAAGCTAACTTCCAATTGCCTCCTGGAACTCCAAAGGCCTTTCCCTTCTCCCAACCACCGCTCCCAACACTTAGCTTTCTGAAGACAAACGGACAAAATCCATCCTTGGCAGAAAAAATGCATCAGCACCTCGGATGTCAACACGTTCCCCACGGTCCGCTTTGGCAGCTGCGAAAGATGGAGAACAAGGAGAAAATTCAGCCTCTGACAACACACGCCAAAAGAGACCCCTTCCGCAAGGCCCCCTCCCTCGAAACTGCCGAGGCTCAGCGCTTACCTGCTCTCTCCAAACTTCAGCTCCACACCTGCTCACGGTACCTAAGACAACAAAACAGAAAACGTCACTGTTGCCCTCCAGAAGAGCATCCCCGGGCTACTCCACACCACTGCCCCGGCTCACCTCAAATCCTGATCTGACTCTGGAGGTGGCCAGGACAAACCTGCACAATGAAAAGGGACACGCTCAGCACGCTGCCATAGACCGCTGGCCTATCAGCCACCCCACCTAAATGCCAACTCACCTGCTCGCCTCTGGCCCTTGGCACGCCCAGGGCAGCAGCAGCACCTGCAGAGAAGCAAAGCAAAAACACACAAAACATGCTGAGAGACTGTGAAACCACAGCCTCCCTGCTCCGACTGAAGTACACCACACCTATACCTTAGGCTTGCACGCTCCAGCATCCAGGGCCAGGACATCCTGCAAGTGGACCACCTAAAACACACAAACAACAACGGATGCTTAGAGCTGCACCAAAAATTGAGACCGAGGCCGTAACAACTCATTCTGTCCACCAGTCACTGCTCACCTCGCTCCATCGCCCCTGACTGCCAATATCCGGCATTACTTCCAAAAAAAAAAAAAAGACACGGAACAATGCTGTAACATAGTAGCATGACATAGGCCAGCAGGACTGCAGAGAGGGGCAGAGAGGGAAAGCCGGCCAGGATCTCGTTCCCAGCCCTGAGCAGGGGCTTTACTGGCCTGACTGTCCTGTACTACCCGAGCTCTGGGGACAATGAACCAGGCTCAGTCCCTGCCTCACCACTGGCACCCTGAAATTCTGGCACTGCAAGAGTCAGGGGAGGTTTCAGCAGTGATTTCAGCAAGGTCAGAGCCGCTCCCAGCAAAAGCTGTTCTTAGACTACTCCTGGCAGAAGAACCCAGAGTACCTGCCACTGCAGGATGCTTGTGACTTCCAGGTGGAGGAGAAGGGTGGAAACAATCCAAGATGAAGACAGAATGATGAACACAGCAAAGAGGATTTCTGTATGCTCTGCACTGTTTTGTCACGTTCAGCCCTTCCTGGGCTGTTCTCTGCTTGTTGTTCTCAAGATCAACATCTCCGACTAAGGGCGGGTGATGTGAATTCCAAGGAAGTACAATTCAATTCTCCCCTAGATCTTTCCCTAAAGTACAAGATACTGATTCACCTCCCTTCCCACCAGAGTCAATCAAAGACTATCCAAAAACGTAAATGATGATAATGCGGAATCTGGTCTCCATTAGAAAAATTAATGTAGTATTTTTTATCAGAGCTTTGGTTAAATGTAACAACGCAGGAAGTGCCTGTGCTCAGGTTATTGGAGAGTGCGAGGTTTTCTCATCGCATCAGCCCTGTCAGCTGACAAATGTGGCTGTGCACTAAGGCACAAAGCACCGACGTTTGCACACTACAGCTGGAATCTGCTATCTCCGTGTGCAGACACAACCACTGCTCATCACAGATAAACCCACAAGGGCTGCTCCAGCACTGACTTACCTGGGGAAAAACCAGCACTAAGAGGAGCAAAATAAAAAGCATGGGAGTAGTAGTTTCACCCTGAGCAGCTCCGTGAGATGGGCAGGAATCAGAGAATCCCCTGAGTAACTCTGAACTTGCTTTTCCTGATCACCTTTCACAGAATCCATAGCAGCAACCCGTGAACATCCCGTGTGTAGGTTTATTCCAAAACCCACTTGCAGAAACATCAGGATATTGCACCTAAAGCTGCCTCTGCCAGAGGGAAGCAAGAGCTGGGGCTGGGAGAGGAAACAGGCAGGAACTTGCTCTCAGGAGAGGCAGCACGTGGGCTGCTGGCACTGCCAGCAGGAGGACGCAGGTGGGAGCAGGTAAAATTCCAATACAAAATGCAACTGGGGAATGTGACGGTGCAGAGGCTGTAGGTTGGCAGTCTAAGACTTTGGGGTTTATCACAGCTCTGCAAAAGCACCGAATTTCGCCAGCAGGTACCACTCATCCTCCTCAGGACAAGCTTCCAAGAGTTCATCTCTCAATTTGTGCCCCAGTGTGGGCCAAGTGCTGGTGGAGCCTGGGCTGGCACCCCGAGCTCTCACCCCAGCTGGCACCCCCAGGCCTTTCCAATGTGCCACTGCCACCCAAGCCACAATGGTGGGGCCTGAGGAAAGGAAGGAATGAGGAGGGACTTAGGACACAATCCTGCCCTTCAGACAGGCAGATTTACCTGTGCTCCAGTCTCAAGGGGGCTCTCAGTGGATAACTCAAGCATCCCGCGTGGGACACTGGGGCCAAGGAGCAGCTGGAGGCAGCTCTGTCACCTGGGCTACCTGTGTGTAGCCATATTTAGCAATAACTGAATTGATTGAAATAAAGGGTAAAAGCTTGACTCAGCCTGTAACTTTCACCTTTCTTTCAAGTGCAACAAGAAGCAGAAAAATCCATTCATATTGATGCTTTCCAGCTATGTCTCTTTCAGATTCCCAGGTGTTCATCCCCTCACAGAGTTTTAGCGGTGACACAGAAGAAAGTTCTTTGCGTGCTGCCAGAAAAACGAGATTTCTCCCATTTTTTATTTTTACACCTAAAGTATGAAAACATTATCATCACACAGAAGAGTTCTACACACTCTCCTGTGGGCAAGGGGAAGATTCCCTGATAGGCAGATTCCAACCCCTCCTGTCCATATTTACATCCCTAAGGCCTCAGACCCTCTGGAGGTAACCACGGGGTTCCCAGGTGAGAGGAGTCACTGTGAGAACAGAATTAAACCCCAAAGCACCTCTGAGGAGACAGCGCCTGACTCTGGGAGTGCCTCCCTCTCGCGTGGAAGGTGTGGCTTACTCAGGAGTTACTCCAGGAGTTCCTACTCTGCCCAGGCCAGGCCTGCTCCGGACACTCCCCGTGCCCTCAGAGCCACAAACCCAGCTCAGGGCTGGGCTCAGAGCTCCAACACCACCAGGAATGAGCACTCCCTGAGCCCCCTGTCCTCCCAGCCCTGCTCTAGGCTGGGCAGGCACTGAGGGGCTCACTGACACCTCCAGGGTGGCTCTTTAAAGGTGGTGGCACAGTTGCTCCACAGCAGACCTGTGCCAGACCCAACTTCTCCACGGGCAAGGAAGAACCTCCCAAAGCAGGTGACACAAAAAGCTCTGGTGTGGCCCAGGGACTGCTCAAGGTCACAACCAAAATTAGTTCTGAGCTCAGGGTGGTGTCACTTCAGTTCCCTGCCACTGCTGCCACTTCCTGCCACCTTCAGCTTTTGCTCCAGGCACCAAAATATGATTTTTTCAAGGCCAGCCCATCTAAACTATCTGAAATTGCAGCCTGGCCGATCTCGGGAGCTCCCAGACTCACTCATGAGGATGAAGTGACAGACCAGCAGTGAGCACTTCTCCCTCTTCCAGCCAAGCTGTGAATTGCTCCTCCCTCAGCTTCAGCAACCACTTTTCGTGCCAGTTCCTGAAGAGAATCTTGTGCTGAACATCCATCACTTTTTCAGTGCAGAGCATTTGGCTTCATCCTCAAGCCCTAGAAACACTCAGCTAAACCAGCACTAAAACCTGATTAAACTTGCATCCTGCACAGCACAATGAACTTGGACTTGGGCAGGAATCAGAATATCTGGGAATGAAGAGAACCCAAGAGCTCGGAGAGCTTTGCTTTGCCCTTGTCCTGCCTTGGGCTCCTGGCTCTGCCACAGCAGTTACAAGAAGCAGAGCAGCGACCTCCCCTCCCCTCCTCATCAACACAAACCCCCAAAAGCAGAGTTTGTCTCTCTCAGACCCACCTTGAGCTGTGTCCGCAGCAACAACGAGGCTGTTGAAAGCAGCAACCCCACAGCTCGGCGTCTGCAGGGCTGCACCCTCTCCATCCTACAGCCTCTCCATCTCCCCACAGCTTGGAGTGATCTGTTCTCCCAGTTTAGAGAAGGTGACACCAACCTCACTTTGGTTTGGGTACAAACTCTGAGGCAGACACTGAAGGCAAAGGAAGACGAGGCCTTGGTGGGAAGGGACCTTAAAGCCCATCCAGTGCCACCCCTGCCAAGGGCAGGGACACCTTCCACTGTCCCAGGCTGCTCCAAGCCCCAGTGTCCAGCCTGGCCTTGGACACTGCCAGGGATCCAGGGGCAGCCACAGCTGCTCTGGGCACCCTGTGCCAGGGCCTGCCCACCCTCACACGGAAAGATTTCTTCTGCGTATCTACTCTGAACTGAAGTTTAAGTATCTAAGCTCAAGTTTAGTTATTGCTGAGCCTCTGCTGAAGATAACTGAGACACCATAGTAGGAGAGAAAGGAAACAGGCCTGTAGAACAAACCACAGGCGAGTAACAAACCAAAATGATGTGGCCAAGAACAATTATTGCCACAGAAAAGAAACCTCAGTCACCAAAAACTCCAGTCTATTCCTACATCCTCACCCAGGGGGACTCCAAACACGACACTGCAACTCATGCTCCTCCCAGCTCCACACACACATTGCTGGGACCTCTTGCAAGCTGCTCGAGCTCTCTCCACGTGCCAAATCTGCCCATGGCAGAGGTGCTGCTTTCCTGGCTCAGCTCCCAAGACTCAACTCTCAGTATTTCCACCCTCAATACTGTAAATTTCTGGTGATCTGGAGCAAAGATTTCTGGCTTGCTGTGTGGCTTCTCACACAGAACCTGACCCCAGGGGCTCAGTCTCACTCTCTCCGTGTTTGACACAAGTCATAAAGCAAGAACTGCAAAGACATTTCGAGGCAGTATCAGGGGCCTGAGACAGCTTTTGAGATCAAAGTTGAAATCCACTGTTTCCTTTCATTGCTGTTAAATTGTACTGGAGTCCTGGGGGCACTTTTGGGCGCCACAGTATACAAAAGATACAAAGCTGACAGCATCCAAAGAAGGGACATGGGGATGGGGAAGGGTGTGGAAGGACCATGAAAGAGCTGCTGAGGGCACTGGGTTTGTTCTGGTAGAGAAGTGTGAGGTCAGAACACATCGGGGCCTACAGCTCTGATCTCCGCTCCCTGGGACACAGACAGGACCCAGGGAGCAGCTGGAGCTGGGCCAGGGCAGGCTCACGCTGAGATCAGGGAAAGGCTCTTCCCCCAGAGGCTGCTGGGCACTGCTCAGGCTCCCCAGGGAATGGGCACGGCCCCGAGGCTGCCAGAGCTCCAGGAGCGTTTGGACAGCGCTGCCAGGGATGCCCAGGCTGGGGCTGTTGGGGGGTCTGGGCAGGGACGGGGGTGGGACTGGGTGATCCCTGTGGGCCCCTTCCAGCTCAGGATATTCCAGGATTGTCTCACTCCCCAACAGGGGAGAGTCTGCTCTCACACAGAGCTGCAAACACACTGTGCAGGAGGCAGCAAATGACAACAATTGACATTGATACATTAATAAAGCCAAGATATTAAGCAAGCCAAAAGATAAATTTTCCCTTTTGTTCCTGACCAACAAGACCTGTCGCAGTCCCAGTCCAGCCACTAAGCAACTCCAGTGTGACACAGGGACTGTCTCACACCTCGAGGCCGACACACAACAGCAGCACAGCACCGGGAGTTTAATCACGTTTCCCTCATTAGAGGAGACAATTAATGACCGCTCAGGTGCACAACCACTCCTGCAGAGCGCTTCACTAGACCCCGTTTTGCAAAACTCCCCCAGGCTGCAAAGCCCCATTTGCCAGGGACCTGAGAGAAGAATTCGGTAGTTTTAAAGGAATGTCAGGAACCAGGAATACACCTGAGTGTAGGAACCGAGAGTGCCGAGAATATTTCTCGGTTTCCATCTCGCCCGATCCATGTGTTACGGCGCAAGGCAGAGGCAGGTCCCTACCTCCCGAGCCTGGGGTCCTCCCATCAGATGAGCCATGCGCGCGGCCAGGGGCGGTCCCGGAGCTTCCATCGGGCCCTCCCGCTATCCCCACGCGGCCCGGGTTCGCGGCCGCTTCCGCGTTTGAACGGCGGCGCCTGCTGCTGACGTCATCACTCCCGCCGCTTCCATCCCGGCCTTACTTCCGCCTTCGGGAGCCCTCGCTTCCACGCCTGCGCGGCGCGGCATCGGCCGCCCCTCCTCAGTGCCGGTTACCCCGGCAACGCCGCTCGCGGCTCGAGCCGCTCCTGGCCCGGCCCCGGCCCTGCCCGGGACGTCAGCCCCGGCCCCGCTGCCAGCCCAGCCCCGGCCCCGCTGCCAGCCCAGCCCCGGCCCCGCTTCCAGCCCAGCCCCGCCCCGCTGCCAGCCCAGCCCCGGCCCCGCTGCCAGCCCCGCCCCGGCCCCGCTGCCAGCCCAGCCCCGGCCCCGCTGCCAGCCCAGCCCCGGCCCCGCTTCCAACCCAGCCCCGGCCCCGCTTCCAGCCCAGCCCCGGCCCCGCTTCCAGCCCCGCCCCGGCCCCGCTTCCAGCCCAGCCACGGCCCCGCTGCCAGCCCCGCCCCCGCTTCCAGCCCAGCCCCGGCCCCGCTGCCCGGCACCAGCGCTTCCCAGGCCAGCCCGGTCCCGCCCACGGTCCCGGCCGCCCGCCCGGCACCTCCAGCCACACACGGACGCTTCAGCTGCCACGCCGATACGACCGATAAGCACAGCACCTCCAGCCAGCAGTGCAATTCGTTCGGCTACTGCAGTTCCATCCTAGGAGCTTTCGGCAGCTACACCTCCTACCAGCTCTGTGTCCACACAGCCCCCGTCTGCACCGCAGCCACAGCCGTGGACACACAGCAGAGACATTTCAACAGCTGCCGTGTCACCACGGCATGTACCCCCTATCATCACTCTGATAACACCACTCAGAGGATTATCACAACAATCACACGATGCTGAACCATGTTTCCCGTGCCATTTCAGCGAAACAAATACGATTTTATCTCCAGAACAGAAAGAGGACTTTCTCAACTATACGTGGACACCTCTTCCATCACAACAGGACCAAGCACGTGTTATTAATAGTGACGTCTCGCATCGAGACATTCCATTTCATGCACATTCTTCTCGAACTTCTCAGGGACATTCAGCTGATTTTATGGGACTTTTTCATCCTCAAATGCCTGCTCAACACTTCAGTGAGAAGGATATAGTGACCAGCACAGCTTCAGAAAGCATTCCTCTATCTTCCCAAGCTTCATCTCCTTTTTTTACAACAACCAATACAACTCCAACTTCTCATATGCCTTCTTCACAGCTTCGAAATCCACAACAGGCATCTGATCCCTCATTTTTCCACCGTCGCTTTCAGCTTTCGGATGACTTTGTTCGTCACCTTTATTTCCGACTCAGAGAACGTGCAGATTATCTGCCTCCAGAGGTTGCAGCACTGGGTCCCCACCCCTCACCCATCCCGCATGCTGGCAGTACCCTACCCAGATCCACTGCACCCTCTCCTCCAGTGGCCAGATCACAGCCACCTGCGATGGCAGGTTCAGCCACTCCTCGTTTATTTCCTTACAGTGCACAGCCGCAAATACCGACCCCTATTCCTCATCCAGGAGGGGGAGAAGAACATGGAATAATAATAAAATAAGAATTTTAAAGTTGTTTATTTTATATTAATTTTTTTTAATTTTATGAGAGAACTACATACCCCATGACATTTGAGTTTCAATTATTAATTCGGTTAAGGTTCTCTTTAAAGTTTGTTTCATCCTCTCTACCCGTCCTGAACTCTGTGGGTGCCATGGGATATGTAGTTCTCTCATAAAATAAAAAAAAAATAAATAAATAAAATAAACAACTTTAAAATTCTTATCCCTTAGACCCTATGTTTCCCACCCAGCATGAAGCATACTTGCTTTCTTCTGTGTTAATGAGTTCTTTTGAATTTATAAATACTTGTATTAGCGGTGATGGCGCCCGCCCGCGGAGTGATCCGCCGGAGGGACTATTTGTGATGCGCTCCTGCCCGCGGAGGGATCAGCGCTGATGCCGCCCCGCCCGCCCAGCTGCTCTCGCTGCCTTTTCCCGCTCTCCCCTCTGCTCCCAGCGCTTCTCCTGCAAAGGGCGCGGCTTTTCCTGGGCTCTTTTCCTGCCGGGCTGCAGCGAGCGCTCCCCTCAAGGAGCAGGGGCAGCTTTGCTCGCGGCGGCAGCGATTCAACAGAGCAGGCCCGGAACAATTCCTGCTTAGCCGGGCTTTGAGCACATTCCTGAGCCAGCACCAGCAGCAGCGAGTGAGGCAGCGGCACATGAAGGAGGCTGCAGCTCTGGCCAGGCTGGGGAGGGGTTCCTCTGTAAAAGAAGAACAGGGAGAGACAAACCAGAAAGGGCAGGAAAAAAAGAAAAAGCCAAGACAAACTAAACTTTTTTTTTAAAAATAATCTGGATCCAGAGGGACTTCTGGCTGGAGAACTTCCTGGGGAGCAATCCTGCCCCTCTGGGAGGCAATGCCAGGGCAACTCCAGCTGAAACCTGCACACAAACACCACAAAGATTTCAGATATTTGCAGGAAGCATCCACTTAGCAACTGCTGCTTAATAATTTATTCCCTTTCCCATTAAATGGTACATTCAGTCCACAAGACTTCAACAGCTTTCTGGTAGTTTTATTTACAGTCTGCAGCGTGTTCTGTAAAACACAGGAGTGCACACAGACACACACGCACAAACATTTAAAGAAGTACAGTTTATTCCAAAGGAAGTCTACGCACTACTTTTTCCATAAAAATTATAAAAAATACTTTAGTTACTGTATTCTACCTAAACCAAGATACTTGAGAATTCTTCCACAAGTGATGCCCCCTCCCCACAAAGGGCACTCCGACAAGAAGAAATTCAGGAGACTGCATCACCAAATAAAATCCTAATGGCAACTGCTTCAATGCACCAGAAGAACAACGAATTCCCACTCTGCATCCAGCAATCCCTGCTCTGCAGCCTGTCTGCATCTGCTTTTGTAGGGCTTGTGGGGCTTTTGCATTCACTTCCTTCTCCAGGGCAGTTCCCACAAACAAAGAATGACTGAATTTCTGCAGACTGTCACTCGGCAATCCTGCATTTCACACATGCAAAGGGAAACACTTTCCTTTGAGCCCTTTATTTCAAGGAGTCTCTTTTTTACTGAGCATCCAGTGAGAACAGTGCCCAGTTGTGGCTGTTATTATTTCTCTGCTTTTGCTGCGTGGCAATATTGAGCTGGAGCTCTGCAGAACACCCACTGCAGCCCTTGTCTCACTGGGGCACACCGAATTGACAAAAAAAAGGCACAAAGATGAAACTCCTAAAGCAGCAGCAGCCCCAAGTCACTGAGCTGCTGCTTCCCACCACCAACACTCTGTGTCTCAGCAAACACTTCCAACGCACGAGCCAAGGCCACAGGGGAGTGAAAAGCTCAGAGCCTGCGGGCAGGACAAGCACTCCATTGATCAGTAACAAACCAACACAGCTCAGCTGGATGGTGCACTTAAGACTGGACCTGGAAGCATCAGGAAAAGCCATTGGAACACAAGCTCAGCAGCACAGAATCCATTTGGCACCAGCTGATGAGATGGGAGGCTCTGTGTGGGACACGTTGTGCATTCAGCTTCAACAATGCCACAGCTCCACAGCAGCGCTGAAAAACTTCTGCTTTTAACAGTTGGAGAGGATTTTCTCAATGGAAGTGAAGCTGTCATTAACAGAGGAACAGCACACGATGCACAACATAACCTGCAATAAAAAGCTTTTGCTTTCCAGCATGTAAGCATCCAGGTTACTGGACTTCAGCTCATGGAAACGAATCTGATGATAGATTTTTTTTTAATTTTTCTTGGAACTAAAAAAGTAAAATCTTCCATAAAAGGATAAAGCACAAAAATACTCTCTCAGTACGTCTCAGGAAGCCATTTAATACCTTCCATGTCCTAGGAACAACTAGGCAAAACACTTGGAAAGTGTGAGCAGTAGAAATGTTGACCATTGAATGTTTGGCAGCCGTGTGCTCCAGCCCCTGGGAGGGGCTTGTCCCCCACTCCACACCAGTCCTGCAGCTCCCCAGCTATTTCTTCTTCTTCTTCTTTGGGGGCTCATCCTCAGAGCTGCTGCTGCTGCTGCTGCTGGAGGAGCTCGGATCCGAGTCGAAGTCGGAGGAGGAGGAAGAGCTGCTGGAGGAGGAGGAGGGGGAGGAGGAGGAGTGTTGGGTGGAGTCGCGGGAGACAAGCACTCAAGGCATCATGTTCAGCAAGTCTCGATTTATTTTTCAAAACTACACTTACTTATAGTACCTTTAATTAGCTCATACATATTGCAAAAGTCGAGCTCCTCATTGGTGGGAGCTATTCCGTGGGATCTGCAAACACGGTGGTCTTATCTTCCTCTTCCGTATGGTTTCTGTCTTCTTACTTATCTGAATGCACATTCTGTTATCTATGCAACCTCTTGCTCAAGGACTCAGTGTCTGCATCTTTACTAAGCCTGCTGTGTTATCATGACCTTTGCTTTTTAGCCATTCTTCAGAAAGACTCTCAACAGAGGAGGAGCTGTCCTCACTGTCACTGTCCTCGGAGGAGGTAGAGGAGTCCTGGCTGTCAGAGGAGTCGCTGGCTGAGCTGTCACTGCTGCTGCTGCTGCTGGAACTGGTCACACTTTTGGACCTGGGAGAGAACAAAGAGCTGAGCACAGCCCTGCCAGAGCCCATGGCACCGTGTTCTCTGCTCTGCTGTAATTATCCAAAGATCAATTTGTTGCCTTGAAAATTTCCAGGCCTCACCACCTAAGATGAATTCCTGTGCCCTCCCTCCCTTTCCCACTCCTGGATGAGTGGATTTTGGCCATTTGAGCAACGGCAGAGTGGCCCCAGGGCATGACATAGGCCAGCAGGACTGCAGAGAGGGGCAGAGAGGGAAAGCTGGCCAGGATCTCGTTCCCAGCCCTGAGCAGGGGCTTTACTGGCCTGACTGTCCTGTACTACCCGAGCTCTGGGGACAGTGAACCAGGCTCAGTCCCTGCCTCACCACTGCAGCAGGAATTCTGTCAGTTGTGACCAAACTTGTCCAGCGAACACATCCTACAAGCTCCTTCCTGGGCAGTTATTAATAAGGAGAACCAAGAGACTGTAAACAACCTTAAAGCAGGATACCAAGCTCCAGCCTTTTCTTTGAGAAGCAAATATGGCTAATTTGTGCCTGCTCAGAATCAGAAGGAGCAGCTGATCTCCTGGCAAGAGCCCAGGGTGGAGCACGCAGCAGAGCTGGGACACTGTGGTGGGGTCCTGCCACGTTCCTCACCATGGGGCTGCCGAGTCCCTGGGAAGTGCCCGTTCATTGGGTCACCCTGCTGCCAGCAGTTGTTTCGCACTTCCCACTCCACATTAATGTTTCATCTCCGGCATTTCAAATGCTTTGCATTTCGGTAGGAGCGGGGAGCCTGTCTCCCATGGCAACAGTGCCAGGAGTCCAGGACAGGAGAAGGAGCTGAATGGGAGCACAAACTGGAGAGGTTTCTCACCACAGCTCAGCTGATTGCTGTTACTGAAACCCAGTTCTTGCAGTAAATCAATCCCAAGTGTTTGCTCCTCCATTCTGCCACAGCTCACCTCAAATACCACTGGATTTGGAGCCTTTCAGTGGCCAGGGCAGCTCCGGGTGCCCCAGGCAAGACCTTGGTGGAGACTTTCCCTTGTCAGCAGTTTGCCAGGGGACCCTCAGAACACCTATCCTGTTGTTTTCATCCATGGAACTAGTGGGATTCTCAACCCTGCAAGAGGCAGAAGCACCAGCAATCCTGGCCCTTCCTCACTAGGACTTTCAAAATAAGCCAAGGTCTTCTGTGTCTGTTCAAATTAGCTTTAAAGGCACTGATTTAACAGAGAGGGTATTCCCCCCCGCCTGAAATTCACTGGGAATTAGAAATGGACACAAAATAAAAATGAATGATTCCTACTCCTCCATCCCTTACTCTTCTCATCAGTCCACAACACTCGCCCCATGTGACAGAAAAGAGAAGGCACACTCAGGTTAGGGTTAAACTGTGTTTATGTTCTCTTTTCAGGCCAAACTAAGGAAGCACATCCAAAACCCCCGTGCTTCAGAGTTGGTGCATTTCCTCTTCAGGCCGCTGGAACTGGTAAATCTTATTCCCAGGTCTCACTGGGAACTCCTTTTATTTCTAGTTCACACTTACAAGTAGATAGATTGTGCAACAGGGTTGGAAAACTGCTCATACCTGGCCACAGCTTTCTCAGGAACTTCCAGAAGTGATGCCGGTTGTTCCTGGCCTCTGATCCGGTTTGAAGCTTGAAGTAAATACAGGAACCCCAGCAAATATGAATCCTTCCACCGGGTCAATAAGGCATTACTGTGAACAAAAGGGGCAGCCAGCTGGAGTCCCCACTGGGAATCTGTCTGGTCTCACCTTCAGGCAAATACGGCTCAGTATTTGCACTGAAAATGCTTGGAAGCAGAAATCCCAACTTGGAAAAGGAGCCACAAAGGAATAGCAAGATACTTTCCATTTTTTGAAGTGTCAGCTTCTGACACTTCACTCGTCTGTAACAACAGCTCATTTGTAGATCAGCTCTTCCTTTGACTCCAATCCAAAAAAATCTCATGTTCCCTTGAACTGTCCAGTCTCCTTCAAAGACTTAGGTTGATGTTTCTTGCAGTGACTGTGCTGATCCAAGGATCAGCTTTGTCTTCGATTCCTGCTCATCTGTGTGTCCCTGGTTTGACATTTTGACCGTTTCCTGCAAGTTCTCTCCTCTTTGTGTGGTTTGTGTGTGACCCAGATCATCAACAGCTGCGGTGGCCCTGAGCTGGCCCCGTCTGTCCTCAGCCCACTGCTTTCTAAAGACACCACCGATTTCCTGAGAGGACACCTGACACCCAAAGAGATAAACCTCTGGGATTCCCTGGGGGAGACATGGACCAGATCCAGGTAAGGACAGAGCTGCCATCTCCCCAGGCTCCCCACGCAGACGGGATGCTTGGATTCCCTGATGCTCCTGCTTCTTCTTTCAGGGGATGCCCTGAAAGACACATTCTTCGTGAATGTCACCTCATATTCCCACTTTCTGTCCTAGAGCCGAGTGGCCCCGAGACATGAACATCCCCACCTACATCCCCAAATTCCACAACGGCTGGGAACCACCCACAGAAATCTTCCGTGGAGCTCCCTGGGAAATAGACATTGGACACTTGCAAGAGGAAGGTTAGTCCTGTGTCCCTGTCTCTTCACTCTCCCTCCCCCTTTTCCGGAGAAATGGAGCTGCAGGGGTAGTGGTGGCATGCAACAAGTAGTTGGCTCAAAACTCAGTTGGATCTGGTTGCCCCAGTTAAATACAGAAAGCAAATGAGGCTGGAAAAGGGCAGCAATAATGAGCCTCTCCCAATCCAAGGCAACAGCACCCTACAGCGTAACTGAGCTCCAGGGACACAGGCTTCCCTGGAGAACACCTTGACCAAAATCTGCCAGACCATGACTCATCTACCACTATCCCTCTCCTTTTCTCCGATCAGCTTTCCCCTTTCCTGGTAACACTGACTCCATGTCTGCCTTTCCAGCTCTCCTCAGCCAATGGATATCCTTACTGGAACTCCTCACTCAAGCGTGGCCAGACGGCTGAGCAGACACAGGTCGGGGATGCCTTCAAACAGAACATCACTCCACATGGAAATAGGTGATGGATCCGCACGCCCGGAGCTTTGGCTCCCACCTCGGAACCTCATGAACGCACACGGACACGTACAGTGACACTGGGACATTTGGGCATCCTGGAGACAACTCCCTGCCACTGTTAATAACCACCAAGGGAAGACAAAGATCAGCTGAGGGGTTATTCCCATAAGCACTGTCTGCTGTTTAACCCCCAGCAGCTCTGCAAGGAAAGGAATCGCAGGTGTTTTCCACCGCAGGAGGCAAAAATATTGACTGACTTCATCAGTCCATCCATAGGTCTTGTTTCCCAACATCAGCCCAGCAAAGTGACCTTAAGGATCAGGTGGCAAAGATGCTGCACTGCGCTTTGGCTCTCCATGTGTGTAGAGACGCTGGAATCATGGAATCACAGAAGGGATTGGGTGGGAAGGGACCTTAAAGATTATCCCGTTCCAACCCCCTGCCATGGCCAGAGACACCTTTCACTATCCCAGGTTGCTTCAAGCTCTGTCCAGCCTGGCCTTGGACACTGCCAGGGATCCAGGGGCAGCCACAGCTTCTCTGGGCAACCTGTGCCAGGGCCTCAGCACCTTCACAGGGAAGGATTTCTTCCCAATATCCCATCTAAACCCACCCTCTGGCAGCGGGAAGCCATTCCTCCTTGTCCTTTCACGCCAGGCTCTTCAAGTCCCTCTCCAGCTCTCTTGGGGCACCTTTAGGCACTGGAAAGGGCTCTAAGGGCTCTCCAGAGCCTTCTCTTCTCCAGGCTGAACATTCCCAGCCCTCCCAGCCCGTCTGTGTAATGCTCTAGCTCTTGGAGCACTTCCTGGCCCTTCCTGGCCTCCTCTGGACTCCCTTGAGGATCTCTCCATCCATCCCAAAGTCACCCCAGCTTGCACAGACAGAAGCTGCCTACAGGAGGAATCTGCCTACAGGAGGAATCTGCCTACAGGAGGAATCTGCCCTAAGGGAAGGGCACACACAAACCTCACCCCGTTGGAAACACAGGGCCGGGGAAGAGCAGCCCGACCTCCCAGCGCTGCTGGAAAACATTTTAGCTGAGGAAGGAGCTTTGTTTCACTGGAGACAGCAGCTCCCCCTTGGCTTTAGACAAAACCAAAGGCAAACCCACTGTTTAGGGGCTGAATAGAACAGTGTATTTCAGTCCTGCCCACCTCTCCCCCAGGGAACCGACAGGGCGCTGGGTTCAGACAACTCTTCTTAATGAGACAGAATTCTAGAAAATGGGGGAAAACCCGTCCCCTTTCTTCAGAAGTCTTGGGAAGGTCACTTCCAAAGCCAGAACAAACAAGGCCACCCCTTTGCCTTTGGTTTTTCCCCAAGGGAAAGATGGCTCTTCCACCTTCTAACAGCCCTGACACTCATTTCCCATCACCGGTTACTCCGTGGTACAAAACCTTCATCAAAGTACTTTTAGTTCAGAGTTTAGAAGCCCCATCTGCTTCCTTGTTTACATGAGCTCACACCTTGGAAACTGTCACATCTCGGAGCGCAACCAAACTCTTCTCAAACTCCACACGAATCCTCTGCCGTGATTTGACACATCACTTTACAGGGATTTGACTCAAAGTTTTCAGCTGACCATCCACTTTGCTGATGCCAGTTCGAGTCTGGGAAAAAAACCCTCAAGCCAGACTGTTTTTCCATGCTTTTCTGTTCTAATCTAAAGGATTTATAAGCTTTACTACAAGAGTTCAAATCCACAGGCAAGTACCTTAAATCAAATTATATCAGCAAAATAACTCTTCTTCTCATTCACCCCATCACTGATTCTGGTAGGAACATCAGGTGGTAGAGATGCAGTGTGGAGCAGGGAAAGAATTAGGAGCACTTTCAAAGATCTGTCTATTGACTGACAAAAGATCACACATAACCAACTTATGCTTTGCAAAGCAGGATAAAAATACTCAGGCCCATCCAAACTACTTCTTACGCTAGATGTGGCTGATCAATAGCCCGGCTGAAAAATGGACAAGCCACTGTAACAAGAAATACAAGTTTGGAAAAGGAAAAAGAAAAGTCCTGAAACCACAGAACTCCTGAAGCTTGGCTCGCTCCACTCTAATGTGCTCCTCCTGACACTTGCAGCAACTGGCTTCTCTCTTGCCGTTCCGAGAGGAACTCTATTTTGTATAGGGATGTAGACGTGTCTGCATTTAGACACCATCCTCAATACAAACCTCCTCCATTGCTTTTTTCTGACTGGAGATCCTTGCTACTGGATACGATGGTGCTGTTTATTGGGAAGGGTTGCTCTGATGCCGATCACAGCACAGCACAGCAGGAGCTCCCTTTTTGCTCCCTTGGGCTACTCCAATTCCTCTTGGGTGATCTCTGAAATACTCTTTATCAGCTGAGGGCTGACAAAACACACAATGTCTGATTAATCACCCTTCTCTTCTCCAGCCATGACACAAGAGCTGGGTGCACTCAGAAAACAGTTTTCTGAACCATCCTATATAATAACAATCAATGCCTTGTAATTTCTGCCATCTAGATGAGGTCGCCATTGAACAGCTCCGTGTCCCAAGTGCTACCCAGCAGGGAGGGAAGAAGAGGAAGACAGGATCACAGCAGCCACTGATCAGTCATTCACAGGCATCATCACAAAGAAAGAGGAGAGAGTCAGGAATTTCACAGGCTACTCTGTTTCAGCAGCGCATCTCATCCTCCTCTTTTTAGATCTCTACTGATCACTACCTTCCAGTCCCTTCACAGTGCTCTCCTAATCCACATGAGTAACTAAGATGCAGAATAAGAGGGAAAATTTCTTCTGACCTCCAGTCACCTGAGAATCAAGCAGATAAGAGAAAACCTCCGCCCTACTCTAAGGAAGGTGTTTCATAAACTCACCTGTAGCTAAAGCTATTCAGAAAGCTCACACTACCAGATGCAGAGTAGTAAAGAGCCTCTTAATTTGCTGACCCTGGAGAAAAGGCAGCTTTAAACAAACTCTGCTACTCCCACTCTCTCTCCTTAGAACTTCAGGTTGAGATGCCTAGGACCAACTAAAGAAAAAAGTCATTTCATTCATGCCCTGGTCAAGCATTTCACACCCCCTTGTCCCTCCCAATCTACCAGCCAGTCAAACACAGAAAAAGCAAGAGACCCGTGGTAGGCTTCCAGTGGAAATACTGGCAAAATCTTCTTGGACTGCATTATTTGAAGGACCTGAGGTCAACTCACTGACTGGGAAAGACTTTTACTGCTCCACTTAGCCTACCAGCTCAGCTCAGCTCAGCAGCCTCCCAGCTACCTTTAGCTGCATAAGCACATGACCTGCAACCAGAAAGGCGTGAATCTTCCTTAGGAAGGAAACAGACACGGGGAATGAAGAGTGGAGATTAGTCCACACTCTTAGGAACAGGCAACACCAACCAAACACTCTGTGGCAATAGCTTGTGTCTAGAAGCTCTCTACCTTCCAGTCCACCTCAAGGCTTTGGGACTTGTGCTGACTTGCACAAAGGAACCCACTCCACCCTGCAGCAGTGGGCTCCTTCTTTCCAGCCTGGATGGAGACATGTCCTGTATTTTGCAAGCATGTCCAGGTGTTCAGAATGGAACATGCTGATCATGATTAGCACCTTAAGGCACACAGCTCTTCCTTTCTCAAAGTATGCTTTGTGAAATTATAGGCAGTGCTATCCCCACCTTTCCAAACAAATTACCCTCCTTCTAATTGCACTTGCCTTCAAAATACTGCCACTTCTTCATTTCAGACTATGCTTCCCTCAGAAGGATGCACAAAAGGTTAGAGTAGCTGCAAGCACCTGCACCTGCAATTTTCAAGTAACTGCGTCTTCAGAAAGGCTTCTGACAACAGGCCATTCTCTGGACATGAACACGGCAACGCTGAGGCAAGATAAATGACTTCGCTACATCTTACAGCCCAGATGTTTAAGGCCAGAGAAGACACCACCAGGTTGTCCTGATACTTCTGCTCATCCTCTCTGGTAGGGGCTGTACAGAGAACAACACAGTTTTAAATTCTAACTCAGTTTGTGCTTCACTGATGAAGGAAGCAGGAAGAAAGGGAAAGGGACTTCGCTTTGGAGCAAATGGGAATTTTCTTGTGGATTTCAGTGTCCAGGATTTAAACCAGTAAGGGATTTTCTTCAGTAAATCCAAAGGACAATTGGCTACAGAAACTCGTATCTTGACACTATTGATAAGCGCTGACAGTTCTCTGGCTGTGACTTATTTTATTCAAACCTGCTTTCTCCAAATGCACATCTGACAGCAGGACTTGCTCCATTCAGCCTGCAGCAGTTCCACAGGAAAGATGTTGTGAAATTGGCCACACATCTTCGCAACGCTTCCACTTCAACATTTTTCCCACTATGTTCAAATGTATTTGTCAGCTTCCTAAGGAGTGCAGTGTCCATAACATAGGAGACAAGACTTTCATGCAAAAATTGAAAGACCTTGAACTGCAGTGGCAGGAGGAACTCTGGTGTAATACCAGTGCCAGATGGCATGGGTGTGAAAAGCACATTCACATCGATACTGACAGGCTTAGGAGAGACACAGAGCAGGGTGAGCTATTCCCAAAGAAGGTGAATTGACAGTGCAAAGGAGAGTTAATACCAACCAGCTGCTCAGTTACTTTATCAGAGCTGCCCCTGTTTTCAAGGCCTGAAAGAACAGCTCAGTGCCAGAAAGACATCCAGATCATTTGGCTATGCTTGCTCTTATGGAGCACTGTTTTCAATTTCCATCCTAGTGGGGTTGCATACTACTGACCAGTTAAAATCAGCACCTGAGCTGCACAGCAGTATTTCAGTGGCAACACTGGACAGCTGTAGGTTCTGCCCTTCCCCTCTCCCAGCATGCTCCTCAGACACACAGCACACTTGCACCAAAACTCACAGCCACACCCACAGTTTAACCACCTGCAATAGTTTTGGCCCTGGCCAATCTAGCCCTGGGTGCATTGTGCAGCAAGAAGCCATGGGGGCCGTGCTTCTCCCTGACTCCAAGCATCGCTCCAGAGGCCACACAAGCTGTGCGGTCAGGCCGTAAGGCTCAATGGCACACAGAGATCAAGTCCTACCCACTGAGAGCACATGTCCTTGTGGAAGGGGCTGATGAGCGCTGGAGCAAGGGAAAGGGCAGGTCTCTGCAGCTGGGGGCAGAGGAGAGGGGAACAAAGTGGGTGTGTGTGTTTGGGGAGAAGGGAGCAGGGAGGGTGTTCTCCTCCTTCCACAAGCTGGGCCAAAGGGGCTGTGGTGGGAGCAGTGCCTGCCCAGCAGAGGAAGCAAAAGGCAGGGACCCCAGCGAGCACAGTTCCCTCTCAGTGGAACAGCGAGTTCTGCTGTTGGCAGCGATCCTCCTCTAGGAGGTTCCTGCCTGCTCTCCTCACATGGAGCTGCTTGTTCCTGTCCCTTCAGAGGCCTTCCCTCTCTGACGTGGGCCACAGCAGCTTTCTTTCCCATGCTCTGAATGAGGAGGGGCAGGTTTGAAGCAGCACTGGGAGGATTAATTAATATTTTAGCTGTTTCAACCATCATGACTTCTGGTTGCATTCATGAGACAAAATTAATCCCCTGCTCTAGTGAGTTGCAGAAGTGCAATACCGAGATGTGACTGCTGGACACAATCACCGCTTGAGTCACTCTGTCATTTTTTCAGGTAGCTGCAATGGATGGACGTTCTCTAAGAACCATTGGATTAAATATAAAGAAGGACACTTTTCAGGCAATTTGAGAAACTTCTCTCCTTTTATTGTTTTTCCTAACATAAATATCTGGATATTACTGAAAAGCAGCCAAGCAACTACAGCAGTGTAGTTTAATTGCCTAAACTAAGGGTAAGTTTACAAAATAGTTTACACACTGACAATACTAAAGGGCCTCTTGAAGCATGGATAATATATCCAGTTCCCATTATGAAAACTTGGACTACCTATTCTTCCATGGTAGTGTGACTTAAAACTACCTGTTGTACTTTCATATACTAAGAAAAACTACATCCTTAAAAAACTACAATAAGTACAGCTTACTGAAGAATTACATTAAGTCCCTAACAGGCTCTTTTTTGGACTTGGAGGTATGCCAAGCAACCTCTGTCAGTTCATAGTCTTCTGTAAGGATGTGCAGGTGGAGCCAGTTTCTGCCTCGTAGACGCAGGAACATTGCAACAGCACCGTGGTAAACTGAAAGGTGAAGGGCAAGGCCACGCAGAGATGTGTGTCTGCACAATGAATTAATGTGCCGCAGCATCTTCCTTCCGCAGGAACAGGAAAGCAGCTTCAGGATTGCCAGTGAAAAAAGCAAGAATTATGCAGTGCTCACGTGGCTGCCATCGGGTGGGAGCCCCCCCAGCACAGCTCTGTGCAGGGAATTCCTCTCAGTGGTTGGAGAGCAGCATCCAGAGGCGGAATCGCAGCTGACCGTAAGCTCGCATCGCCTCTGCATGGGCGGCCGGATCTCGGGCCAGGTGCTCAAAGAGGTTGAGCGGCTCGACCGTTCGCATTGCCGGCGGCAAGCTGATCTCCTCAGGAAGCCTCTGGTTGCCCAGGACAAAGTGCTCCAGGCGTTTCAACTGCAGGCAGCGGCGCAGGTATGCCATGATGTCCCACAGCCGCCGCGCAAATTCTCTCCTGCGCCACTGGGACAGCGGTACGGTGGTCAGCACGTGCATGACCACAGTCTTCCAGGTCGAGCTGGAAAACCCTGTGCCCCTCAGGATGCAGGTGAAGAGCTGCAGGCATTTCAGGTGCAAGCTCTCACACGGCACCTGCCTGGCGACGTGCTGGAAGAATTTTGCCTCTGCCACAGCGTACGTCTCAGGCCACGCTGTGCTTGCGATGGAGTCGGCCTCGGCGGGCTGGCTGCTCACAAAGATGCTGGAGCCGCCTTTCTGGGCCTCTGTGGGCTGGCTGACCACAAAGATGTCGGAGTCCCCGTGGCGCACCCCAAACAGCATCTCCACCATCAGGCTCTTCTTGCCTTTGCTCAGCCGGAATTGGCAGGACCGGCTGCAGGGCTGAAACACCAAGTGCCATGAGTACGACTGAGGCAAATGCAGCCACGAGCATCTCACCAGCTGGTAGAACCAGTGGGAGGTTTTCTCCACGTCCAGGCAGGAGCCGGTGCAGAGTGTCTCTAGGAGGCTGGGCTTCTGCTTCCGCCGCAGCTCCTCCTGCGAGTGGTGCAGGAAGCACAACAGCTTCTCGCCCAGCTGCTCCCTCTCGCACGTGCACACCAGCTCCACACGGACGCAGAAGGTCCTTGCTGCCATCTGCCCTGCACTGTTCAGCTCCAGGTGGAAGGCGTGTCCCGGTGGGGGATTCAGTGGGACCAGCACGCGGTACACCACATCCTGCTCACGGGGACTCCAACCCTCAAAGGCACTGCCCACCCCGATGGCTTCTTGAGGCACCGGGTAGAAACTATTGCTCACGCTGTCAATAAAGACACGCGTGAAGCTCTCCATCAGCTCAGCTGCCACTGAGCGACCTCTCTCCACGTCCTCGACAGGACACTGTATGCGATCCACTAAAAGGATCCCTCGCTTATTCCCAACGTCACAGGCGTCTTCTTCCTCTTCAATTCCACCACTGCTGCCTTTGTCCTTGCCAGCACCACTGCCTTCTTTTTCACTGGCAGCCACATTTCCACCTTCTTCTTCCTTTCCATCTTCATTCTTCTCGCCTTTCACATTCGCATCCCTGTTTTCCTGATCCTTCCCATTCCAATCAGTGGCTCTGTGTTCACTGGAATGACTGTCTTCCTTCAGCTTCATATTGCTGCTTTCTCCTTCATTTATCTTATCAACACCTTCTTCAGTTGAAGCAGCATTGCCATGTTCCTCTCCATTTCCATTTTCATTCTTTTCTCCCTTCCTATCGGCAGCACTGGCTTTCTCATCTTTGTCTCCAAGATTGCTTTCTTCATTTCCAATGTCCTTCTTTTCTTCCTCAGTTGCAGCAAAACCACAATGGTCTACTGCATTCTCACCATCACGGCTGTCTTCTTGTCCTGTCCAATCACTGCTTCTTTGTTCACTGGCATCACTGCTTTCCTGCACTTTCACATCCACTTTTTCTTCCTTTCCATCTTCACCTTCACGTACGTCATCGTTGCCTGCTTTCATATACGCATCATCGGTTTTTTCTTCATTTCCATCTCCTTCTTCTTCCTTTCCAGCATCCTTGTCTGGCTCCACCTTCACATCCTTGTTTTCTCCTTCATTTGCTTCATCTAGGTCTTCCACACCTCCAGTAACATTGCCAGGTTCTTCTTCATTTCCTTCAGCAGTATTGTCTCCTGGCATATTCCCATCACTCCAGCCTTCATCTTTCCTTGCATCATGGCCATCATCACTTTTAACATCACTGTCTTTCTTCAACTTCACATCTTCATCTCGTTCATTGGCATCATTGTCGTCTCCTTCATTTGCAGCCACAGGACTGCCTTCTCCTTCATTTCCGCTGCCACTGTCATCTGCCTCCACAGTCACATCAATGTTTTCTCCATCTCTCTCGGAATCCAAATTGTCTTCTTCCTTTTCTTTTTCCTTCTCCTCTCCCAAGGTCTTGCAGGAGGTCTGGTCCTTGCCGCTGCTGTTGGTTTTGCTGGCTTCAGGACTCCTCCTGCAGCTAAACCACAGGCCCAAGAGGAGCAGGAGTCCAGCAAGAGCCCAGAATGGCCACTGCTGCAGGGCACCAAAGAGCAGGGCTCCCCAGCCCTCGTCCTGCTGCTCTGGGGGCCCTTGCTCCAGCTCCTGCAGCAGCCGAGCCATCTCGCGGTCGAGCAGCTCCTCACGCTCCTGCATTCGCCGGTGCGTGGCCTCATCCAGCCCATCCCCAGCTGGCTGGGGGTACTGGATCAGGCTTTGCATGAGCACGAAGAGCAATGACAATAAAGCCATGGTCTGCAAGAGGACACACAGAAGGGGTTCAGTAGGGCCAGAATGGAGGCAGCCAGTGCAGGGCAGGAGCCACGGGGATGTGGCAGCAGGAAGGAGAGGGCCCCCAGCAGCTGGCAGGAGGCAAGGCCTGCACCGCTGCCCCAGCAAGCACCGAGCCTGAGCAAGGCGCTCCCACCAGGGGCTGGGCCCTGGACGCAGGGACAGAACACACGCCCCGGGTGCCAGCGCTTCTGCCCCAGCCCTCCCCCAGCCCTGCCTCCCCACCGCCTGTGGGCACTCACCGCTTGCCCAGGCTCTACTGGGGGCAGCGTCAACCAATGGGGCCTTTTATAGCTGCCCCCATTGTGACACGGCCCCTGTGCTGTCACAGGCCCCAGAGCGCATCACAGGCCAGCCCCACCCGCCATCCCCAGCCCGGGAACTGCTCATGGCCCTGGGCACCCAGAGCCTCAACAGACACAAAGTGCAGACCCATCAGTCGTGAACCTGGGAACCCCAGAGCTTCCCTGTACAAAGCAGGCACAAGTGCCCTCCCACACAAACCCTTGTCAAATATAAATTTGTGTGACATGATCCGTGGATGCTCTTGGTATATAGGTGTAAGCTTTTATTTAATCTTGGAGGGGGACATTTTTTATTAATAATATTTATATTTATTACTTTTGGGGCAGGATGTCATATAGGCTAATGTTTTGTTACAGATTTAGTGAGAAATCTTTCTGAAAGAAATCCAGGCTGCTTGAATGATGCACAGGAAGACGTAACACCCTCCTTAAAGAGGCCCAGTAAGTTAATTACAAAATTTTGGTGTCTTCAACAACCTCTCAGCTCTTAAAACTCTATGGTTCAACACAGTGCAAAATTCTGGGATAGCCAGGATTTTGTTCAGAAAGTAGAATGTCTCATTTTTCAAATTTGTAGCAAAGATGTACATCTGTCACTCCCACCATCTTCAAAATTGTCTGCCTTAAACAGAGTTAACCAATCTCTCTGACTTGTCTGATACTGCACTGGTTTATTAAAGGAAATTCTGACTCTTTCTGCTATCTCTGTGTATTTATCTCCAAAGGACTGTGAGTACGGAAGAGTCATCCCCTATGTTCCTCAGCTCTTCTTTGGGGAACTCACCTACAAATGGAACTGCAGAAATGGGGAGGGAGGAAAAGGAAACAGGATGTGAATCGAGCACCTGCATAGTGACCACAGATGTCCACTGCTAGACAGACACTGATGTCAGGCAGATCATGCCCTCCAAATAGTGCTCAGAAAGAGAACAAGTTTGGGATTCCTGAAACTGCTCTGAATTGGATTTGCTTAAACAGATGTCATTAGTAAAAGTAATCAAAGAAAGAGTTTTGATCCCTCTTCCAAGCTGATGCCACTTATCATGTATCTTCCCTGCATTCTTCTAGGGAAGCTGTTTTTGATGTTGTCCTGTCCTTCTTTTTATAAGGGAGCAAAAATACTTTATTAAGTATTACTCTTTCAGTTTTGTTTCCTCTCCTCTTCTGAGATACAGTAAAGTGAACATTCAGCAGAATAGTTTTGTATTTTTTGAACACAATTCTTCTTTTATCCAACTGAGGCCCTTCTGTGATCATGAAAAAACAGAAACTGTTGTGAACTACAGTTTACACTCATAAGAGGTTGACATGGGTCAGTTCTCCAAGGTTATTCTTAGTTCAACTGCTGTGTAAACTGTTGATGTCACTGACTGGAGGCTGCTCTTCAGGACATTATAGATATGATAATTATATGACAGAAAATGCAACATATAGTTGAATCTGACCTTCAAGTTCACTAGCTTAAAAAAGGAAAAAAAATGTCTGTAAGAAATTTGCTGCTTTTCCCATTACTAAGATGTAATAAATGCCTTCAAGTTTATACTCAGTCGACAGCATATACACATGGACAGCAGTGCCCATCCATCCAAATGTACCCCAAGCTAGGGTACATTTTAAGTCTCAATGATCACTGCCTCCAGAAAGCATTTTTGAGACAAAACAGGCAAAGTCTTTTGCATATCTAGACAATCATCCAATACTAGGATCTTCACTCTCACATAAACACTTCATGTTTTTCCACAGAGGAATCTGAGATAGATTTTTCTGAGAAATAACAAACCACCAAAAATTAATTAAATGACAAACAAGGGAAAAGCACCACTTCCTCACTCAGCACATTTTCCTTGATTTTCATTAAGCATTCAGATTTACAGATGCTGATATTGCCACAAGAGCAGTTTTTTTCTGGTTTAACTTCCTCTTCCAGTAGAGCAAGCACAGCTGCAAAATGCAAGCTCACTTCTAGGCTCTCTTACACATCACCAGTTTACCACATTCCAACCAGTCACAGCTGTGCAACACCCCGTCAGGGTACTGGGATTACTGCAGTGCCACAGACAGTTTAAGTGAGGCTCATGGAGCTGTACAATTTTAACTATGTTCTATATGTATAATTAAATGATGCATGACATAGAAATAAGCCAGCTGTACTGAAACTGAACAAACTAACTGCTCTGATGCAACAGTTAAGCATCTCATCAGTTCTAAAATGAAACAGGTTTAAAGCAAAAACAATATAGAGAACAGAATGCTTGACACTGTTAAATAGCATGGTCAAAGGATAATTTTTGAACATTAAGGAAATGCACTCACCCAGTCAAATTTTCAAAAGAATTCCTGGCACCAAAATGTTCTCTGTTTGCTTTTTCACCATGTTTTAAGAATGGATCACTCTGGGGGAAGAAAATCCTGTGCGCAAAACACTGCGTGAAACTAAACAATCCTTAAACATGGCTAATTTCCATGTGGAGCTGATGATTTAGCACTGTCATCCTTCAGCAGAGGAGAAAGAACTACCTGTCTTTAGTTTATTTAGGTAAGATGAAAAAAGTGAGGAGCGTGAATTTGATCTTGCTTCAATTTACTTCAGTGGAAAAACTCTTGCCATGACTTCAGTGAGAATGAGACTGCATCTTAATTCATTCTATATGGAGAAAAACAAATCAGCTGAGAATAATGCTTTTGTTTATTAGATGTAAATTACTACCATAGTCGTTTTTAACAGTGCTAAGTAAATCCTGCTTTAAAAGCCAAACGTTGCCTTCAGTCCTGCTTATTCCTCTGTACTGTGTCACAATGCAGGATTCCTGGTCCTCTGACCAAGTCACCGCTGTCACAGTAAGCATGGCTTGCTCTGGGGAATGGCCACATTCCCACACGGGAATGATAGATGTTTGTGGATGTCACTGGTGACAATGTCCAAATCTGGGCTAGGGCATGCCCCCCAGCCAAGAAACTAGGGTGCACACTTTTGTAATATAAATGCATTCACTGAGAACACAGACTACACTTACTAAAATGTCCATGAAAAGCAGCCAAGTAAATCAAATCAATAGGGTTAAATTTGCAATTAGGATTCTCTCTTTCGGCAGGAAAATTTTAGGATAGCCACAAATTGAGAAAAATTTGCTTTTTTTTCTTCTTTTTCTCAGAAGGCAATCAACCTTCTGGTCTGGCTATTCTTTACTTCTCCCTATGAAGTAAAATCTAAAAAGACACACACACGATATTTATGGAAGGACCTCCCAATGAATTAGGAAAAATTATTACTCAGAAGATCAAACAGAAACAAGACTGTCTACACTGTATGAATTAAACATACATGAATTAGGACACTGAGCCTTCCATTCTTTAGTAACAGAACTGATGCTGTCCTGAAAATGACATTAATGAATTACACTGGTATATGAAAACCTTCTGCATCTGCTCTAGAGGTTGGAATGAGGATGTTAAATGAGGCAGCAGACAACAAGGACGTGCTGCTTAGGGAAGCTGAATATCACTTCTGTGCTTGTGGAGTTCTGCAGTTTGGATGAAGGTCACAGGTTATCTCCAGCTACATGAAAATGAGTGATAAATACACACTGTTGGTCTTAGACTGAAAGCAGTACTGGGCAAAGAGAGTCAAAATATGGAATATTACTCAAAATCATCCCCTGGTTTTCTAAAGATCATAATCTTCTATTAGAAGACAGTTTGTTACCTTCTCCTAATATTAAAGCTGTAATAGTAAAAGCACCTCAATCTTGTAGAAGTATCTAAGATACACTGAATAAGTAAGGTATATGCAGTGAGAGCACCCTAAAAACATCACAAGAGGAGTGACAATTTCTGGGATAGTAATGACATGAACGAGTATCTAAACGTTAAGTCTGAGTGAATAAGAGAATTTTTCAACTAATGGATCAGGGAAAATGTGAAAGGATGAGATATGTGATTAAAGATCATAGTGTATTCGGTTAACACAGGTGGAAAATATATGACTTTGATGCTGTACTACAACATATTTTAATTTATTTGTGTGTAGTTTTAGTTTTATACATGCACAATTTTTTAGAACACATCTTTAGACTGGGACAAACAATAAAGGAAATCCATTGTATGACTTTACATTGATCCCAACATCACTCACTGGAATATCTTAACATTTCCTGCACAGATTCCCATTCGTTAAGATGACAACCTTGAGAAGAAGGAAACCTATAACTGCCATTCAGAGAAGGTCTAAAATTTCAATTGCTGTTTGAACACAAAGGAGCTTTGACATGCTGTGGTTTATTGAAGCACTCCTGCAGTTATAGACACATCTTTAACCACCCTACCCTCTCCCTCTTCCTCCATCCACCACTGATTGATGCAACTGGAAGCTTCAGTAACTGCAGAGCAAAGTCCCGCTTACTTCCAGCTCTCCTGCCCCAGCAAATGCTCAGCTCTTCTGGGAAGATGGAGCTATGCCATAAGCACATTGCACCTGAAAGGAGATGAAACCTTCCCTTCAAAGACACATGTGACCAGGTTTTTGGAACTGCCTGATGTGGCCAGTTCTCATCTGTTTTCCATAAAGAAGGAAAAGAGCCCTGTATTCTCCTCTTCATGAGAGTTCAAGTATGAATTCCAAAGAACAGAGATGCCAGGACTTGTCAGTGACATGACTAACAATTTTATGAGAACTGGCAAAACAGTTCATTTCTCCTAAATCTTATTCTCAGAAACCTTGGAATTGTTTTGTCTGAAAGATTTGGGGGGAGGAAGGTGGACTTAATTCTCACAACTATATTAAATATTCAGTACATCTGATATTCTGTTGTCAACACGCAAAATATAGTTTAATTATGATAAGCCATACTGGAATCATTTACAATACATAAATGTGAAAAAACAGCATTAAATTATTTCTTGTTCCATGTGGAAAAATATACACCTTCCAACCCCCCAAGAAAGTAAGACAAGGCACAATAAATTCTGGTAATTCTCTTTCTTCTGACTTTTCAGTTCCATCACAGCTCTCAAAACTAAGATTTATGTGCTGTTTTGCATCTGTATCTGTTGTTGATTTTCCCCCCCTACAGGGATATAGGTGAATAAGTTTGGACAGGAAACGGTATCCCTCAAGCCAAACTGAAAGGTTTATAAAGTTGCTAAGAAAAGTTTGGGTCAGGGCCTAAATATCAATCATCTGCTCACTGTCTTTTTAAACGAGCTCAGGCATTTTCCCAACTGTTCCCAGCAGGTCTCTGCCACTATTTTAAACTAAGATTTCAGCCATTTTTTTTCCCCTGTGTTGACCTCACTAATTTTTCTTTCTCCCCCTCTTTACCTGCCAAAGGCATCCATCAGGATTTTGCCAAAGGCTATCTGCTTTTGAAGTTGAGAGGAATTCACTAATCGTGAGTGTCAAATCCACAGTAAATGCCATGGCCATATGGTATATGCTGCTTTTGGGAATTAGCTCAAAAGGCCTAGCTGTGAGAAGGCCGGCTGTATGTCAGGAGGGTTTTACTGCTAACTTTCATAACTCATGTCAGCTCTTTCAGTTTCTGTATGCATTGGCTTCAGGGAGTGCAACTGTTCCCTGAATTTATAAAAATGTTGTCAAGATCCCTTGATCTTGCTTCCTCTGTCTCTCTCGCACAAACACATCCAAACACATTTATATACACAGTGGAATAGCATGCACAGTGGCATGCAAATCTAGCAAAAGAGAAGCTTGTAAATAAATAGCATGTCATTCTGCTTACTCAATACATTTCTCTGGGTGTTAAACTCATGATAAACATATCATAAGCCCCGATGAAGGCTCTACAGCCTGTCCCATCACACCATCCTGAGTGTAACTCTGCAATGCATAGGAAGACATAAGTTTGAAAAACAGAGCAGAAATAGCTCCCCTAAGGGCAAGGGGCTGACATAGCTGAAACATAACTAACTGGAGAGCATTTGTTTTCACTAAAGAAGGAAGTGTCAGTGACACATCTCTGTGCCTGTGGAGGTGTACTGTACATGCAAAGCAAAAAGAAATCCACCTTCTTTAAAAAATTGGCCATTAATACATAAATATGTCTGTGTTGAAATCCCTCAGACGGTACCATTCTTAACAAGAACTACACACAAGACTAAGAAATTCTGCAGAGAATCACGCTTTTGTGATCCAAAGAGGCAAGGAGAAAGAAAACCACATATGAAGAGTTTAACATACCCACTTAGTGATAGAAAAAGAATTATTACAAAAATAAATGTCAGTCCCCTTGAAACACTTGAGTCAGCGCTCTCAACTTTCTCTGATGCTGTAGGAAGGTGTGAATGTCCTCCATGTGTCACATCATCCACACCAGCCACACAGGAATGTCTCCAATGCACCTCAGAGCCTTTCAAGGACCACTCCCCTCTAATTTATGTATAGTCTGTTAACATCCTCTTGGAGCAAACAGAAATAATACTTTTAAAAGACATTTCTACTTCAGAAACATGTGCCCCGACACAACAAAAAACCCAGATTTTAATACTGCCCCGAGGCAGAATTCATCCATCTTTAAGGCTTCTATTATGTATTTCCTGGTTAGTAATACAAAAAGAACTGCTGGCAGTATCACATCGAAACCAAAGTGCCAGAATCAGAAAAACTACTGAAAAGTTTACCTTTATAGGAAAGCTTCAGTCTTGGGATATTTTGTTTTGACGTTCCAGTGACTGGAAGGAACAGCATCGCTAAAGACAGCAGGCTGCAGGCATGTGGCACTTGCAAAGCTCTCATTCTGCTCTCCTCTTCTGTATCTTCTTTTGTACTATGGTGAAATATCTCCCCACTTTTCAAACAATCCAAGTTTTATCTGGAAGAAAAAAAGAAAACATCTGTAGATCTGCTTTACTGCATAAGCAACAATTCTGTAAGCAAGCCAGACCTATTTCTAAAGAGCACCTCAGTTAATTTCTTTGCTACGAAAGTATTTTTCCTCTAGTACAAGTAAATATGTTTTGTTTCTTTAATACTAAATTTACACATTTTGACATTGGAAAAATATGTAAACTTTTCAGACACCAATGTCTAGCCTAGCTAACGTTTAAGCACAAATTAAATTAATGCAGTATCCATAAAAAGAACATTTGACATTCAAAAGTGACCATGCAACTTGATAGTTAATACCAGTCCATTGGATATCTTACATGTTTTATAACTCTTTTTGTCTCAGTACAACAGCTATTGTGTGTTTATGCTATGACTAGAATGAACTGTAATGTCTCAGATGCCATGGGGGTACAAGCTGAGTTAACAGTGAGTACTTACCCATCAAAAACTAAACTAAGAAAACTGGAAAGAGCAAGCAGTTGTGTTTAGTTTTAATAGAGAAAAAAGTCAAAGCGGATGATGGATTTAAAAGTGCTTTCAGTATGATATTTCCAGCAGAACAACTGCCTCAACTCATCCACCAAAATGTCCTATAAACTTTAATGAGTGTTTCAGGCTGGGGTCAATAGGCTGATACGGGATTTTGTTAGCACAGTGTGCAACTAAGCCAGCTTTGCAACACTTTTCACTTAGTAAGAATCATTCATATTCCATAAATCTTGAAGTGTTTTACAACTGAAAGCAATTATCACTGCCCTTATTTTCCCTATGCAAAAACGGAACCATAAAGCTGCAGCGAACCTATTTCCTCAAGGTCACACAGCAAGCACAGTAGTTGAAAAGAAAACAGCAACAGCAGTCCTGCTGTCCTTTGTACCCAGCTATCAAGGATCCCTTTTGCCCAATAACTCGACTTTTGCACATGAAATTATTTGAAATGGCATCTTGAGTTCTGAAGGCAAAACTTCATGGTTAATAAATCACAGAGATCAGAGTATGAAAATATTTGTGAGACCAGATCCTTCCCCCTGCAAGTGCCTGATGCTAGAGGTCAAGGGAGATGGCTGGTGAAATGACAAATGTCAGTGTTTGAGTAATGCTGTAAAACCAAGGAGTAAGGAAATGTTATGGTTAGTCAAGAGATTAATGGCTCATGATGTGCCATGAAAATTCTTTTCTGAAAGGTACTGGAGCTGCCTGATTAAAAGAGCAATCCTAGTGCCCACATCAGCCAGCACTTGCACAGACACCAAAGGAGAGGTTCCTTGCAAGTCCATGAGAGATGCAGCACAGCTTGTGGCCCCTGAGCCTTTCCACCGGTCTGTTATTTGAACTCCTGCAGCACTGGGTCTTGCAATTCTGTGAGCTACAGCAGCACCCAGAACCAATTCGGCACCTCCTGATACAGGCAGTTCATCCTTCCTGGCATGAAAGGATGGAAACAGAATCCCTTCCGTTCTCTCTGACACAGGAAATCTTTCTCAGATGAAACTTGGGCTTTCTGAGCCTCCAGACTTTCGCTCAATAGCAAAAGACAAGGAAGTGTGCAAGAAGAGCATGATGGTGAAAAAGAGGGAAACAATTCGTAAAATCCCCAAAGCATAATTCCTATTGCAGAACACTAAGCTTCTTCCTTCTCAGTCCCCTCTTCAACACTCATATTCAGTGTCTGAATGCACTACTCTTGGCCAAGTGTGAGTACATGTTCACGAAACGACATGGAGAGAAAACAGACAAACATGAAATGCCTGTTTCATCTTTCTCTTCCCTTTATTACAGTATCAGATCCTAAGAGAACACCCTTACTTCTTCTGTGCCAACACATCTATCTGAGGGTGGACCACGAAGGACTAAAGTGGATTAGACTATCCCAGGGTTAAATCGCCTTGAAGAAATTTATTTAGAGGTGAAAAAGGGGAAAAGAAGGAGAGGGGAGGAGGGGGAAGAATACATGAAGATGAGACACCAGCCCTGTTCATCTTCAGCAGGATGATAGTGACAAACCATACTTCAAAAAGAAGCAATTAAGAGGGAGCCAGTCTCACTGCAAGTATGTTGAGAAGTCACGGCCTGAAGGTCTGGGCCTCAGCCAACAGGGAACTCACCAAAGGATATGGGGCTCATTTTCTTGAGGCAAATTACTGTGAAGAATCAGGACTAAATTTGACTAAAAAAACAGTTGCATCAATGCACTGTCATTTGCTGAATTGATTGAGAATCAGCACCAAACTCGGCCCTTCGGCCATAGCTCACAACCTCACTTTTTCATGTAGGCTTTTTTTGCTAATGGGAACCTTCCTTTTTTCTTGGTTGGGTTATTTTTCCCCTTTCCCCTTTTATTTGAATAATGTCTGTGAAAAACCATTTGCTTTCACGAGGCGGTTAGTTTACACTGGAGGCAGCAGCTCTGTGAGCTCGAGCCAACCCTGTCCTGTCTTTAGATTCATTGCAATCTGGCCACATTGTCACATATATTTTTAGTTTATGATGGTCCTCTAATACAATTCCAGCTTCCACACAGAGTCCTTCCAACAGTCTAGCTCAGGTTAATGAACTTCAGGCCACTTCTCTTCTGCAGGAATTTCGAGGCCCAGGGGGTGGCTGTGCCCAAGAGATTTGCCAAAATCCGCTACGATTTCACCGCGCGAAACGCCAGTGAGCTCTCGGTGCTGAAGGATGAAATCCTGGAGGTACGTGACCGCTCCTGGAAAAGGTGTGTCCCCCAGGGGCAGGAGAGAGCTCGGGATAGCAACAAGCACCAACTCCATTTTCCCTGGTGGTATCTCAGCAGTGACACAAAGCTTTGCTCAAACCCAAAGCTGGAGCAGGCTGCCTGTGCTGTGTTGTGTCATTTCCTCAGCTCAAAGACATCGGTCCCATTTTAACCACAGTGAGGAGGGAGGACAACAACTCGCTCTAGAGCCCTGCTCATCCCCCGCTGGGTCGGTTCCTTATCACCACTTCCTCCTCCACGAGGATTTGTTTTCTCTGAAAAGCACCTTTCTCATAACCTTTCTCTTACTGCAGCACTGTTGGCAGCTGGACAAGGTGGGACGTGACTTGGGCTGACACTGATCTGTGACCTGAGGAAAAGGTTTCTCTGCAAAATGTGGCTTTTTATTTATTTAATTATTTATTTTAATGCAAAAAGACATCAGAAACTCAGTCATTAGGAAAAAAAGGTCTGGAGAAACAGGGACATTATGTAGGAACTATGAGTTCTTCAGCACGCAGAGGTGCTCTCCTGTTCATCCTTACGATACATTCTGATGCTTTCCAGGAGAAGTTTCAGTCCTGGATTGCATCTGAGAGCAACAGATCTGATTAGAGCTCCTGGCCTCAGTGATGTCCTTCTGGCAACTTCACCTTTTGGATGGTTCGGCCCCGCTATATCCTGGTTGTTTATGCCTGAAATCCCATTTTCCCACAGCAGATTTATTTTTGTCCCTCTCTCAGGTGTTGGAAGATAATAAGCAGTGGTGGAAGTTGCTCAACCGGAGTGGGCAGGCCGGTTCTGTTCCGTACAATATCCTGGATGTGGTGAAACTGGAAGAGCTCAAACAGGTCTGTAGTCAGGTAATACCTGACTGGTATCAGCTGCAGGGCACAATCTGCCTCTGGGAATAATGTTGTCATTAGACCTCCCTGATTTCTTAGGATACTATGCACCAATCAGGACAGACCTTCAGAAGCAGACAAAGCCAGGAGATTCCTGAGTCTCCTATGATAAAATTCACATTTTGCTACGATCGTCTTCCCAAATAAGGCCTATCCTTCCTATTTGTGCACCAGCCTCCTGCTTTCCATATTTTTCCACATCAAGATTTTTCTTGGGGGTTAAATTAAAGATGGACACTTCCCTCAGCCAGTTCAGTTCAGCACCAGGAACACGTTACTGGAGTGGAGGCAGATGGAAACACCATCTAAGTGAGAATTAACTGAATACTGCAACTTGCACTGCAGAAATGTGGAGCTGGAGTGTTCTAAACACCCTAGGGAAGCATGGAATTGCTTCCCCATTTTGGTATTGCAGCGTTTGGGCAAAGCCTAAGGCGGCCCAGCAGGCTTCTGGATAAATCCCTGCTAGTTTAATCAAAACGTCAAAAAACTTTCCAGTCCGCTCCAGGCCCTTGGCAGTGGTCCCGCTTCACATCCCAGCTACGGAGCAGTGAGGCTCTGCCTTCCAATGAGATCGAACATGTTTGGCACAACTAGGAATTCCCTTGCGCAAACTTCAGACTTTGCTTTGGGTTCTTCATTCCCAGAAATTAACTTCTTCCATGCAGCTCCACCTGAGGTCTCCCCAGCCCCACATCAGCACAAGGAGAACACGGCAGTTTGTCCCTCCGTGGGTGTGAGGCAGAAAGCTTAAGAAAATTAAAAACGACCAAAAAAAATTCTTACTTTTCTTTCCCTTTCTAACCAGTCTAACCAGAGCTACAAAGGAGACCTGAGCCCCAGGGGCCATGGCCCATCCAGCCCAACCCACAAGCTGCCTGCCAGCTACGCCGGGGATAAGTGGGGCAGTGAGATGTTGTCGCGCCACTCTGCACAGGACGCCAAAGAACGCACGTGTGTGTCCCACTCTGGGCTCCCCTGGGTTTGGGCGCTCGGGGGACCAGACCTGCCCAAGGGGCTCCCCTGCACCTTTTACTGATCACAGCAATGCAGCAGCACTGTGTCTGGAGGCCATTCCAGGCAGGACAAGAGCCAAGAGAGCAGCCCTGGGGCTTGTGACACCGCCGGGGCTCTCGGGCGGCCCGGGCCGAGCAGGGCAATAAGTGATCACCCCATGCCTCCTTCCTCCAGTTCTAACTTCCTCCTCCTCCTCCCAAGGAGAGAGTTTCCTTTCTCTTCCAAAATGTTTAAGTGTGTCTAAGGAACAGCTCAGGTCAATCCCTTTCTCTCACTTCCTTTTGCTCATCTCCCGGCACACACACAGTGCCCGCCTGGCCGCTTCCTTCATGTGGTTCCACAGAATTCCCGGCCAAACAGGAGATCCGCATCACTCCCTCACCCTGCACATACTGTGGGGCTCACAGAGCAGGAGAGAGATCAGGGGCCCTGCTCACCTCACCCCTTATCCCACCCTGTCCACTCCTGGAAGCAGGAGCCCTTCTGGGACGACAGGAAGCCCCACCATACAAGGACACAAATCTGTTCATATCACTGAGTTATTCTCCACAGTCTTCAGGAGTTTCATGGGGAAAGCGATACTGGATGAAGAGTCACTGGAGTTTTCACAGAAGCACAGGATGCCCTGGGCTGGAAGGGACCTTCAAGCTCATCCCATCATGAGTGTGTTGCTCATTCCCAGTTTGTGCTTCCTGCCGCTTCTGTTCTGTTGCGGAGCAAAACCTGGAGCTCTGCGATCAGCAAATTAGTGACTAGAAGCAGCAGAGAGGACTGAAAAGGTCTCAATTCCAAACCTCCAATTGTAGATTCTCACAGAACTGTGCTTCCACATCAGGCACCAGCCAAGGGGTGATGGGAGCAAAATAAATGGCAACACAGGGGCACAGGAAAATGGGAATCACTTTTCTGGGCTGAATTTAAATAAGAATGTTGAGCCACATCCCCATCTGCCTTACAGTTTCCCCACAAACATTTAATGGCATTTTTGACTGAAGACTTGCTTTCATTCCCTACTTGTTTCTACAGAACTTATTCACCAAACGGATGAGCTGAACGACGAGCTGCTAAAGAAGATCACAAACAATAAAATTCAGCCTCCCCACAGGAATTTCAAAGTGGAAAAGCCTCAGCAAGTTTTCGTGCCCCTCACCTTTGAATCCAGCACTGAAGAAGTCAAAGCCTGGCTGGAGGCCAAGTCATTCAGCAAAGAGTAAGATTTGCCCTATTGCCACGTGCAATGCTCGTCCTTCCCTGGAGAAGGAGCGGGGGAGGCCACCGGCACCATCTCACCTGGGACAAGCCACTTGGATTTACTTACAGAGCCTGTGTTGCAAATTAGATTTCAACCCTGTTCAATCCAGGCTCTATAACCAGAATGTTCAGAGCCCAAAGTCACTCCCTTTCTCTGGTATAAATATTTTCTTGGAGATAAACAGTTAACTAACTAAATCCAAGGCCTGAAATGCTACTGGAATTGCAGCTGCCGCCTTGGAACAGCCCCAGGGCCCCGTGATATGGTCCCACTGCAGCTCCTGGCCTCCCATCTCCAACTCCTCACCTCTGGCACGAGGCCACGTGCAGCACAATCGTCACCTCCCTACTTTGTGTCTCCCCAGGACCGTGGAACACCTGGGCATCCTCACCGGAGCTCAGCTCTTCTCCCTCAACAGAGAGGAGCTGAAGAAGGTGTGCGGTGATGAGGGAAACAGAGTCTACAGCAAGATCACAGTGGAGAAAAACCAGCTGGAGGTAAGCATTTTTCTGGATAATTCCTGCTGGAATGGGGGCTGTACCAGCAGCGTCAGATAGCTCATTAAACAGGCATTTTAAAAAATACAATTGTGGGGAAAAAAAATGCAACCAAACCTACACCAGCAATAAAACACACGTAAAAATTCCGAAGTGTCTTTTGAGCAAATCTGTAAGATCCCCCTGTTTCCACTAATTAATCTGCTTTTTACTGATATCACTTATCTCTTTGAAACTAGCTCTACTTTTACAGCATTAATTAAATACTGTCACTTAACTGCAGCTTGAAGTTCAAATCCAAACTGCCTGTTTTGTTTCCATTCCAGAAAAGCAGAGGGGAGTCGGAGCTCCAAGAAATCACGAAGCGCCGCCAGGAAAGGATTGATTCTGCAAATTAAAGTCTCTCTGCTTTATTTCAGCTCTTAGCCCTAAGTAGTGCAGAAAAAAAGGGAATGAAAGCAATGATTCCTGGCCCAGGCCAGATGCAGCAGAGCTCCCCTTGGGGTCCAGCTGCCATCAGAGTGACAATTCCTTGAACACTGTTGGGAAGGGTTGACAATAAGACCATGTCCCACTGGGAAAGGTGTTTTAATTTTGCATGAAGTATTTTTTTTATAACTATATATTTTATACTGAAATTTTCCGTGCATGCGATCAGAGCAGGATTCACACGGGGCTGGATGTACAAGGGCTGGCTTCAAGCAAAAAAAGACCCCCAAAGCTTTTCTCCGAGGGCTGTCCCCTGCTCCCCACTCTCCCCTGGCAGAGCAGGCGTGGCACACAGCACAAGAGAGGCCAGCCTCAAGGCTTGGAGCCTGGACCAGAGGAATAAGGCTTTAGAACCCTGCAATGGTTTGGGTTTAAGGAAAGGACATTAAAGCTCATCCCATTCCACCCCCCTGCCATGGGCAGGAATGCCTGTCACAAGCCCAAGTTGTTCCAAATCTTGTCCAACCTGGCCTCGGACACTTCCAGGAATGGTGAGTCATGACCTCTCTGGGCAACCTAACCCTTTCTATTTCCATTTCCATTTCCTCCTCAGTGCAGGTGTCCCCTGCAGCCCACGAGCACAGGGCCGGTGACAACTGCCTGTCCTTGTCCTGTCCCCCTGTGCCCCCTCGTTGGACAAGGCTAGAATGGCAACACACATTCCCGAAGTCTGGCTGCTTCCTTAAATCCATGGACCAGCTAGTGCTATCTCTGAACAGCTGAAATGAGCTTTCAGTGCCTAGAAATGAGCAGGAGTGACAAACAAAGGGATTTGAATCTGGAAATAGGTGAGTTCCACCCGCCCACCGCTGCTGATGCAGAGGCTGGGGCTCGGGGCAGCTGTGCAGCCCTTCCCTGGGGCACGGATCCTGCACTGGAATGTTGCGGTGGTGTTGCCAAACCGGGCCTCAAACCAGGAGAAGATAAGCCCTGACCGTTTGCTCCCGACCCAGGCACACCCACAGCCCTTCCCAGGGTGTTGGTCACTTGTCCCCATCTTCACATTTTCACTGCAAAAAGTCAGCTGAAATGATTCCCAAAGAGCTGAAACCCCAAAGCACACTGGGAAAGGCAGGTTTAACACAAATTAAATGGCCACAAGAAAAAAACCCCTCTAATTTAGCACAGGGTGTTGCTCTTTACTTCCCGTTTTCCTTCATAAAGTTATGTGCATTTGTGTATAGCAATCTGTAAATAGGGGTGAGGAAAATCCCTCTCCCTAGAAGCAGAATTAAGTGATTATGCTTCCAAAATTTACTCACCATTTCAAAACTCAAGCAAGCAGCGTAGTTCCTGTCCACAGCAAGTTTGGCACATTGCATTTCTAGCTCTGTTTGACTGACAGACCAATCTGATTGCAAAGCAGTGAAGCACACAGAGCTCCAGAGCTGCCCACAGCCCAGGGACAGCTGGGTTTTCTCTCTCAGCACATGCTGAGTCTTTGTCCAAATTTGTGCCTGTCATTGCACATTTAATGGAAAAAGCTTTAAAACAGCATCTGGGGAGCTCATGTCTAAAACTGAGAACACCAGTGCACCTTAGTTTTGGCTTCATTCTTAAGCGTCTCCAATGGATAATCTGTTTTCTTCATTTGAAACAGGACACTGCTCTCACCAGCAGAATTAGGGTGCAGGCAGGGGAGGATCCTGGGTTTAGTCACAGCCCTGCTAGGATCTGAGAAGGGCACTCACCTTGTCAGGGAGGGATGAAGAGGACAATCCTCCTGAGAAGCCCTGGCTCCGGATTAGGGTGGAGATGGGAGGCAGGATGGCAAGCACGGGAGGCGAAAAAGTTTCTAAAATGAAAATAAAAACGAATGTTGAGCTAGGAAACACACCATCTTCTAGTCCTGGGGTGTAGAGGAAAGCAAATCACAGGGAATTACGGTTATCTGGGATTTTAACAGGAGTGTACATGACAGCTCTGTAAAGCCGGGAGCCACAGGAGCACTTCCTAAAACAAATAGCTCAGTAGACCTTATTGCAGAGGCCACTTTTACAAATTTCCACGCGACTGAGCTGTGCATCTGTTCTGTTTGTACTGCCTGCAGACACTGCTATAAAGTACTGTACATTGATGTAACTGAGCGAAGGAGACAATGATATAACCATGCACTGTACAAGATTTATTAAAATAGTTAAGTTATAACTCCATCTCCGTCTCTTTCACTGGGTTTTCATAATGCTTTGTCACTGAGAGTCTCAGAAACTCAGCAGAATGTCTGAAACCACACATTTCCTTTTGGGTTTGGGGACTGACATTCAACAGGAAGGATGTTACGGCCTGGATAGCTGTGTCTTAAGAATAGGGGCAAAGCATGAGAAGGCTGCACAAAAGCACATTCTTGCCTCTCTGGAAGGGGAACGACTGTGGCAGCTGTCCCAAGTGGAACCATACAGAAAGAGGGAACAGCATAACCCCATGACTAGGAGCCTGTTACACGGATTCTCCAACATTTCCAGCCAAGAGCCATCCTGTTTCCAGAAGCAAAAGTTTGTCTTCTCTTTTCCTTAACAATTAAATAACCCAGCTGAAATAACTGGTAATTCCTTCTGTAGATGTTTTGGAGAGTACAATTTCCAAGTGGGCCCACACTAACAAGATCACCTCTTTTACAGCCTAAATAAAGTTCAGGCGAACCACGAGCCCAAAACACCTGCCTTACTGGGCCGAGGGCTCTCTCAGCGCCTGGAGCTGCACTCGATAAACCATTTCGAACCTTGCCACAACGGCGGGGAAGGGAGCCCAGAGCGCTCAGCTCCTGCAGCGGGGCACCACCGACGCGGCCCCGAGCCTTCCCTCACGGCCGCCTCCCTCAGGGGCTGCCCGCCGCCACCTTGCGGCACCGGCCGCGCCCGGGCCCCGCGCGGCCACGAGGGACGGGTGGCTCAGGGGCGGGTCGGGCGCCGTAGCGGCCGCGGGGAAGACTGCCGGGGGTTCTGGCGACACGGAGACTCCGGGGACAGGAGGTTCCGGGCCCGAGAGATCTCGGGGCCAGGAGACTCCCCCGATACGCTCCGTCGGGGACGATGGCGGCGTCACGGTCGCCAAGGCGAACCCCCGCCCGGCCCTCACGAACCAGCCAATCAGAATCGCTCTCCCTCCCGCTGCCCCGCCTCGGCTCCTCCCGGCCTCGTCCGTCTCCTGTCCGCGCTCCTGATTGGCCGCTGCCGCCCAGCCAGGCTGGGATTGGCGGCGGGCGGCGGGAGCGCGCGGGCCGGTGCCCTTCGGGCACGTACCGTCCCTCCTGGGCGCGCGAGTCCCCCGGAGCCGCGGACGTGTCGGTGTCCCCCGTGAAGCGGCAGAAGGTGGAGTCGGCGCTGGACCAGCTCAAGCACCACACCACGGTGGTGGCCGACACCGGGGACTTCAACGGTGAGAAGCGGCATGAGGGGATCCTGTCTCCGCAGCTTCTGCTTAGCCCCCTCTCCCGCCCCTCTTCACGGAGAGTGGGCGAGCCCGGCCGAAGGGGCGCGCGCTGCGGGGACCGACCCACCCTGGGGCCGGAGGGGGGGCGAGCGGGACGGCGCTGGGTCTCCATCCCAGGGCAGATCCCGCCCAGCCAGGACATTGTCCAGAGCCCGCCGTGATTTCTCCCAGTTTGCCCTCGAGTGTGCCCTGACCACTCCGTTCAGCTCTGCGTGCTGTCAAGGAGAAGTGCCAGACTAAAGCCAGGCTCTGCTGTTCTAATTAATTTTGGGTTTTCTTCCAGTGGGCTGTCTAGATCTGGAACTTGTTTGGGGTTTTTCAGACTCACGCTTGGACGGGGCTTGGAGCAGCCTGGCCCAGTGGAAGCGAGTGGAACTGGATGAGCTTCAAGACTCCTTCCAACCCAAACCATTCCAGGATTCCATGATATGCTTAAAAACTGATTTGGGGTTGGAGAGAAAGAAGGGAAATGATGCTTTTTATTTGTTTTACTTGAGCTGTACATTGATCTTCTCCCTTTTTGCATTTCCAGGATGCAGAAAGTGAGAAGGAACTTGAGGAGATGTGCTCGGTCCAAGAGAAATAATTTTGAAAAAACTCTCTCACTGGATACTGCAGCAACAGTAAAATCCCAAATGGATTTCATGATCCTGACAATTCTGAGTGCACTTCAGGGATAAGGCACAAGATCTTACAGAAAAACAGACGCAGCAGCACACATCCAGGAAAACATCTTGGAATTAATGGCATAAAATCGTGGTTTATTTTCCTGCATCTGTTTGATTTTAGGATCCCTAAAAATGTTACATTCCTAGCATCAGGGGTCAGGGGGTAATTTAGAGGTAGTTGGTGATAAATATTTTTGGTTATATGTAGGGCAGATATTTATGCCTTACATAACTCTGTAATATAAATATGTATTATATATTAGGGCATATAGCTATCTATTTATATATAACCTATTTTTTATGTGTGCCCAGATATAGTTTATATCAGACACTGTGCCTGTCTGAAGGCCTTGCTACTGCGCTCCTAACTCATTCCTGAGGAAAACATCAGGCAAAAGCTGTTAGGTTTAACTGGTTCCTCTTTTCCTTAATAATTATTTTACTCAGTTGGAATAACTGAGAACAGCTGTTAGAGATGTGCAGTTGCCAGTGGGACCAAGGCACTTTTTTGCACAATGCAGAGTGGCGTTTAAGGTATTCAGTAGTCAGAGAAGTGAGGATTAGGATTTTGAATGCTCTTGGGCAACAAGGCTGGCCAGAGATCCCTCCTAACTCACTGTGGGACAGCAAAAACCCCACAGCCAAGGGGAACCAGGGATTGTGGGGATGGAGAATTTAATGGCATCAGGTGGCAGCAGTGCCAGTTCAACTGATAAAAAAGTAAATCCACAACTGCTCTAGAGGAGTATTGTTCCTGGACGTGTGTAAATACAGGGACACCTCTTTACTCTCAACTGAGGGAGGTTTGTGGTTGTGGTGCCAGTTTACCCTTGAGAGTTCCAGGCTTTATTTCAGCTCCCCTGGCCCGGCCTGATGTGCAGCAGTGGTGCGAGGGCCGGAGCCGTTCGCTGGCTCTGGGAACGCAGATGCCATCATGGCCCAGTGGGGGGGGGAGCTTAGGCTGTGGTGGCAACCTCAGAAAGGGATCAGATGGCTCCTGGAACTGCCCAGAGTGCAGGAAGGGAGGGGGAACTGAACTGCTCCCACAGACCCCTGCTGGGCTATGGTTCTGGGCCAGGCCCATCAGAAAAGTGGCAGCATCAGTGGCACCTCAGTTGTTACTGTCCTTGGAGCTCTCAGGATCAGGATGAAATCATGTTCATGCACTACTGGGAAAGCAGGGAGCAGGATCAGTGCTCTAACTCCCTACACTCTCTCTCCAGGAGTGCCTTGGGTCATGGCAATTTCATGTGTGGAATAGTTTCCTGTGTCTGCCTGGGCAGCTGCAGTTATTGCACAGGCATTCAGGGCTGACAGTTCCCTGCAGGGAGAGCTCAGCCCATGTGCCCAGAGGCAATCCCAGCATCTGCAAGAAAGAAAAAAGCAGCAAAAGGTGATTGCTTCTCTTTCAAAGTTATTTCAAGTGCTCACACCCAAACCCACCTTTGCTCTTGATTCTGGCCAGGTGCATGGTGAGCAGTGGGCACAGGTCATGTCATCCATGCTGGTGTGAGTGATGCTTTCTGGGGGAAAGCAGCTGATCTCCAAAGTTCCCTTCCTGCCCTGTGCCTGATCTGCACAGGAGAAAACCTCTTCCAGGAAGGGATTGTGCTTCCTCTAATGCCATTTGCCCAGTCTGTTCCATGGGGATATTGCCAGCCTGGGGCAGCAGAGGCACACGCAGCTCTCAGCACTCTCTGCTCCAAGCACAGCTCTGGGCTCCTTTGCACACTGCCTCTGCCATGGGGGTTTTCTCCAGGAGAAGCCAAGGCATTGCTCATGGAAGGGTGCAGATTAAGTTATCCCAAAGGGAAGCAAAGAATAAATATCTCATTTTTCCATCAAAATGCTCATGCTCTTTCCTACAGATTATTTCAAGTTTTTCCCACAAGCTTTGCCCTACCCATCATCCCATTTTTACCCCCAAAAGTAATTTTCTCTGTCCTCCAGAATGTCTCAGTGTCTATCCCCAAAATTTTCACTGTGTCTCTGCAAGTGACTACCTCAGTTTACCTCATGCTGTTCATTCTCTTCCCTGGGGATTGCTTCAGATTTTCCCTCCAAGCTGTCCCTGTCTGTGCACTTCTGATTTCTTCTTTTTTACAAGAAAGTATTCATTCACTACTCTGGAGATTAGCTCCAGTTTTACCCCCCCCAAAATTGCCCTAACATTCACTAGTCATTGCCTGATTTTTACCTCACTATGTTCATTCTCTCCCCCTAGAGATAACCTCAGGTTTTACCCCCAGTATTTTCCCTACCTGCCCACTAACTATTTACTCTTTTTGACCTATAAATATACTCTTTCTATCCTGGAGATTTCATCAAGTTTTACCCTGAAATATTTCACTATCTTTCCAGTACTGTCTCACTTTACCTCAGGATGTATGCTCTCCCTGCCACACATCACCCCAGCTTTCACCTCCAAAATTATTGCTACTTGTCCACTACTTATTACCTGATATTCACCTCAGTATGTCTATTCTCTGCCCAACAGGTCATTTTAATTTCTACCCCCCAAAACTTGTCCAACCTGTCACCTAGTGACTGCCTCAGTTTACCTCAAAAATGTTGTCTCCCCTAGAGATTACCTCAGACTTGACCCCCACATTTTTTCCCTGTCTGCAAGTTACTACCTCCATTTAACTTCAGTATGTTCATTCTCTGGACTACAGACTCAAGTTTACTCTCAATCTCCCTGCCTCTCCAACACTGATTACTTCCTTTTTACCTCAAAAGATTCATTTATTTTCTACCATGGAGGTTACATCAAGTTTCACCCCCAGAATTTACTAATACTTCCACAACTGATTCACTCAGTTTACCTCCACAAGTGTTCATTCCCTCACCTAGAGGTGACCTTGTATTTTACCCCCAAAGGTTTCCCTACCTGTGCACAACTGATTGCTATAGTTTACTTCAAAATCTTCATGCTCTCCATTACAGGTCACCTCAAGTTCACTTCAAAAGTTTTCCCTACCATTTCCATTAGTGATTATCTCAATTTTTACCTCCAATAAGTCATTCTCTACCTACAGACACTGGATAGTAAATCATACAAAGATCTAAAACACTGCACAAGAAACAGCAGAAAGTTTTCCATGAATAACACAAGTTCCTTTTTTCCCCTCCTCCGCCTAGGACTGCTACCAGGAGACAGGAGAGCTGCTATCAACACTCAAACCTCCCAAGCGTTGTTATTGCTCAGAGAGCTGCGCTGGCACTGAGCTACTCCCATGCGCCTGCAGGGCTCTGGGGAGGGGCAAGACGACCTCCCACTCCTGCCTGGAGAAATTTCAATGCCCTACAAAGTCATTTCCCTTCTCTCTCTCTGACCCACGGCCAAAGCAGCTGTGTAGAACAACATGGACTACTCATGGAAGGGATGATTCAGTTGTGGGAAAAACGCTAAAGAAGGCCTATCACCCCAAATTTCAGGGTGAAAACACACTGCTTGTTAACAGGAGCACGCAAACTGCACACCAGGAAAAGAGCTGAAAGATAGGCCCTGCCTTGATTGATAATTCCAAAGGAAATTCCCCACAGATCATAGGCAATTACCTATAATTTTACCTCCCTAATCACTGGATTTCTGACTTGGGTTGCTGTGGAAGTGTTTCACAGATGCCTTGAGGGGTCAGGGGCTTTGCTGGATTCTTTGTGGTTAGTCCTGACAGGCCCAGGCCAAACCCACCCACCTGCATCGCTGCTCCACCCCAAATTTGCATGAAATACTGAGAACAGTTTATAAATACTCCCCTTCTCTGTCCTTCCTGACACATCCATGGAGCAAACGTACTCTATCCATTGTTCCCAAGAGCACCTCTCCAGCCCAAATCCCAGTTTTCACAAACACAAAACAAACAGACCTAAGACAATTATTCCATCAGTGCCTGCAATTCTGAGCTCCCTGTTCCCTGCCACTCACACACCAATCTCACCTCAGCCCAGAGACTCCCTGTCCCCAAAGGGAAACACAACCTGATAGGGCACAGCTCTGGCACCACATTTCCCCTTGTTCCTGAAAAGCCCTAGGTAAATCCAGTCCCTCAGACCTTGCATCCCTGAACACCAGGAGAGCTGGAGTTTTACCCAGATCCCAGTGCCCTGCACGGCTGCGCTGACACGAGCACAGGCCGATCGCTCTGCCCAGCACCATCCCTCATTTTCCTCCCATTGCTCCCCAAGTGTCCCCAAACCACCCCAGCGTGTCTGTGCCGGGGCCAGGGCCTGCCCCGAGCCCGACCAGAGGCTGTCACCCAGCCCTGCACCAGCTCCCACCCCTGGGAGAGCTGGGAATGCACTGAGAGCTCGGCTCCCCGGGCTCCCCAGCACCCAAACCGGTCCTCAGACACACAGAAATGCCCAACCTGCCCCTCTGGGCACAGCCAAACACCACAACTCCATCATCCCCAAGCAACTCTGGCACTTGCCTCTTCACCTCTGCCCTTTTCCAAAGGACACAGGTAGGACTGGGCTGTCAGAAATGGTATTCCCTAGGCAGTTCATCCCAGCACAAAGGAGAAGAGGAACCCTGTGTCCCTCTGACTGACCCCACAGCATGGGCAGGACCAGCTGGGTTCTTCGTATTCTAAATTTTAAAATGAACTGAAGAACCTGAAAGGCAAAAAACAACACACATATAAGGTTAGAGCCAGTCAACACACACAGACAGACACACTCTCAGACACCCCTTCTTCAGTTTACACGCTGACTGCAGCCCTTACTAGAAACACTCCCCCCTAAAGAAGATGCTTTAACATCTTCTTCCATCTGCTGCTCCTTGATGTGGAACAGTAGATCCTGGGAAAATTGGTAGCATCAGTGACCATAGGGATCAAAATTTGCCTTAGGGAACTGCAAGACAGCATGAGGCAGTCTGCAAGTAGCTGACAGCTAGGAGTTATCCCCACACCAGCCCCATAAACTTTCTACCCAAAAGCCCATAGACAGGAGAGGAGAGTTCTAAAACTGTTCAAACTAGCCATGACTGAATGTGCCAGGGCAGGGCAGCTCCAAGCATAAGTGGCACATGGACACACAGTGCATCAAATATAAGCAAAGATGACATGAAGACTTGAGATAACGCTTCAGAAGATAAACTCTTGAGACCAGGATGCTTTGAGGCGACAGAAGCTACATAACTACTGCAGTGAGGAGGGTCTAGTACACTTCATACAGAAGTCCAAGGGAACAGCACATGGAAAAAAAGATACTACCAAAACTGAGAAGGAAGATGGATAGGAACACCTTGTGTACTTCTTCTGGTCTCAAAAAGCAAAACCATAAAGACGCCAGAATAGGCCCGATCCAGGAAAGTATGCAAGTGCTCCTGCTGCCAATATGGCCCATAACGATGCCTGTAAAGCACTGAGACATCACAAAGCCCTATGACACTGAAGACATCAGACACAGACCACATAACATAGACACAAACTGAAACTGCCCAGCAGTTTTACCTGATGGACCCAAGATTGCTAGTGCAAGATAAGCCAGAGGCTGATGACACCGAAGGAAAGAAGGCTCTACGGCAGTAGTACGTGACAGTGAAAGGTAAACTCCTTATGAGAAGTTAGTGCCAAAGCTGGTAAGAGGATGCTCAAGAAGTGCAGTAGGCCTAGAGAAGGAGGCAACGACTGCCAGCTGATACAAAGGGATCCCTAGAGAAGGATTCTGCTGCCAAAGGCTGAAGTGACATCACAAAACATGACCGACCCACAAATGGCCAAGATGCAAGATGTCCACGTGCTTGCTATGCTCAAAAGTGCTCAAAAGCATGGCTACACTGAAGAGTAGGCAAACTTTAGACCGTGGCAATCGTGCCAGACCCGAAGGCAGGCTCCTCGGGTGAGAAGATGGACAATGACATCGAGACTCAAAATCCAATGATGCAAAGCTCACGAGAACATGGAGATGGGTTGGAACTGCCCGGCCCGGCAAAGGCTCGAGTGATGCTGAAGAGAAACCCTCTCTCCCTTAACCTCCAAGGGGCCTGGCCCACTACAGCCCTCTCCTCTCAGCTAACTTCAAATTGCCTCCTGTGATTCCAAAGGTTTTTGCCTTCTCCCAACCAACAGTCCCCACACTTAGCTCTCTGAAGACCAGCAGACGAAATCCATCCTCAACAGAAAAGAACGCTTCAGCACCGTGGATGTCAATACATGGCCCACAGCCCACTTGGGTGGCTGCAAAAGATGGAGAATGACAAAATTCAGACTGTGATGACATGTCCCAGAAGTGACCCCTTGCACAATGCCTCTCTCCCTCATAACTGCTGAGGCTCATCGCTCACCGGCCGTTTCCAAACTCAGGCTCTGCACCTACTTGTGGTACCTAAGACAACAAAACAGAAACTGCGACTATTGCCCTCCAGAAGAATAAATGCACGGGCTGGGCTCCCTCTGCACCACTGGCCCAGGCTCACCTCAAATCTCCATCCGACTCCGGAGGTGGCCCGGACGATACCCGCAAAGCAAAAAGGGACACGCTTCGCATGCTGCCACGTACCTCTCACCTATCAGTCGCCCCACCTAAATGCCAACTCACCTGCTCGCCTCTGTCCCTTGGCATGCCCAGGGCAGCAGCAGCACCTGCAGAGAAGCAAAGCAATAAAACATGCTGAGAGACTGAAACCACAGCCTCCCCGCTCCAACTCAAGTACACCACACCTACAGCTTAAGCTTGCACCCACCTGGCCTCCAGCATCCCAGGGCCGGGACACCTTCCCAGTGGACCACCTAAAATGCACAAACAAAAACGGATGCTTAGAGCTGCACCAGAAACTGATACCCAAGCAGTAACAACTCATTCTGGCCACCAGTCACCGCTCACCTCGCTCCATCAACCTCGACCACTGATCTTCAGCATTACTTCCTACAAATAAAGATGAAGAACAAAGCTGTAACACAGTCACCATTTACACTTGCCCTGCAAAGACAAACGGTGACTGACCTTCCTGTGGGAACCACCTCACCTGGTATGGGGCACTCTGCCACAGATTCAATCCATCTGCATCTGAAAGAAAGTGATGACAAAAGTCAAAGTACTGCATCATAACTTAGCAGCTCCAGACATTTTGTGTTAATCTAGAAATACCATCTTGAGTCCAACTAATCCCTACATTACAAATGTCAAGTCCCTAGGACTTATCCTATTACACCTACACCCAGACTGTGTAGCAGGGCAAAGCAGCCCCAGGCCAAACACACAGACACCTGTGACACAGGAGATGACAAACAAGGGGATGCAACAAGGAAAGGAAACTCTCAGCAAGAAGAATTACCAATGACATGACCTAGATGAGGCTCAAAGAACTCTGGCAGAAAAAGACCCTAACAGAAGGACTTATGCCAAGAACCGCAAAGATGGATGCCCGAGAATCGTACGGTTGGAATCCTCTACCTATCCTCACATTCTCCCAAATCCTAATCTGTTATAAGGGACCGTTGCAGTGCACAGCTGTCAATACAGCTCAGAACAAGACTGTAAAAGGTGTCTGACTCAATAGTGCTAAAGAGAGATGCGATTCCGATGCATGTCCGAGCCTGCAAGTCAAAGGTTCAAGGGTACCAGCGTCGGGCCAAGGAACGCAAAGGAGCTGCTGAGGATGATGCCCAGCATTTCTGATAAGCCCCTCAAAGGGGTAAGGCAAAAGACATGTGACACAAGATGCCCACAATAGAGACACAGAACACACAATAGACAAGTGACAACACGCACCAGGACTGCTCTGCCCTGCACACCTCAGCATTGCGATCAACAGCGAGACTTTGCCTTTACGTGGCCTAAGGGTCCCTCTCGTGGACATCCCCATCTCCAAAGCTAATTCAAAGATCCCTCCCACCAAGTCCTGACCCAGCACCCCACTCTCATCCCCCTCCCTGAGGTGTAGCCCTCGACTTAGCTCTCAGATATCCAGGGATGCAAATCCTCATCAGGTGCAAAACAAGGCCACCTCATCATCTGGGAAGTTCCTGCCCTCAGAGGGCTGTTCTCTCTCAGTCTACTACAATAAAGAAAACCAAACATCAGTGCCTGAACTCAGCAGCACATCAGCCAAAACCCAACAATTCCACTACTCACCGGCTCCTGAGAACGCCCCGGTCCTCGGCTCACACGCTGGGGCCGCACTCCGAGGCCGACGTCGCAGGGTATCCCTGGGTTAAGGGGAGACAAGGTGATGTGGCATTGCTGAAACTTGAGGAGACCCTCGCTCCTCCCTCCCTCCCCGACTCGCCACAACTCCTCAGCCATTGCCAAAGGCTGCCCAGATGGCACCTTCAAACAGAAAAGGTACAGGCTTCATTGCAGAGCCCTGTAATACTTCTGGAAGGCTCACAGGGACAGGCAGCTCAAGGGTGATAAACTGGCTCCATCAGCTGGTCCATGAGGGGGTTCAGCCCCTGTAGGCATAATACAAGTGGGCCACCTAAAACACACAAATGGATGCTCAGACAATGCATGCTTTGAGCTGCCCCAGAATTTGGCACCCGAGCAATAACTGGTTGCGTCCACTGGTCACTGCTTACCTCACTCACTTAACCTTGACTGCTGATATCCAGGTTTACTTCCTAAAAATAAAGACAAAGAACAGCCCTGAAACATAACCAAAATGAAACACCACCCCTGAAAAGCTGAATGATGACCAACCTTCCCAGGGGAGAAGGGGCAAAACAAAATGGAAAGGCACATGCCCATGTAGTGTCCAAAAGGGTTGCATTGCCAAGATAGGTTCCACCTGAAAGTGCTTGACTGTGACCTCTTTCTGCAAGGGTGTCTGTCATGTTGGAGTAGCAATTTGAATGCTGCAGACCACCTGTAAAACACAAAAAAAAAAAAAATCAAAGGCTACTTATAGTTTCATCACTAATACAACAACTCCAGTAGCATCCAGTTCTGTGCTGGAATCAATACTCATCCAGCTCATGGTCCCCCCGGTGCCAATACCCTGCTGTGCCAAGTGCTTCACATCTTCAAAATGAAAATCCCAACAGTGAGGTAAACATAGAGCCCAAAGTCAGGCCGTAGCTTGGACTTCAGGCACTGACCCACCTCGCTGCTGTGCTCCTCTGGTCTCCTCCATTCATATCAGGTTTACATGCTCTCCCTCTGCAAAAGAATTATTTGTCAAAGTTACCCAGACAGACAGGGAAAGCTTAGCCTTTCCCAAGTTCTCATTCCTCAAAGCAAACTGCCTAGGATCCCACAAGAGTGGGCCTTAGGACAAACTACTATGAAACTGCAAGACACCACTGCACCACTCCCACATCTCCACTGAACACCACACAGACTGGCCACAGTCACTCCATCCGAGGCGTGGCTCAGGTGGCTGAGCAAAGCAAAAGGCTCCCTGTAAAGTCTCCTTTCTTCTCCACCTAACCCCCCCCCCCCAAGACTACTCTACAGAGCAGAGCAATTCCAGGCTAGACACAAACTCAAACAACACATTATACTACAAGCAGTGTGACATGAGGATGATAAAAAAAGCTCTCAGCAAGAAGAACAATGGCAAGGACAGGGACGACGCCAAAAGAGACAACTGATGATATGGCAATGGTGGATGAAAGAGGCTCTAAGGAGCAGAAGAAAAGACTGGAACAGTGACCTGTTCTAAGAACTGTCAGTCACAATGATCAAGATGGCTGTGAGAGACAAGGCCACATTTAGAATGCTCCCATATCCTGACAATCTTACAAGCTCCAGGACATTACAGCTCAAGGCTGGAAAGGATGGATGGCAGTACAGCTGGGAACAAGGCCTCCAAAGAGATCCGACTCAATGCTTTCAAGATGTGATTCCAAGATGTGGCCAAGCCCACTGGTAAAAGAACAAGTGATATTGGCATCCTACCGAGAAGTACGAAAGTTCAAGAAGCTAGAGATGATGGCCAATGCTTATGATGAGCCCCTTAAGGGTAAAAGGCAGAGAGATCTGATCCAAGGGAAGCCAAAGACACAGAACACACACCGGACAAGACAACACACACTGGAACTGCTCTGCACTGCACACCCTACAGTTGCAGTCAAAAGTAGGGCTACTCCCTTTAGCTTACCTAAGAAGGCCCTTGGAGAGCATCCCTTTCCCCTACACTACTTTTTAAATCTCTCCCAGCAATTTCCAACCCACTATCCTGCTATCATCCCTTCTCCGGGCCCCAGCCCCCAACTTAGCTTTCAGATGACCGGTGATGTGAATCCACACTGGATGCAAAGGAGTCCACCTCAGCCATCTCCAAAGGCACTGGGATCACCAGGTTGGCCTCTTAGTCAGCTATGACAAAGAAAACCAAAATCAATGCACCAGTGTAGGGGCATACAAGCCAAATCCCAACAAGTCAGCTACTAACTGGGACCCTGCTCCCACTCCCACTCATACTTGCAGTCTTTAACTTACCTATCAGAAGCCTCCATCTCCAATGTCATCTCTGACCCAGGGTAGCTCCCTCTTGCAGCACAATGAACCTGCTGAAAAATTTGGAGTGTAATACTGACACAATCTGGAATTTCAGGAAATTGCAGTGCTTCTAAGAAAAAAAAAAGGCAAAGGAAAAAAAAAAATACAAAAAGCACCAAGCACCTTAACAACCTTGAACACTCGATCCAAAAATCACGAACTATGCACTCAATGCTATCTTCTTCACAGTGTCTTCAAAGCCTCTATTGCTTTAGATGCCAAAAGCACCTGCTGAAAGAAAGCTGAGAAAACCTGAATGACCCCCCCCTTCATGGAAATAAGAAGACACCCTCAACCCAACTAACCCCACAGAAAGAATGGGCCTCTTTTTACCCAGGGCTGGGGTTAATATACCCCTGGCCGGGCCCGCCTCTCGTTCCCACAATGCCCGGGAAAAGGGAGGAGGCAATTTTACCAGAAGGGATAAAAGCACTGGGAGGAGCTGCAGCTGTTTGGCTGCTCTGCCTTAAATTCTAGGTGACTAAAGGGCTCTGTAGATGCCTTCTGTTTTACTACAGCTGCATCCACTGAAAGGGTAAAAAAGCTTCTTGTTTTGGTAGCGTAGACACATGAGTTGCATGATTCCTTGTTAAGTTCTGTAATTGTTCATTGGTGGCTATTGAGTCACAGGACTATGGAGGGTGGAGAAGAATAGTAATAATATACATGGTGTAACTCCTGTTGGGGTCTCTAATTAGGGATGTATTCATTATAAATAAAACTGAAAAAATAATGGGCTCTCTGGCAGCAGGAAGGTTTTGTGAGTGCTGGGCTCGCTCCCTTGTGAGAGATTAGGTGCCAGTACCCAGCTAGAAGTGCCCTGAAGTACAGATTGAAATTCTTAAAATGCTGAAAAAGGGGGAGCTTCCTTCAATTGAACCCCTTAAAATGAGAGACTAGGGAGTGTTTGTCTCTACTTAAATAGATGCCATAGCAATAAATGGGTTCTCTCCTCTGAATCCCCTAAAATACTGGAAAAAGAGGGGTTTTCCTTACTTCAGGTCTCTCCAGTGATGGAAAAAGGGGGATTTCTCCCTCAATTCAAACCCTTATAAAGGAGGGACAACCGGGCTTTCCCCTCAATTTAAACCTTGGGATGATGAAAATGGGGGAGTTATGCTCAATTCCAATCAATAAAATAGCATTGTCAAGGTTTTCCCCTTCTATTTAAACTGGAGAATAATGGAAAATGGGGATTCCCTGTCAAGTGATACCCCTAAGAGCATGGAAAAGGCAGGGTTTTCTTCAACTGATGCCCTTAAAATTGCAGAGGAAGGGGATTCCCCCTCAATTTAAACACAGACAATTATGGAAAAGGAAGTTTTTTTCCCTCCGTTTAAATCCCTTTTCTCCTCATAACCCCCCTTTTTTGGGGGGGGGGCACTGGGGAAGGGCTGCCAAGATGAAAGGGGAAAGTGGAATGTTTCCCTGGGACCCCACATGCTGCCCTGCCTGCTCAGGTGCTGCCCCTTGGCACGAGGGGTTTTCCCTGGGCATTTTCTGGGAGCAGTGCTCTGTGCCCAGGTGCCTCCGGCTGCTCCCCAGCTCCTGCCGGATGCTCCGACCATTGTCCCTGGAGGGACACTCGGGATGCCCCCATTGCCCCTCTGGACCAGCAGCTCCCTGCACAGCTGTGCCCGGGGAACCCTCGGAGAGCGGCCTCTGGCAGGAGCCGCCCCCTCCTCATCCTGGCCGCTCACACCTGGGGCTGCTGCGGGCTGTGGGGTCAGCGGCGTCGGGGGCGGGCGGGAGGCGCGTGGGCGCCGGCCAGCAGGCATCGGCGGGGACACCTCCGTGCCGCGCGCGCCGCGCCTCTCCCACGAGAGGTCCCCGCGCCCCGCGGTGCCGTGCCGGGCTCTCGTTCCCCCCCCCCCCGCGCCGCCGCCGCCCCCCGCTCCCTCCGGCCCGGGGAGCTGCAGGAAAACGCAAAAGCATCGAGGAAGAGCGGGCACCGGAGCTGCCCGAGCCATCGGCTTGCCCGAAGGGCGGCGGCTGCCCGCAGCCGGGAGCAGCCACCAAGGATGGAGCTGCTGTTTGCCGGGAGGTGGGAGCTGGGGGCAGCCGGAGCCGGAGGCAGGCTTTCCCCGGGAGGTGGGAGCTGGGGGCAGCCGGAGCCGGAGGCAGGCTTTCCCCGGGAGGTGGGAGCTGGGGGCAGCCGGAGCCGGAGGCAGGCTTTCCCCGGGAGGTGGGAGCTGGGGGCAGCCGGAGCCGGAGGCAGGCTTTCCCCGGGAGGTGGGAGCTGGGGGCAGCCGGAGCCGGAGGCAGGCTTTCCCCGGGAGGTGAGAGCTGGGGGCAGCCGGAGCCGGAGGCAGGCTTTCCCCGGGAGGTGGGAGCTGGGGGCAGCCGGAGCCGGAGGCAGGCTTTCCCCGGCAGGAGGGGCCGGGAGGATTTCAGCTCGCAGCGGCTCTCGGTGGGTGCTGGATGGAGCCCGGGCTGAGCCAGGTGGCCGGTGCGGGTGCTGTTCCTGTCCCCAGGCGCCGATGAAATGGCAGCTCGGAGCAGCCTCGTGTGTCTGTGTGGAAGCAGCTCCGATGCTGGCAGCCAAATCAAATCAAATTGCTGTCAGATTTGTATTAAATGTGGTGTTTAAATCTGGAACTGCTCAGCTCCCCAGGTGGGAAAGTGCTTGGAGTAGCCAAGCTGAGCCGTTGTTGAGAATTCCAAGCATTGTGTCTTTACTCTCCTTAATACAGCGTTTAAATAATTGATACTTGATGGAGACAGTATCAGGGGGATTTGTTAGAGGGGCAGGGATGTTTTTTCACCTTGCAGTGTGTTGGGATAGTCAAGACTCCTTATGTCAAAATTAATTGATCTTCCTTCTTTTCCTTTTTTTTCCTTTCTAGGTTGTGGCTGAGTGGGAAGAATATTTCGGATAAAGAAATGAAATGCACGAGGGAAGCTTCGTGTTCCCGTGGAGATGCTTTAGGCCCGTGCAGCTTCTGAGCTGCACCGAAACTTGAGGCTCCCACAGAAGCTTCCTGGTAAGCCTGAGTGGGTTTACTGCATGGGGGTTCCAGTCACTGCTGGACATACTCTGAAGTCCTGGGAAAACATGGAACAATAGCTCTGAGTGGAAAAAATATATGCTCAGCATTCTCTAGGGAAAATTATAGTTGGCCTGTAAGTGTACCCCCACGTCTGCATTGGTTAAAAAGTCAGTCCCACACACTTTCCTGGCTGGTGTGAAGTTGTATAGTTCATCAGATCTGATCCAGTGTGTAAAGAAATGTTTACTGTGGACTTTCAGGAGATTATCAGCAGTCCTGGGGAGGCTGCTGAACTTGATCTCCCTGGATTGACAGAATGAATCCACATAGGATGCAGAGCAGGATGTGGTTTCTCAAACAGAATAGTGACATTCTCGAAGGAGGCTACAAGCAAAGGGAATCTTAATTTTAGTTATTGAACACAGAAACATTTATATCTGCTTATGCAACTCTTAGAAGGGAAGAAGAACATGGCCATTCTGTGCAGTCCTATGTGGAAGTGTACTGGCTCAAATTGTCTTTCAAACAGCCAAGTGGCACTGGGTGTCACCTGGAAAAATTAAGTACTGGGGACACTTTACACTCATAAATGGCCTGACCTTGTGTACATGGAAATCAAGGGACTTCTGTAATGTTAGAATGGGTCTCAAATGATGGGTTTTTGCAGATTAGCAATCTATCCAAGGAATGATATCATAAAATTTTGTCTAGCAAAAACTGCTGCCAACATTTAAAAATATCTACCAAATGCTATTCCCGTTAAAACAGTCTTGTTAAAATTGTCTGTTCCAAACAGAACAAGATTTTACTGTTCTTGGTGATGTCGTTTTCCTCCTCAGATTTCTGTGAAAGCATGTGTTTCACAAGGCATATCAAAGTTGTCTCATGGGCAAAAACATGTAAACATCAAGCGTGTCATTTTCTTGAAATCCCCCGTAAAATGGCTCGCCACGCTGCCTTTAACCATTCAGAAGCATAAGAGGAAAAAAGGAATTTGCAGGCACTCCAAGGCTGGGTCTGTGGGAGATCTGAGATGAGCCTGTGGCTCTGCAGTCACCCATCAAGAAGTCACCCAAATGTGCTTTTTATCTTGCAGTTTCCACATTTGGGAGGCAACTACTGCGTAAAGGATCTGGGTTCTGCTAATGAAAAATATATCACAAGGTCCGTGTGTGGCTGGGTTGGTTCCATAGTTCCAGCCATACCTGCTGTTGTGATACATAATCCCAGTTCATACTCCTGGGAAGAGTTTCCTGCAGCAGTGCAGGTGGGAAGTTTCTCTCTTGCACTGGCTCCACATTGAGCTCTTTCTTCTTAATGCAGCCAGTGCACTGAAGGAGAACAAGCTCGCTTCTTCCTTGCCTGGTTGTTCAGGGTGAATCATTAACCAAGCACTTGAGTGACAAACCAAAACTGTTTGTTGAGTGCCTTCTGCAGTCTGCACGGACAGTTTGCCTTCTGCAGGAGGTACGGTTTTCTTCTCTCACGGAATGAAAGCACCACAGACCCCCTCTGCTCGCCGCTGTGCTTTAACCAGACCTGAAGTATGTACATAATAATACATAGATCTATATCTATCTACGTACATATATGTACTGAAGTATATAATCTATCTATCTATAGAACTTCTTTATATGTATCGAAGTTCTGTGTTGCTCCTGCTTTATGCATGAGGAAAGGGCATACATATAATGAAGAAAGAAGTTAACTTTTCCTTGTACTCTTCCTTTGTAGCCTGTTGAGGCTTTTGGTGAGAGGAATTATATCTTTTTCCTAGCAGCACTTAATGAACTGAAATCATTCTCCAGGATGATGATGACATGCCAGTTCTCGGTATATGGATATGAGTCCTGAGATCCCACACACGGATACACAGAAGGACTGCATAATGTGCTGAAGATGGGGAGAAGGTATGCTTGGGTGAAAGGTGGGACTGTTTCTTCTAATGGCTGCTTACATACAACAGCAAATACTGATTTCTCCCTTTTTAATGCAAGAGCATTTATCTGCCAGTGTTCAAACTGCATTTCCATGACATAAGAAGAGTTGTCTGGATAATTAACTAATACAGTTAAAACACATCAGTTTGAGCAGATGTTCTTGTCTGTGCTTTTAACGTGAATGGCCTTGATTTTGCAGCAAAGTCCGAGAGATGGCACCTGAATGCAAGGGTTTGGGTTTGTGAAGCTTTGCAGAATGATGGCCTATATTTATATTTCTTTCAGAAACTCCCCATAAGCTGCACACAAACCTCGTTTAGAGAGTTTTACTGAGACAGCAGATTCAAGCCTTCGTTATTAGGGGACGTCTGCAATGCCATTGTCTGCTTGACATTAATTCTTCCAGCTGTGCATCGATGTATTGTAATGGCCCTGGGTTTTTTGGTCGCAGTTTGTTTCCTGCAGTGCCCTCGTGCCTGCGCAGCACTCGTGATGCTGACGTTGACCCTGGGCTGTGTGGCAGATGGGGCTGTCCCGTATCCGAAAGTTACGGGAATGTATGTAGGCGTCAGATGGAATGCTGGTCTCTCCGCTCACCCTTGGCTCTGTAATTTCGTCATCCAGCCATGGAGGACCTGTGCAGCCGTAACTGGCCAAGGCAGTGGGTGAGCACAAGCTGCAGCTCTGCAGGAGATCAGGGACCTCTTGCCCACAGCAGAAACAGCAAGTAACTGCAGTTCTCAGAACTCGTTACCGTGCCCTTAACTGCAGTATTTCCCTGCTCTGTAATCTGGCCAAAGGTAGGTAGGTTTTGATAGGGATAGACACATTTCTACCACAAAGGTCACCTCTCTGCCAGATTTCAAAATTTCCCTTCCGAAGCTAGAGATCCTCATATAAAAGGTTGCCTGAATTTAGGTAGCGTGTGCCAAGCAGTATATTTTTCCTTTAATAATATTCCTGGAAATAGCGGAACTGTTTTGGCTAAAGCAGATGCTGAACTGTTCAGAATGAAATTCTCAGAGCTGAAATCTGGCGAAGCAGAGTAACGTGCCCTTTTGTTAACCCTGGGGAAGGCTGAGCACCGTGGCAGCAGGGAGGGGAGGTGGCACTGCTGGTCGGCAAACCAAGGAAACCAAGGAGCGCTGCTTTTAGCAAACTGCCAGCTTGAAGCCAGTGAGGAACATCCTTGGGCTCCTGCACTCTGTGTTTTTATGTTCACCTTAAATAATGAACAGAGAAACCCAGAGGCACCAGTGCTGCTTCCAGCTGCCTTGAACTGCTTAAATAGGTAGTTTTAATCACCCAGGCTCCGTTCTCCCCACCTGTATTGCTCCTGGGCTTAAGGCTGGATGTATCTATGGAATCTCTAGTTATGTATTGGAGTTTGGCCTGAAGTAATTTGTGTTGCCGACTTGGTACTCTTTCCCCACCCTGGAAGTCTATCTGCAGAACCCCTCTGTGCCAGGCAAGAGAGTCCCCCATAGATGTTTCACTATACAGTTACATCTTTTGGGTTAGAGCCTTACAGGGCTATCATGTGAATGAGGACAAAGCTCTGTTTTTCTTCTTTGCTTTCTGCCCTGTCTTCTTTCTCTGTATTTTAGGACCCAAGTAACAGGGACATATAGCTCCTGTTCTGCTTCCTGGTTGTGTCACTGAAACTGCAGGAAAAACAAAAAGCCCTCCAACAACATTTTTAATGTTAGAGAGTCAAGGCACTACTTTCTTCTCTGGCCAGGATGTACCACAGAAATCATCTCATCCGCACATAGCCCGGGTGTGCAGAGAGAATCATTCCATGACACATGATCTTTACTAGAATTTTCAGATCTTTTTTGCAGTCAAAACTCATAGAAACTAATTGGGTCAGTGTTCATTGGTCTCAAGTTGTGTAGTTCCTAGTATCTGCTCTCCTATTAGATCCGGATTTCTTCGCTTCTGATGTTAATTAGATCTTCATTGCTTGAATTTCTTATCAGTCTTTGCTGGAGGCAGAGTCTGGGGTAGATGTTCCTAGATGGCCACTGAGGTTCTGTTGGTTCTGTTGATGTTCCATCGATGGCTTTATCTTGTTGGGGCTACTCCCAGTCTGTTGAAATGCTAAGCCCATCAGGCCTCACCTAGAGAAACAATGCCCTGGAAAGAAGCTTCAGTTCCCTTCCCCTGGGGCAAAGATGAGCAAACCTGGCTAAAGTAATAGATAAAAGATTTTTAAACTGGTATGTTTTCCAACAGTTGTATATAATGCTTTATTACATAAACGGGCTGGGAAAAGCTCTGGTACCCCTGACCAAGCTGGTTTTGTCTCAGACAGTGCTGTTATTTTGGGGCTAGACATGAAGCTGCTGTCTCTGGACTTGAAAATGAATATAGGAATGACTGAACAAACAAACGTGGTACACTCTTAAAAAATTGTGTGCCCATTGACCAAGCTGGATTACCATGCTCTTTCCAAATTCTTGCCGTGCAAGTTCTTCCATGCCCTCACTTGCAACTCAAACTTTTTTTTGTTTTGTTTTGTTTTAAATGAAACTGGTACCAGAGCACGGGCACAGCACTTCTATGAGCTGCAGAGCTATGAATATCTCTTTTTATGGATACAGTGTGTGCATGCTGTGGCTTTGGGCACAGGGTATGTCAGTGCTAGTGCGAGACTGATAATAGCCTCTAAAGATCATTTGAGAAGTTGCTTACCTTTCCCCAGGGAACAGGACACGTCTTTGTATTTCCACCTTCAGATACACAACCCACTTGTGGGCTTGACTGCATAGCAAATAGTGTGAGAGTCATCCTTGCTTATGTGGATTTTTTTTTTCCCCCCTCTCCTTTATGTTTTGCTTTGCCCTCTCGTTTGCTTTCTGCCTGTTTTCTCTGAGGCTAGTGATTTCTTGGCAAGTTATTGTTCATAATCAAAGAAAGGTAGTGGGCAAGCAGCAACTGCTGTCTCAGGTAGCCCAAGCTGACCCTGCCACTGCTTTGGCAGGAGAAAGAAGCTTCTTTGGGAGGAGCACAGCTGTCCTGGGCTTTGTGCACACAAGGGCTGCTCAGAGCAGCCCCTTGACCCCATGCTGGCTCTGTGAGCTCTGCCACTGACTGGTAACAGTGATGGCAGTTTGTGTTGAGGCTTTGTTCTCTGCTCCCCAGAGAGAAACATTCAACTGCAGAGTGACTAAGTGGCTTTTCAAAGGCTACATGATGATTCAGTGAATGAACAACAACCCCCAGCAGCTCCAGGCCCCCTTCTCTCTGCAGAACAATGCCTTTCTCCCTGTATGAAGATGCGCACGTAGGATAGGTTGCATACAGAGTTATGTATTTCAAAAGAAATTTGAATATTAATCTTTATATTGTAGTGATGCCACTGTCCTCTAGGCTCTGTAAATAGCAGCACCACAGCAATGTGAATGATTCCTTTTATGCAAAACCCTGGCCAGTGAAATAGCTTGTCAATACGAAATAAAATTGCTGCACAAAGGTTTGACAGCTACCTTCATTATATATGTCAATCAAAAGATCCTAAAAGCTTTATTGTCCCTGTACAGAGTCTGAACAATATGCTAGCCCAATATGCCTCAAAGCTATGTTCCCTCTACTCCTTTCATTTAAAAAATAGCCACCAATAACTTTTGACAAACAGTCTGAGAAAACTGCATGAGCAGCAAGGAAATCTTAGATTTTCTTGGGGATCTGTGGGCTGGAGCCTTCCACTCACTGGGCTCTGTCACATGTCACGGTAGATGAGATCTGGTCAGAAACACGGAGCCCTAAAATTACTCTACAAAACCCAGGCTGGCTGGGGTCGTGGGGAGGGCATGGGGAATTAGGGAGGAAAACTTATGCTGAATATGAACTACTTAAATAATTTTGGGTTAAGGCTTTTTGTTGCTTTCCCAGGTATGGGACATTCAAGCTCCTCTGTCGCAGGTCTCCCCCAGGTTAGGCTGGGCCTGTCTTGATGAGCTCTTGCTCTCATCAGAGCCCACCCTACAGCTTGGGAGTGTGAGGCGTGCGTATTTCGGCTGGATTCCCTTTTTCCATGGCGCTCGGTCCTGCGAAGCCCAGCTGTCACTTAGGGCTCGAGGTGCTGTAAGCGGGGCCGGGGTCGGGCGGGAGCGGGGCTGTGTCCCGGGAGGCGGGTCCGGCGGCCGGTGCTCCCGCACGGGCGGTGGGGCCCAGGCCGGGCCCTGCCGGGAGCGAGGGCCCGGCAGCCGCAGCGCTGCGAGCCCAGCGCGGCCCCGCGGCCGCGAGAGGGAGCGGCCGGCGCGCCCCGCTCCTGCCCGGCCCTCACACAGGCCGCCGGAGCCTCCCCGGGAGGGACGGACCCCGCGCCTTCGCTCGGCCCTGCTGAGGCCGCATCTGGAGTGCTGTGTGCAGTTCTGGGCTCCTCAGGACAGGAGAGACATGGAGCCTCTGGAGAGGGTCCGGCTTAGAGTGACAAAGATGATTAAGGAGAATCTCATGTGTGAGGAAAGGCAGAGGGTGCTGGCCCTGGTCAGCCTCGAGAAGAGACGACAGAGAGGGAACCTCATCAAAGTCTATCAGTATCTGAAGGGAGAGTGCCAAGAGGATGGAGCCAGGCTCTGGTTGGGTTTTGCCCAACGATAGTACAAAAGGCAGCGGGCAGAAACTGATGTACACGAGCAAGAACTTCACTGTGTGGATGCCCAAGCACTGGAACAGATTGCCTAGACAAGTTGTGGAGTCTCCCTCTTTGGAGGTATTCAGAAGGTATCTGGACACAATCCTCAATAAGCTGCTTTGGGGGACCCTTGCATGTCTGGGAACTAGGTGACCTCCAGTGGTCCCTTTCCAATCTTTAACCATTCTGTGAAAGTGTGACATTGTAATCTTGTGCCATGACAGAGCAGACTAAATCTGGTTTATGAGGGTGTCATAACTTCTTTGTTCTGGGCTGTAGCTTAAGTTAAGTTTCACAATTCAAAATATCCTGGAGGTTGGTTGTTTCCTCTAAGCCCTCAGCTTGGTTCTTAGCATGTGCTGGTGCGTGGCTTTGCTCTCAGACCTGGTCATGGGCAGTGCAGCAGCAGTACCTCAGGAGGTTACTTCCTGCGTGCGTATCTGCCTGTGCCTTTCTGACAGCTGCTTTTGGGATGAGCTGCTGCTCTTGGCCTGTGCTAAAGGGCTGACCTAAAAGTGTAAAGAATAGCCTTGCTCTTGTGTTGGGGAGCGAACCATGGGGATGCTCTGTGAGGATGCATGCAGAGGAGATATTGCAACAGGACTGCTGATCACGACAACTAGTGCTGGTGAAGAAACTGGTAAAATGGAAACTTTTAAAGAATTGAGGTGTTAATTCATGTGCTGAGAAAGCTGTGCTGCCCACTTACCATCTGAAAAACTGTGTGATGTTTCCCTGAGGTGCACTGCTTGCTGCTGCATCATGGCTGTGTCTTTGATCACAGGCAAAATTAAGCATGCTTTTGTAATCAGTAGACTCCACAAGTAGTTTCAAGATACATGGGAGTATATGGGAGTAAAAAGACATAGACTGACACTTCTCACAGTGTTGAAGTTTACATGGTGTGGTGTGTTCTCTCCCCATGCAGCATTGCCCTCCTGTACAGAGCCCTTTTATTCATGTTTTAAAGAATTACCACTGTTGTGGCAATGGCATAGAAGTTGTTTCAGTGCAATTTGTGGCGAGCACCAAATAATTGTGCAACAGAATGTCTGTTATCTGTGACAACAGCTGCCTTTCATAACTACCTTTGATTTCAGGTGTGCAAGACTGGACTAAGCTGAATGTAGGTGGTGCTGACAGGATGCAAAAGGCTTTCTGTAAGCAGACTGGGCTGTGCTTTTCTCGCTAGTCCACCTCTGGCCAAGGACGTACTCTGTAGTGTGTGGGTGCAATGGTCAGGACACTGCAAACACTTTTGCTCCTGTGGTAGGGCTAGGAGCTTGGTGTTGTACATGGAAAAAAAAGCCTACACAAGTCTGAAGCTTCTGCTGTGAGCACCACTGCTTCATCTTGTTATTCTGGCCCTAAAGGAAACCCTCCTGAAGGAATGCTGTACCCAGCCCCTCTGTTTCTGTGAACAGGAGGTAGCGGTGGCTTCCCAGGGGGAATAAACCAGGCTTTGGTGCTTGCCTGTCTTACTTCTCTGCCTTGTGGGAAAATGTTACGAATCCCTCTGTTTGGGTGATTGCTCACGCTTCTGCACCCTCAGACTTCATCTGTCAACTTTTAGCAGTTTATTATGCACTGATGCTGGGATGGCTCTTGCCAGCTAGGAACTGTTTTCCAGTGTCACTCCCTTGTAGTTGGCATGTGGAACTGCTGTGGCATTTTCTCGATGTTTAATGTGACCTAATTGTGTACTTCCACTGTCTGGGAGGATCAGCTCTCCTGGTGTGACAGTTGCCATAAAATCAGCGGTGCGTCTCCGGCATTTGCAGCTGGGTGCAAGGCACAAGTTCCTTGATTTTGCTGCATCAGCCCAGTGAAACATTGCGGGGCTGTGTGTGCAGCCAACTGCCTTTTGTTACGCCTGGTAACAGCTTGGCAATGTTAAAAAAAATGTAACCTCCAGCTGTTTAATTTGCTCTAGGGAAATAAAAAGGCTTCCTAATAATCTTCATATTTACTTGGCACGTTTGGTTTGAAAGCAGATGGGTTGATTTACGAGATAAATGACAAAGCAAGAGAAGAAGAAGTGTGTCAGTGGCTTTACCATTAGAGAGGAAGGCATTTCTGATATGTGGTTAATCACGATGAACTGTTCTAGGTTTTGGGGTTTTTTTGCAAGTCAGCTTCTTGGACCTTCTGCCCACCAGCTTGCTCAGCCAACTAATTCCCTCAGTGCCCATTGTCACCTCTCCCTATGACCTACAGGTAGGGGAAGGTGCAGAGCTGTAATGAAGGAGAGGGGCTGAGGTGGCCATTCCTTCTCAGTTGTGCCTTCTTTGCCCACTCCAAACTTGTGCAGGAGCCTCCCCGTTGCAGCACTCACCCCCTCCCTGTGGCCAGACCAGTAAGTGCCTATGTCCTTTTGGATGGGCTGGGAAAGGGTCCTTCCTGAGGCACTGCTGCTTGAGGCACTGAGCAGAGCTAGGTTCTCCAGGCAGGCTGGTGCTGAGGCTGTGCCCTCCCTGCCAGAGCCATGCACCCCTCTGCCCTGGCAGGCAGCTGGCAAGTTGTGAAATATGGTTCAGCACTTTTTTTTTTAATAATAAATTGTGCAGCTGTCTTGGAAAGGATTAGAAATCAGTTCTGGAAAAGACTACAGTAGATTTTAGTGAAGAATTCTGCTGTGTCCTTAATTATTGATAAGCATCAGGATGTAAGGACACCATGTTAACCCTTCAGCAGCGAGGACGATTACAAATAATCTAATAAATGACATTCGCAGATTTTCAGATGGAGTAGGTTTAGTTGCAAGTTCTGCGACTTAGAAGTGAGGAAATATCAGAAATAAGGTTTCTGCTTATTATTTTGTATGTCAGATAGCGTGTTTGGTGAGGCAACTGGGTTAGATGAACACTGTATGTCCCCTTCAACTGAAAGACACCATTCTACATTTCTGGTGGCACAGGCCTCTCCTAAGGGGTCCCAGATTTGCTTACCACCCCTGCCCTGGTTGCTCTCACCACCTTTCACTAGCGGGTTTTGCTCAGGGGATGAATCAGGGGCAGGTTCATGCCCACAAGGCTCCTGCTCTATGGCCCCAGGGCCAGGCAAGGCTGCAGGAGCACTGTGGAGGGGTTACTGGTTTTGGCAGCTGAATGGTGTCAGGAAAAGCAGCTTCCCTCCCTGCCACGTGTTTCCAGAGGGCTGCTGAATAAGTCAGGGAAGCCAAAGCAAGGCTCCTTTCTGGGCTCAGAAACCTCTGTGCTAGAAGAACCCGTCCCTGTCAGCTAGGGCCCCCCTTGTCCTGCCCATGGTGTGGGTAAGTCACAGGCTCCTCTTCTCTGTGCTGGGATGAACTGCCATGGGAATGCCATTGCCAGCAGCCTGGTGTGCTGGAAAAAGGGAGAAGGGAAGAGGGAATGTGGTGCCAGAGCTGCGTGCCATCGGGTTGTGTTTCCCTCTGAGGACAGAGGGTGTCTGGGCCGAGGTGAGATTGCTGGGAGTGCTTGGATGAGCTGTGCAGGAGACAGGGAGCTCGGGATTGCAGCTGCTGCTGGAACCATTGCCTTAGGTCTGCTTAGTCAGTGTCTGTGTGAAGTGGGACTTGTGCTGGAGAGGTGCTGTCGGGAACAAAGGACAGAGTAAATCCTCTCCGGGGATGCGCAGGGAGGGACTGAGTTTCAGGGAAGGAGAGTATTTCTAAGCCGTATCAATATTTCCCTGAACCTGGGGCTGGAGCAGTGAGGGGGGTGCTTGGGTTTGGCCTGGGCCTGTCAGGAAGAGCCATAAACGAGCCAGCCGAGGCCCTGAACCCTCCCTGGATGTTTGAAACGCTTCCACAGAAAGCCAAGGCAGTCATGATTGCAGAGGACAAGTTGTAGGCGACTGCTGACGATCCGTGGGGAATTTCCTGTGGAATTACCAGTCAGAGAGTGCATGCAAGCAGAGCACATCTTTTGGCTTTTGCCGGTCTGTCACCTCCTGTCTGGCTCTAGAGAGTTTTGTGCGCTCCCGTTCAGGAGGCAGCGTGTTTTCAGCTGGAAATTTGGGGTGGTTTTGTTTCCTCAGGGTCTGGGGTCTTTCCTGAGAGAATCAGCCCTCCCATAAATCCCCCGGGTTGTTCTACACAGCTGCTTTGGCCGTGGCTCAGAGAGAGAGAAGGGAAATGACTTTTTAGGGTGTTGAAATTTCTCCAGGCAGGAGTGGGAGGTCGTCTTGCCCCTCCCCAGAGCCCTGCAGGCGCATGGGAGTAGCTCAGTGCCGGCGCAGCTCTCTGAGCAATAACAACGCTTGGGAGGTTCGGGTGTTGATAACAGCTCTCCTGTCTCCTGGGGCCCAAGGTTCGGTCTCACGGTCCCGGACCGGTGAGGGAGAGAAGGAACTTGTGCTATTCCTGGAAAAGCTTCTGTTATTCCTTGTGCAGCCTTTTAATTCTGTGTTCTGATGGACTGTCCGCTGTTTTTCTAACAGGACTTGTCAGAGATTCAGATTTAGGAATTGAATTTGGGTCCGTTCACTTCAGGATCTTGCCAAGCCTGAAGGCCTGGGGCGATGACTGCTCTCAGCGAGGGCTCTTTATGAATCCTCTGTCAGATTTCCCTCAGTGCTGGGCAGGAAAGGCGAGGGTTTGGATCAGGAATTCTGCAAGGGGGCCCTGTGTGACCATTGGCTTCTTGTGTGTGTGTGTGCATCAGTGAGCCAAAATCAAGAGCAAAGGCTGGTTTGGTTTTACTAACTTAGAGTAACTTTTAAAAAAAGTAATCAACTTTTTCTTCTTTTTTTAATTTAGGTGCTGGAATTGCCTGTCTGGACGTGTGCTGAGCTCTTGCTGCTGTGGACTGTGCAGCCTTAATTGCTGCAGGTTCCTGTTCTTCTCACCAGCTCAAAGTACACGTGGGGTTTTTTCCCCTTCTATATAGAGCTGTTGAGTTTGGTGATTTTCCTGAATTGAGGATATTGAAGGTCGAGAAGGAAGATTTGTGTCTTTTTGTGCTTTTCTGTTGTTATTTTTAGCACCTGCTCACCATCTGGACATGGTTGGAATACTGGAAACATAAAAGTTTTTAGGTTCAGTGCTTATTTATGCAAACCCAGGGGTTTTTTTGTTGTTGTTTTTTTTTTTTTTTTTTGAAAGGTCTCCATTTGTCTGGGCACTGTTCCTGGTAGTTTGATGTAGAAAAGGTCACGTGAACAGCAGGGAGCAGTGAGCACTTGGAAGGGGGGGTGCAGGTATTTCATCCAGGGTGGGGCAGTGAATGTGGCCTAGGAACAGCTCTCTGGTCAAGTGAGCAGCAGAGGAACTGAAGGATGCTCTTCCCCAGCAGAGCTGCTGCTTTGTGCTCTGGGGCAGCGCTGCCGCTGCTGGGCTTCCTCGGGGAAAACAGCTCCTTTGGGATGTGCTTTGCTGCAAAGCTTTCCCTGAGCTGGGTGTCTGCAGGAGGCAGAGTCGGGATACCAGTGTCAGGAGTTTTCCATGGTTTCCAGGCTGTTGTACACAGCACGTTCCGGGCAATTTGCGAGCGTGAGGCAGAGCAAAATGGGTGCAATTGGACTCTGCAAATGCAGTTCAGGCAGACGTTGATCTTTTAACTTTTCCATGGCAGGTGCGAATTCTTGGGCATTTGTGAGTCTGCCTTGACTTGCAGGGATTGAAGGGTTTAGGTGTGGAATTGTTTGGCCAGCTTGCTCCAAGGCATCGTGTACTTCTGGAAGTGCCACACACCTCGCAGGACTGAGGAGCTGCTGGCTGGGTGCTGGTTCTGCTCTGCCCTGGGAACTGGGAGCCCCTGGGAGGGCTGGGGTGACACCTGGAGATGGGCTGGGGAAGCCTGGAATTGTATCTCAGCACTTTTCTATGCAGCTCTATGGACCGGTGTGTGCTGAATGAAGCGGCTCTTCAGCACAATAAATTCAGCAGTTTGGAAAAACCATGGAATATCTCCGAGTTAATGATGGGAGAGGGTTGGGGCTGCTCCCTGATAACGTGCAGGGCTCGGGGGTGCAAAACGAAGATGGGGAGAGGAGTGGGGGCTGCTCCTCGTTGTCGGGGCGCCGCGGGCGCTGCGCAGCCTTCCCCTTTTACTTCCCAATTCCTCATTTTGTGCCTCCTTTTCCCTTGGGGATGTGCCCGGGCCGCATTCCAGCGGCCGCCGTGGGACAGCGCCTGCGGGCGGCGGGGTTTCCCGCGTGATTGACGGCCCCAGCGGCCAATGGGAAGGCGGGGCGGGCCGAGGGCTGGCCAATGGGGAGGCGGCTCGGGGCTGCGCGTGGCCAGTTGGAATCGGCGGGAGCGGTTGGGGCGGGCGGGCACGGACGGGCCCGGGCGGTGAGCGAGGAGCGGGAGAGCGGGATGGGGAACGGGGGGGAACGGGATGGGGAACGGGATGGGGGAGCGGGGGAACGGGATTGGGGAGTGCGGGAACAGGATGGAGAGCGGGGGAACGGGATGGGGAACGGGATGGGGGAGTGGGGGAACAGGATGGAGAGCGGGGGATGGGATGGGGAACTGGGGAACGGGATGGGGAGCGGCATCATATTTATTTTTATTTTTGGGTTTAATATTATTTTTATGTCTAATTTTTCCCTTCCCTTCCCTTTCCTTTCCCTTTCTCTCTTCCACCTTTCTTTCCCTTTCCCTTTCCCTTCACACTCCCTTTCTCTTTCTCTTTTCCGTCTCTTTCTTTCCCTGATTCCTGAATTTTTTTTGCCCCAGAATCCACAGCCCAAGCCACGTGCACACACTGCAGATGTGAAGTGTATTTTTACTGCCAGCAAGCACCTGGGAATAAAAAAACCTCAGCCCCAAAGCTTGATGTCTAAACAGCAACACAGAAGTTCTAAACCAGCTGTCTGGATTTGAAAAGACATATGTCTTTGGAAGTGAACATAGAGTTCAACCTGATGTAGTGATCGACTTAGGTTCAGCTTAAAAAAGGCCCTACCGACATTTTATTGTATCTAATCCCTGCTTTCCCCTGCGTTTTAGTTCTTGCCTCTCGGCCCACTCTGTTTCACGGGGCTGTACATGGTAAAACACTTCCCTGTGTGCTTTCTGGGTTTGAGCTGCCCTGCCCCGGCACGTAGGGTCACGGTTAAGTAGAAGAGTTATCAAACTTAGTGGTTCGTCTCTTTTTCATGGGTTTTTGGGCAGAAGACTTATGGGCCCGGTGTGGGAATAACTCCCAGCCCTCGGCGTCTCGTTGACCGCCTCCCGTTGTCTCGCAGGTCCCCGAGGCGGCTCCGGATCTCCGCGGTCACCGACGCTGCCGATTTTCCCGGCGCGCGCCGTTCGACGTCGAGGAGCGGCATCCAGAAGCTGTGTCGGAGCATCTCCATGGCTGGGATGTTTGGAGTAAGGGCTGCAGTCAGGGTGTAAGCTGAAGGGTGTGTGACTGTGTGTGTGCCTGTGTCTGTCTGCCTGCGAGAAGAGTGCGGGTGTGGAATGGTCCTAACCTTGTGTGTGTGAGTTTTGCCTTTCAGGCTTTTCAGCTGCTTTTTAAACTCAGAGTAAAAACAACCCAGCTGCGCTGTCTGGGGATGTTTTCCCTCCCGGCTGGGTTTGTTTATCTGGGACCCGGCCGGTCTGTGAGGTGCCGTTCATCGCCAGGGTTTGGGTGCCGACCGTGCCGGGGATTTGTCAGGCGGGATGATTTTGGGGCTCCCGGGAACCGCGTTCCCATGGGGTGCTCTCGAGACGAGAGCGAGGGTGGGTTTGTGTGTCAGCTGAAGGAGGTGTGTGGTGGATGAGTGTTTTCTTCTCCCTGTGCTGCTGTTGTTTTGGGTTTCCTGAAACAATAAAATGTAATGAATTTTCCAGAAATAGAACAATTGTTACATTGTACTGATAGGGGGTTGGCTTGTGTTGCTCTGTGTTGGTGTTTGCTGCTGCACTTGCACATATTGCTCTGTATGTCAATTGGACTTTGACCAGTGTGCATATGGATTGTATTTGTGCTTGTGTATGTTGTTATTTCCACTTGCTTTGCTGAAGTGTAAATAAAAAACCCTCGTTCAATCAAGTTGAATAAACCCTAATAAAGATACCCCCCCTCCCCCCTTTTGGTTGCTCTCTTCCTTTGGTGTGGTTTAGTAATTTTTTCGCCGTATTTCTTGCTTTGCTGCTCTGCTTTGCTTTACTTTTCAGTCTATTCCTCACTTGACTTTTTCTAACTCTTTATCTTTTTCTCACTGTTTAACTGTTTCTGGATGTCTCTGTCACTCTATTTCTCAGTTTCTCTTTTTCTCTTCAACACTAATTCTCTTTTAAACTCGATTTCTTTTTCTCTCAAACCCTATTCTGTTTCTCTATTCCTTTTTCTCTCTATTTTTCTTTCTTTGTGACTCTGACTTTCTTTCTCTCTTTCTTTCTTTTCTCTGACTTTCTCTCTCCGACTTTGACTTTCTCTCTCTGACTTTGACTTTCTTTCTCTCTCTCTCTCTGACTTTGACTTTCAAACGACCTTTCTCACCTTCCCTCCTTTGTTCATTTTTACCTTTCTACCTTTGTTTGTTTCTGTAGCAGCTTGGAAAAAAACAGAGACCACTCTTTCTTCAGGCATGATCTGCCCCAGTCTTTGGTTAACAGAGCACAGAGGTGTTCAGTGCCATCGTGAGTCTTTAGGGCTGTGGCTCCTGCAGAGGTCCTTGGTGCTCTGATGGACGTGCTCCAAGCGTCCATCCTGGACTCCTGTATCGGGGGCGAGAAGGAAAGCATGTTTTTCCATGTCACAATTCTGACTTCTGCTACTGTGCGTGTAGTAGCCTTTCGCTGTGCGCTACCCTCACCTGCCAGGTCGTTTGCACCGCGCTGACCTGCGTTGTTTCAAACGTTCGTCTTGCGCGTTGCTGCACTCCTCCCGAACCCAAGCACGGGCTGGGCTCTTCTCCTTCTCGCTAACACCGCAAGTAAGAACACCGCACACTTGCAGTACAGAAGATCCCACCCGTGCATGTGAACTCAGCAGCGCCGTGCACGTGCAGTTAAAAAGCAGTAATAAAACTCCTCAAACATAAAAAAACCCCAGCAAAAATACCTGCACATAAGCGGCAGAACTCAAAAAAGCAAAGGAATGAGCAACGACTTGGAGAGCGGCACACGCGCAGTAAATTGAGAAGCCGTGGCCGTGCAGTAACGCGGAAAACCGCACCGGTGCAATGACAGAAAGCGACGTGCGCGCAGGGAAGCGGGAGAGCTGCGTGGTGCTGCTCGCTGCTTCCACCTGCTGGTGCACAGGAGGCACTGCAGCCACCCCGGGGAGCAGCTGCACGCGCGCATTGGCCCAACGATGCCGGCTGAAGAAAGCTGCGCGTGTGCAGGGAGCGGCCGCAGCTACCCACGCGCAGCGCCGCGGGAAGGCCGTGCGGGCGCAGCGGCTTTTTACGCTCGGTGCTGCCGCTCAGGGGGTAACATCCCGTACCGCAGGCCACGACCTCACGATTTCCGTGGGTGCCGCCGCCTCATGCTTGTCCCGGCCGTGTGGGGCTTCAGTGGCCAGAGCGCAAATCGCGGAGCGGTGGCGCTGCTGCCGCCAGGCATTCGCGGTCCTGTTGCTCGGATGGTGGGCACGTTCTGTAGGGGATAAAACGAACGTTTTGGGGGTAAAATGTGAGTTAATTTGTATGGGAGGAAATGAACGTTTTGAGGTAAAATCGGGGCAATTAGTAGGTGACATTTGGGATGAAAATTGAGGTTCTTATCGGTAGGGGACAGACAGAGACAATTTGAGGGAAAAGACCTGAGCTAATCTGTGAGGGACAGAATGAACGTTTTGAAGGTACATACGAGGAAAACTACAGGGGACAGAGTGAAAATTTTGGTTTTAATATAAGAAGGGCAGCGCGCCCGCGCATGCGCGGTAGCCACCGCGCCCGCGCATGCGCGGTAGCCACCGCGCCCGCGCATGCGCGGTAGCCACCGCGCCCGCGCATGCGCGGTAGCCACCGCGCCCGCGCATGCGCGGTAGCCACCGCGCCCGCGCATGCGCGGTAGCCACCGCGCCCGCGCATGCGCGGTAGCCACCGCGCCCGCGCATGCGCGGTAGCCACCGCGCCCGCGCATGCGCGGTAGCCACCGCGCCCGCGCATGCGCGGTAGCCACCGCGCCCGCGCATGCGCGGTAGCCACCGCGCCCGCGCATGCGCGGTAGCCACCGCGCCCGCGCATGCGCGGTAGCCACCGCGCCCGCGCATGCGCGGTAGCCACCGCGCCCGCGCATGCGCGGTAGCCACCGCGCCCGCGCATGCGCGGTAGCCACCGCGCCCGCGCATGCGCGGTAGCCACCGCGCCCGCGCATGCGCGGTAGCCACCGCGCCCGCGCATGCGCGGTAGCCACCGCGCCCGCGCATGCGCGGTAGCCACCGCGCCCGCGCATGCGCGGTAGCCACCGCGCCCGCGCATGCGCGGTAGCCACCGCGCCCGCGCATGCGCGGTAGCCACCGCGCCCGCGCATGCGCGGTAGCCACCGCGCCCGCGCATGCGCGGTAGCCACCGCGCCCGCGCATGCGCGGTAGCCACCGCGCCCGCGCATGCGCGGTAGCCACCGCGCCCGCGCATGCGCGGTAGCCACCGCGCCCGCGCATGCGCGGTAGCCACCGCGCCCGCGCATGCGCGGTAGCCACCGCGCCCGCGCATGCGCAGTAGCCACCGCGCCCGCGCATGCGCGGTAGCCACCGCGCCCGCGCATGCGCAGTAGCCACCGCGCCCGCGCATGCGCAGTAGCCACCGCGCCCGCGCATGCGCAGTAGCCACCGCGCCCGCGCATGCGCAGTAGCCACCGCGCCCGCGCATGCGCAGTAGCCACCGCGCCCGCGCATGCGCAGTAGCCACCGCGCCCGCGCATGCGCAGTAGCCACCGCGCCCGCGCATGCGCAGTAGCCACCGCGCCCGCGCATGCGCAGTAGCCACCGCGCCCGCGCATGCGCAGTAGCCACCGCGCCCGCGCATGCGCAGTAGCCACCGCGCCCGCGCATGCGCAGTAGCCACCGCGCCCGCGCATGCGCAGTAGCCACCGCGCCCGCGCATGCGCAGTAGCCACCGCGCCCGCGCATGCGCAGTAGCCACCGCGCCCGCGCATGCGCAGTAGCCACCGCGCCCGCGCATGCGCAGTAGCCACCGCGCCCGCGCATGCGCAGTAGCCACCGCGCCCGCGCATGCGCAGTAGCCACCGCGCCCGCGCATGCGCAGTAGCCACCGCGCCCGCGCATGCGCAGTAGCCACCGCGCCCGCGCATGCGCAGTAGCCACCGCGCCCGCGCATGCGCAGTAGCCACCGCGCCCGCGCATGCGCAGTAGCCACCGCGCCCGCGCATGCGCAGTAGCCACCGCGCCCGCGCATGCGCAGTAGCCACCGCGCCCGCGCATGCGCAGTAGCCACCGCGCCCGCGCATGCGCAGTAGCCACCGCGCCCGCGCATGCGCAGTAGCCACCGCGCCCGCGCATGCGCAGTAGCCACCGCGCCCGCGCATGCGCAGTAGCCACCGCGCCCGCGCATGCGCAGTAGCCACCGCGCCCGCGCATGCGCAGTAGCCACCGCGCCCGCGCATGCGCAGTAGCCACCGCGCCCGCGCATGCGCAGTAGCCACCGCGCCCGCGCATGCGCAGTAGCCACCGCGCCCGCGCATGCGCAGTAGCCACCGCGCCCGCGCATGCGCAGTAGCCACCGCGCCCGCGCATGCGCAGTAGCCACCGCGCCCGCGCATGCGCAGTAGCCACCGCGCCCGCGCATGCGCAGTAGCCACCGCGCCCGCGCATGCGCAGTAGCCACCGCGCCCGCGCATGCGCAGTAGCCACCGCGCCCGCGCGGGCGTGCCCGCGCGGGGCCCCCGCGCGCAGTGGGGCAGCGCGCCCGCGCATGATGCGCAGAGGTTTCTTTCGGACCTGGGCTGCATTTCCATCCCCTGCTCTGGGAGTCACCAGGTGCGTTAGGAGCGAGCCGATCCCGCTCCCTGAGACACAAGGGCTTGCTCGAGGAGACCGTTCCTGTTCCTCTGTTCCAGCCACTCTGCTCTCCCCAAAACACCCATTTCCTCGGAGCTCCTCTGCAACTGCATTTCCATGGACCCAGGGCTCCAGAAGCTGCAGAGTCCTGCAATGGGGTTTCTTTGGGAAGGGACCTTAAGCTCTTGCAGTTCCACCTCTGTCATGAGAATTTCAGGGCTCTAAGACTCACAGAACCATTTGGGCTTGGAAGGACCTTCAAGCTCATCCAGTGCCAGCACTGCCACGGGCAGGGACACCTCCCACTGTCCCGGGCTGCTCCCAGCCCCAGTGTCCAGCCTGGCCTGGAACATTCCAGGGCATCCAGGGGCAAATCCTCCTCTCTGGGCAGACAGAATGAGCTAAACCTGGCTATTCCTGAGGGAGTGATGGCAGCACAGCCGAGTCCTGCATCCCTGATTCCCACGGGGTTGTGGTTTGGGGATTTCTTTTCCATCCATTAAAGCTCCTTTCTAGTTCCGGGAGCTGGAAGTTTGGGAGGATGTGACACCTGGCATTAGAGCCCCCATTCCAGCAGCATCCATTGCACCTGAACGTTGTGCTCGAGTCCACTTTAGACTCAGCCCAGTTTTGATTAAGTCTACCAAGGCTTTTGAGGCCATGAGATGTTGCCTGGAAATCAGAAAATGCCAAAGGGGACTGGAGATCCGTGTTGGAATCACGGGATCGCTGCTGCAGAGGGGAGGTGGAATTCAAAACCCCTCATGAAGAGATTATGTGCAGAGTTTTGACTGAAATATAACTGTTTAACGAGCTCCAAATTGTGTGCTTTATTATATAAACATTCCATTTGCAGGAGAATGTCTGGAAAAGACCTTTGGGATCGCCAAGTCCAACCCTCAACCCAGCCCCACCAGCACGCTCCCCAGCCACCCCTGTCCTCCAGCGCCACATCCACGGTTTTTGAAGCCTTGCAGGGATGGCGTCTCCACCCCTGGCCCGGCCTTGGTCATCCAGGGACAAGGATTCCTCTGCTTTTGCAGGAAGAGGGAAGGGGAAGCGTTTCCCTCGCAGATGGGACAGAAACGTGTTCCACAGGCTCCAGGCGTGGGTGAGTGACAGCTGAAGGCTGAGCCACGGTGAGCAGCAGAGCTAATTACCACCTTCCCCCAGTGCTCTAATTACCACCTTCCCCCAGTGCTCTAATTACCACCTCCCTCAGCTCACCCTTCCACCCAGCCACTTCCTCAAGCCTGTTTTTCAGGGGTTTTGTCACCCGGCATTCGGCTGCCGCGCAGCTTTGTCCTCCAGGTGCTGCTCCTGCCCGGAATTGGACCCAAGGGGATGGAAAACGCCGTGGTTCCAGTGGGATTTGGGTCTCCGGCACATCCCGCCCGCTGTGCCCTCAGCCTGGTGCCCCCAGCCACAGGGAAAGGGAGCAGGTAGTGTAATCTCCCACCTAATCCTAAAGATTTCTCTCCAGGAATGCCGGGGTCTCCCAGCTCAGCAGAGCATTCCCTGGTGCCAGGCGCTTCCTCACACGCAGGGAAAAGGTGGAAACCCAACGCTTTTCCCAAAAGCCCAAAATATTCCCCCATCTGGCAGCCGGGAGCTGAGGGAACGGGCACCTTCCCCTTCTGTCTGGGTGCCTGCGGCAGCTCCGAGGTGTTGCTCGGGGATTTGCAGTGTTGGGATCCTGCAGGGCCAGGGAAGTGCTTTGGGCCCCTTCATCCGTGCAGGGAAAAGCAGATATTCCATTAACCCCTTAGAGACCATTGCAGGAGCTTCCTGGGAGAACTGGGAATGGGGATCCGTAGGGGGATTGACTCCCAATTAATGCTGTCAGAAACCCTTCAGCCACCCCAAACCACCCCAAACCTTCCACAAACAAACCTGGAGGAGAACCCAGGGCCTCCTTGTGCCCTGGCCGTGTCACACCCTGGCAGTGCCACTCTGTGCTTCCCCTTCTTTGGGCCAGAATTGTTCCCAGAATGATAAACCCGGAGGGAAGTGTTTCCACCTGGGAAAGTGAGCTGTTCCCACACCACCCTCCTATTTATTTCATGAGGAATTTTGAAATTTTGGTTTTCTGCTCCAGCCAGGGACAGAAGAAAGTTTGGGCAGCAAAAAAAATCTGAAGTTGAATCAGATCTTAAGCCTGGATTTAAAATGGATCACATTAAAAGAACCCAAAAAATCCAGAAAAGAATGAAAGAATTCGTAATTCTCTTTCTGATCTCCCTCTGCTGCATCCCTGTCCTCCCATCCACTCTTCCCATCTCCAATTATAGATCCCTCCAGGCAGAGCCCTGCCAGTGTTTCTGTCAGGGAAGTGCCAAGCCCATCCACAATGCTTTACAAATAATCACAGGGAACACAGATTTTGTGAAATATTGAAGCTTTTGCTGTTAAAAAAAATGAAGTCTCTCTGCCATATCAGCCACGATGAAATGTCAGTGTGCCACCCTTCCCCAAGTAACATCCTTCCCTCTGTCACTCTCGCTCTGGCACATGGCAGGCCGGGATCATCTCCTCCTTCCCACAGGGAAGGAGTTGGGTTTAAATTCGAGACACAAACTTGGACAAAATTGAATGTCTGAGGTGTGTAAGAATAAGGGAAAATCGTCTCAGATCTTCTTCAGCTGCCTTTGTTTCCTGCCCTGTAACTCTTCACTCCCTGAAATGACTCAGAACTTCTGTCCCTGTTCCCTGGGAGCAGAGCCCGCCCCCCCCCCCCCCCCCAGCTGCCCCCTCCTGTCAGGGAATTCCAGAGAGAGAAAAGGTCTCTCTCGAGCTTCCTTTTCTCCAGGCTGAGCCCCTGGGAGAGCAGGGATTGAGCAGGTGTGGGGGCTGAGGTGCTCCAGCTTTAAGGTCTCGCTCTGAGAGCACTCCGAGTTTGTTTCCAGGCTGGAAATGGTGCCTGGAATTTTGGGTGGCCAACGGGGATCTCGAGGATTTGAGGTGGCAGCTGGGAGAGAAACCTGCTGCCCAAATGGTACTGGAGGTTATTTCCCTCTCTCTGGAATCTCTGTCAATTAAGAGCCCAGCCTTCTCCGGGGCTGCAGTTGCATTATTTGCTTTCACCTCCGATCTGCCCGAGGTGGAGTGAACTCCTCTGGAGCTGGCAAACGCCAACAGATCCCATCTCCACAGGGTTAAGGGATGGAATTGTATTTCTCTTAACCTCTTTTGACCGGGAAGTTGGGATTTTCCCCCTCTGCCTGATCCCTGTTTCTCCTTTCTCGAGTCTTGAGTTGTTTTGGGGAGCAGAAGGTTCAGGGCTGTGCCCCTGAAGCAGCTCTGGCTGTGTGAACACAGCAACTTTCTGCAAGTTAAATCTGCTGCTATTTCTGTATTTGAAAAGGAGCTGAAATGCCAGTGGTGATGTAATGTTCATTTACATTTAGGGTCTGTTTCTATTTATTTTTGCTCCTATTAACTTCATCTTGATTCCAACAGTTTGGGGTTTGTTTTTTTTTTTACCCGCTGAGGCTCTCTTTGCTGTGAACAGCTCGTTTTTTACTTCAAGCCTGCCAGATTTCCTGCCTTATCGAGTCCATGAATGAAGAAGAATGACAGGTAGAAGGGGAAATGGATGTCTCCTCCCCAAGGGAAGGCTCCTGAATTGGATAGGAGCCGTTTCTCTAGGAACTGCTGCCTCTGGTTGCCGCTGGAATGGCTCTGGAAGGAGCTTGGAGGGGATCATTCACCTCGGCTTTGTCCTGGGTGTGCAGAGCTGGGGAGATGCTTTCGGGCTGAGAGATTTCCTGTGCCATCTTCCATGAACATGAAGAGAGGTGGATTAAAAGTGCCTGCAGAGCTCTGATGTGCAGCCTGTGGCTCCCTGCTCCCACTGCTGCTCCGCTCAAGGAGTTTCTCAGCCCCAGAGCAGGAGAAAAAGGCAGAAAATCATGGAATGCTGGGGTTGTTGAGGCTGGCAAAGGCCTTTAGCATCATCAAGTCCAAACATCAACCACCACCATGGTCACATCAACCCATGACATCAAGTGCCATGTATTTATCCATACATATTTATCCCTACATATTTATCCCTATATTTATCCATATGTTTATCCATGTATTTACCCATGTATTTATTCCTATATTTACCCATGTATTTACCCAGGTATTTTATGAACACTCAAGTGCCATATCCATGTATTTTATGAGCACTTCCAGGGTTGGTGACTCCACCACTGCCCTGGGCAGCTGTTCCAGCGCTGGACAACCCTTCCCATGCTGGGCCAGGAGATGGATTCTGGAAATGCAGACCCTGAGGAGCTGGGGATTAAGGCAGCATTGGATTCCTTTATTCTCCCAGAAGGATAAAGGAGATTTATCCCCAGACGAACCAGAGGTGATCACACTGAGGTCATTAGTGGGATTTCTTCCTTACTCCCACAAATACCCACTGGGGTGACAGAGTTCCCTACAAGGGCGGTGTTGGAAGGAGCTGCTGGAATGTTTTGCTGTTTATTGGGATCCACAGGATGTTTGGTGTCTCTCAGAGCTGTTCCAGGCTTTCCACAGACCCAAACGCTCCTCACACTTCTCCTCAGAGTAGAGAGGTTTCCCAGAGTGCTGGTTTTTAATTTCAGATGCTGGGATAACGACACGGCTTCAGGAGGCAGGAGGCTCATTGTGCTGTGCCTCAGTCCAGGCAGGGACAACCCCCAGCTAATAAAAACCTCTTTAAAGCACAAAAAGTCCCATTAAGCTGATATTATAAAGGCTGCAAATTGAAGCAGGCCTCAATCAGAAAGCAGCAGAATTTAATTCCTCCCCCTTGCCCATTTGCATGATGATCTCCTTCCTAATTGCCCATCTACGCTTTTCCCACAGAAGTGCTGTCCCGAGGTTGGAGATGGTTCCAGCTTTATGGAGCTTTGATCTTTATCTGCTTTTACTTTTTACAGGGCACAGAACCCGAGAGTGGCAGCTGCTTTCCTCTTGTTCCTCCTGTGGCAGTGAACTGCTCTTCCCAAGGACGGCTGCAGGAACTCTCAGGCAGCAGAACGTATGGAATGCCAGGCACGCTACAGAATTCCAGTGGGAGCAGCAGGAACTTCTGTTCTTTACTGGCAGGGCTGTGCCATGAAGGGGAGCTCGGAGATATTGGTCAGCTCAGGGAATGAGCCTGGCTCATGGTAAGGAAATTCACTGTGCAGTTACTTCGGGCCCTTCTCCTTCTCCTTCTCCTCCTTCTCCTCCTTCTCCTCCTCCTTCTCCTTCTCCTCCTCCTTCTCCTTCTCCTTCTCCTTCTCCTTCTCCTTCTCCTTCTCCTTCTCCTTCTCCTTCTCCTTCTCCTTCTCCTTCTCCTTCTCCTTCTCCTTCTCCTTCTCCTTCTCCTTCTCCTTCTCCTTCTCCTTCTCCTTCTCCTTCTCTTCCCAACACCAGTTCCAGACCTCAGTATAATCCATGTTCCCACAGCCTGACCTTGCAGTTTTCCCAGTTTAGCAGCCCCAGCCACACTTGCAGCCTCTCTGTCTGGACTTTGTCTTGCTGAAATCTCCCTTTGTTGATCCTTTGCTGCCTCACCTTTTATCCAGCAATAACGTGCAGTGGGTGGAAGCTTCTCAGAATTCCCTCCCTGTTCCACTGGAAACATTCCCAAGTGGAAGCAGCTGCACTGCCCATCAGCACTTGCCTGCTTTTAGGGGTGGTTGAGGCATGAAGGATGCAACAAATGGAGTTGGCTCCAAGGGGATGAAATGCTCCCCCTGAGGCTGCTCAGAGAGCTGGAGCTGAGGAATCCGTGTGGGAATCACTGCAGGAAAAAGGAAGGAAAAGAGAGCAGAGGAACAGGGATGCAATTCCAACCTCTCCAAGGACTGGGATGGGCACATTCACCAACACCATTTAATCTAGACACGATTTCTTCTTTGCCTCTGGCTGCCAGGAGCAGGATGAGCAGTTTAATGAGTTTAAATAGTGAATAGTTTAATTAGCTGGAAGAGACTGGATCAATAGCTGCTTAAACAAACAACTGGATCCCTGTTTCCAAGCTTGGATGTAGTTTTGGAAGGTTCCTGGCAGTTTGGCAGGGATTAGTGATGCTGAGAATGTGCTTTTTTGTGGGTTTGGGGCTTTTACTCCTGTTCACATGGCTGCTCTTTTTCTTGTTGAGTGGAAAACAGGAGGGAAAGAGCAACGATGGAAGGAATTCCACTCTTGCTGCTTGAAGGGATGGATCAGGAAGGGAACAGGCTGCAGGGAATTTGGAGTGCAAACTGAGATCTCTCCGATATTTTCGGCTCAGTCAGTCCATCAGTGCTTGGTGGCTGTTTAGGCCACGTGCAAGGTGAATGATGGTGCACATGGCAGAGCTGCTGGTGGCTCCTTCCCCTGCCCGGCTGTCAGTCACCCTGCAGGGTGCTGGAGCAGCGTGCCAGAGGCCGTGGATCCTATGGATCCCATGGATCCCAGGGGCGTGATCAGGAGCCTGGGCCTGCTGGCCACTCCTTGCTCTCTCTTACCCTGATTTTTCAGCTCTGCAGCGAATCCAGCTTGAGTTTTTCAACCCCCTAGAAACCCAGGGACCTTTCATGTCTGTTCTCAGATCTGGGATTTAAATCCAGCCCTTATCAAAGCACCCCGTGACCAGGCAGGCCCTGAATCCCAGCAGGGATCTGATAAAGAGGGACCTGACATCCTAAAGAAACCCTTTGAAATCCTGCTGGGATTGATTTGTATCCATAATGGAGCCCCGAGCTCTCTGCCAGGGAGAGATGAAGCTGCTCCTTTGCTTTATTATCCTCAGGCCCTTCCCAGCTTTGAGGGAAATTCAGTCCCTCTTCAAGCCCCAAAATCATGGAAAAGCTCCTTTGTATCCTCTCCACAGCCCCTACGTGGATTAATCAACTTTTTATTTGATATGGTGTCATTCTCCTTTTTTTTCCATGGCTAAAACTCCACGGTGAGCAATCAGAGCAGAAATAGGAAATGCAGGAGTCTTGGATTCCACAGTGGGATTAACTTCCCTTTTCTGCTCTCTTTCAGGACAGGAAAAACCACTGAACTCGCCCCATCTTTGGGACCAAGAGCTGTGGTGCTGGAGTAGGCAAAGCCAGCTAGGGCCCCCCTTGTCCTGCCCATGGTGTGGGTCAGGGACAGGCTCCTCTTCTCCTCTGCGCTGGGATGAACTGCCTAGGGAATGCTATTTCTGACAGCCCGGTCCTAGCCCCGGCTACTGGAAATGGGCGGAGGTGAAGAGGCAAGTGCCAGAGTTGCTTGGGGATGATGGAATTGTGGTGTTTGGCTGTGCCCAGAGGGGCAGGTTGGGCATTTCTGTGTGTCTGAGGACCGGTTTGGGTGCTGGGGAGCCCGGGGAGCCGAGCTCTCAGTGCATTCCCAGCTCACCCGGGGGTGGGAGCTGGTGCAGGGCTCTGGTCGGGCTCGGGGCAGGCCCTGGCCCCGGCACAGACACGCTGGGGTGGTTTGGGGACGCTTGGGGAGCCGTGGGAGGAAAATGAGGGATGGTGCTGGGCGGAGCGATCGGCCTGCGCTCGTGTCAGCGCAGCCGTGCAGGGCACTGGGATCTGGGTAAAGCACCGGCTCTCCTGGTGTTCAGGGAAGCAAGGTCTGTATTTATCCATACATATTTATCCCTACATATTTATCCCTATATTTATCCATGGATTATCCATATATGTTTATCCATATACATTTATCCATATTTTTATCCACGTATTTACCCATGAATTTATCCCTATATTTACGCATGTATTTCCCCAGGTATTTTATGAACACTCAAGTGCCATATCCATGTATTTTATGAGCACTTCCAGGGTTGGTGACTCCACCACTGCCCTGGGCAGCTGTTCCAGCGCTGGACAACCCTTCCCATGCTGGGCCAGGAGATGGATTCTGGAAATGCAGACTCTGAGGAGCTGGGGATTAAGGCAGCATTGGATTCCTTTATTCTCCCAGAAGGATAAAGGAGATTTATCCCCAGACGAACCAGAGGTGATCACACTGAGGTCATTAGTGGGATTTCTTCCTTACTCCCACAAATACCCACTGGGGTGACAGAGTTCCCTACAAGGGCGGTGTTGGAAGGAGCTGCTGGAATGTTTTGCTGTTTATTGGGATCCACAGGATGTTTGGTGTCTCTCAGAGCTGTTCCAGGCTTTCCACAGACCCAAACGCTCCTCACACTTCTCCTCAGAGTAGAGAGGTTTCCCAGAGTGCTGGTTTTTAATTTCAGATGCTGGGATAACGACACGGCTTCAGGAGGCAGGAGACTCATTGTGCTGTGCCTCAGTCCAGGCAGGGACAACCCCCAGCTAATAAAAACCTCTTTAAAGCACAAAAAGTCCCATTAAACTGATATTATAAAGGCTGCAAATTGAAGCAGGCCTCAATCAGAAAGCAGCAGAATTTAATTCCCCCCCTTGCCCATTTGCATGATGATCTCCTTCCTAATTGCCCATCTACGCTTTTCCCACAGAAGTGCTGTCCCGAGGTTGGAGATGGTTCCAGCTTTATGGAGCTTTGATCTTTATCTGCTTTTACTTTTTACAGGGCACAGAACCCGAGAGTGGCAGCTGCTTTCCTCTTGTTCCTCCTGTGGCAGTGAACTGCTCTTCCCGAGGACGGCTGCAGGAATTCTCAGGCAGCAGAACGTATGGAATGCCAGGCACGCTACAGAATTCCAGTGGGAGCAGCAGGAACTTCTGTTCTTTACTGGCAGGGCTGTGCCATGAAGGGGAGCTCGGAGATATTGGTCAGCTCAGGGAATGAGCCTGGCTCATGGTAAGGAAATTCACTGTGCAGTTACTTCGGGCCCTTCTCCTTCTCCTTCTCCTCCTTCTCCTCCTTCTCCTCCTCCTTCTCCTTCTCCTTCTCCTCCTCCTTCTCCTTCTCCTTCTCCTTCTCCTTCTCCTTCTCCTTCTCCTTCTCCTTCTCCTTCTCCTTCTCCTTCTCCTTCTCCTTCTCCTTCTCTTCCCAACACCAGTTCCAGACCTCAGTATAATCCATGTTCCCACAGCCTGACCTTGCAGTTTTCCCAGTTTAGCAGCCCCAGCCACACTTGCAGCCTCTCTGTCTGGACTTTGTCTTGCTGAAATCTCCCTTTGTTGATCCTTTGCTGCCTCACCTTTTATCCAGCAATAACGTGCAGTGGGTGGAAGCTTCTCAGAATTCCCTCCCTGTTCCACTGGAAACATTCCCAAGTGGAAGCAGCTGCACTGCCCATCAGCACTTGCCTGCTTTTAGGGGTGGTTGAGGCATGAAGGATGCAACAAATGGAGTTGGCTCTAAGGGGATGAAATGCTCCCCCTGAGGCTGCTCAGAGAGCTGGAGCTGAGGAATCCGTGTGGGAATCACTGCAGGAAAAAGGAAGGAAAAGAGAGCAGAGGAACAGGGATGCAATTCCAACCTCTCCAAGGACTGGGATGGGCACATTCACCAACACCATTTAATCTAGACACGATTTCTTCTTTGCCTCTGGCTGCCAGGAGCAGGATGAGCAGTTTAATGAGTTTAAATAGTGAATAGTTTAATTAGCTAGAAGAGACTGGATCAATAGCTGCTTAAACAAACAACTGGATCCCTGTTTCCAAGCTTGGATGTAGTTTTGGAAGGTTCCTGGCAGTTTGGCAGGGATTAGTGATGCTGAGAATGTGCTTTTTTGTGGGTTTGGGGCTTTTACTCCTGTTCACGTGGCTGCTCTTTTTCTTGTTGAGTGGAAAACAGGAGGGAAAGAGCAACGATGGAAGGAATTCCACTCTTGCTGCTTGAAGGGATGGATCAGGAAGGGAACAGGCTGCAGGGAATTTGGAGTGCAAACTGAGATCTCTCCGATATTTTCGGCTCAGTCAGTCCATCAGTGCTTGGTGGCTGTTTAGGCCACGTGCAAGGTGAATGATGGTGCACATGGCAGAGCTGCTGGTGGCTCCTTCCCCTGCCCGGCTGTCAGTCACCCTGCAGGGTGCTGGAGCAGCGTGCCAGAGGCCGTGGATCCTATGGATCCCATGGATCCCAGGGGCGTGATCAGGAGCCTGGGCCTGCTGGCCACTCCTTGCTCTCTCTTACCCTGATTTTTCAGCTCTGCAGCGAATCCAGCTTGAGTTTTTCAACCCCCTAGAAACCCAGGGACCTTTCATGTCTGTTCTCAGATCTGGGATTTAAATCCAGCCCTTATCAAAGCACCCCGTGACCAGGCAGGCCCTGAATCCCAGCAGGGATCTGATAAAGAGGGACCTGACATCCTAAAGAAACCCTTTGAAATCCTGCTGGGATTGATTTGTATCCATAATGGAGCCCCGAGCTCTCTGCCAGGGAGAGATGAAGCTGCTCCTTTGCTTTATTATCCTCAGGCCCTTCCCAGCTTTGAGGGAAATTCAGTCCCTCTTCAAGCCCCAAAATCATGGAAAAGCTCCTTTGTATCCTCTCCACAGCCCCTACGTGGATTAATCAACTTTTTATTTGATATGGTGTCATTCTCCTTTTTTTTCCATGGCTAAAACTCCACGGTGAGCAATCAGAGCAGAAATAGGAAATGCAGGAGTCTTGGATTCCACAGTGGGATTAACTTCCCTTTTCTGCTCTCTTTCAGGACAGGAAAAACCACTGAACTCGCCCCATCTTTGGGACCAAGAGCTGTGGTGTTGGAGTAGGCAAAGCCAGCTAGGGCCCCCCTTGTCCTGCCCATGGTGTGGGTCAGGGACAGGCTCCTCTTCTCCTCTGTGCTGGGATGAACTGCCTAGGGAATGCTATTACTGACAGCCCGGTCCTAGCCCCGGCTACTGGAAATGGGCGGAGGTGAAGAGGCAAGTGCCAGAGTTGCTTGGGGATGATGGAATTGTGGTGTTTGGCTGTGCCCAGAGGGGCAGGTTGGGCATTTCTGTGTGTCTGAGGACCGGTTTGGGTGCTGGGGAGCCCGGGGAGCCGAGCTCTCAGTGCATTCCCAGCTCACCCGGGGGTGGGAGCTGGTGCAGGGCTCTGGTCGGGCTCGGGGCAGGCCCTGGCCCTGGCACAGACACGCTGGGGTGGTTTGGGGACGCTTGGGGAGCCGTGGGAGGAAAATGAGGGATGGTGCTGGGCGGAACGGTCGGCCTGTGCTCGTGTCAGCGCAGCCGTGCAGGGCACTGGGATCTGGGTAAAACACCGGCTCTCCTGGTGTTCAGGGAAGCAAGGTCTGTATTTATCCATACATATTTATCCCTACATATTTATCCCTATATTTATCCATGGATTATCCATATATGTTTATCCATATACATTTATCCATATTTTTATCCACGTATGTACCCATGAATTTATCCCTATATTTACGCATGTATTTCCCCAGGTATTTTATGAACACTCAAGTGCCATATCCATGTATTTTATGAGCACTTCCAGGGTTGGTGACTCCACCACTGCCCTGGGCAGCTGTTCCAGCGCTGGACAACCCTTCCCATGCTGGGCCAGGAGATGGATTCTGGAAATGCAGACTCTGAGGAGCTGGGGATTAAGGCAGCATTGGATTCCTTTATTCTCCCAGAAGGATAAAGGAGATTTATCCCCAGACGAACCAGAGGTGATCACACTGAGGTCATTAGTGGGATTTCTTCCTTACTCCCACAAATACCCACTGGGGTGACAGAGTTCCCTACAAGGGCGGTGTTGGAAGGAGCTGCTGGAATGTTTTGCTGTTTATTGGGATCCACAGGATGTTTGGTGTCTCTCAGAGCTGTTCCAGGCTTTCCACAGACCCAAACGCTCCTCACACTTCTCCTCAGAGTAGAGAGGTTTCCCAGAGTGCTGGTTTTTAATTTCAGATGCTGGGATAACGACACGGCTTCAGGAGGCAGGAGACTCATTGTGCTGTGCCTCAGTCCAGGCAGGGACAACCCCCAGCTAATAAAAACCTCTTTAAAGCACAAAAAGTCCCATTAAGCTGATATTATAAAGGCTGCAAATTGAAGCAGGCCTCAATCAGAAAGCAGCAGAATTTAATTCCTCCCCCTTGCCCATTTGCATGATGATCTCCTTCCTAATGGCCCATCTACGCTTTTCCCACAGAAGTGCTGTCCCGAGGTTGGAGATGGTTCCAGCTTTATGGAGCTTTGATCTTTATCTGCTTTTACTTTTTACAGGGCACAGAACCCGAGAGTGGCAGCTGCTTTCCTCTTGTTCCTCCTGTGGCAGTGAACTGCTCTTCCCAAGGACGGCTGCAGGAACTCTCAGGCAGCAGAACGTATGGAATGCCAGGCACGCTACAGAATTCCAGTGGGAGCAGCAGGAACTTCTGTTCTTTACTGGCAGGGCTGTGCCATGAAGGGGAGCTCGGAGATATTGGTCAGCTCAGGGAATGAGCCTGGCTCATGGTAAGGAAATTCACTGTGCAGTTACTTCGGGCCCTTCTCCTTCTCCTTCTCCTCCTTCTCCTCCTCCTCCTCCTTCTCCTTCTCCTTCTCCTCCTCCTTCTCCTTCTCCTTCTCCTTCTCCTTCTCCTTCTCCTTCTCCTTCTCCTTCTCCTTCTCCTTCTCCTTCTCCTTCTCCTTCTCCTTCTCCTTCTCCTTCTCCTTCTCTTCCCAACACCAGTTCCAGACCTCAGTATAATCCATGTTCCCACAGCCTGACCTTGCAGTTTTCCCAGTTTAGCAGCCCCAGCCACACTTGCAGCCTCTCTGTCTGGACTTTGTCTTGCTGAAATCTCCCTTTGTTGATCCTTTGCTGCCTCACCTTTTATCCAGCAATAACGTGCAGTGGGTGGAAGCTTCTCAGAATTCCCTCCCTGTTCCACTGGAAACATTCCCAAGTGGAAGCAGCTGCACTGCCCATCAGCACTTGCCTGCTTTTAGGGGTGGTTGAGGCATGAAGGATGCAACAAATGGAGTTGGCTCCAAGGGGATGAAATGCTCCCCCTGAGGCTGCTCAGAGAGCTGGAGCTGAGGAATCCGGGTGGGAATCACTCCAAGAAAAAGGAAGGAAAAGAGAGCAGAGGAACAGGGATGCAATTCCAACCTCTCCAAGGACTGGGATGGGCACATTCACCAACACCATTTAATCTAGACACGATTTCTTCTTTGCCTCTGGCTGCCAGGAGCAGGATGAGCAGTTTAATGAGTTTAAATAGTGAATAGTTTAATTAGCTGGAAGAGACTGGATCAATAGCTGCTTAAACAAACAACTGGATCCCTGTTTCCAAGCTTGGATGTAGTTTTGGAAGGTTCCTGGCAGTTTGGCAGGGATTAGTGATGCTGAGAATGTGCTTTTTTGTGGGTTTGGGGCTTTTACTCCTGTTCACGTGGCTGCTCTTTTTCTTGTTGAGTGGAAAACAGGAGGGAAAGAGCAACGATGGAAGGAATTCCACTCTTGCTGCTTGAAGGGATGGATCAGGAAGGGAACAGGCTGCAGGGAATTTGGAGTGCAAACTGAGATCTCTCCGATATTTTCGGCTCAGTCAGTCCATCAGTGCTTGGTGGCTGTTTAGGCCACGTGCAAGGTGAATGATGGTGCACATGGCAGAGCTGCTGGTGGCTCCTTCCCCTGCCCGGCTGTCAGTCACCCTGCAGGGTGCTGGAGCAGCGTGCCAGAGGCCGTGGATCCTATGGATCCCATGGATCCCAGGGGCGTGATCAGGAGCCTGGGCCTGCTGGCCACTCCTTGCTCTCTCTTACCCTGATTTTTCAGCTCTGCAGCGAATCCAGCTTGAGTTTTTCAACCCCCTAGAAACCCAGGGACCTTTCATGTCTGTTCTCAGATCTGGGATTTAAATCCAGCCCTTATCAAAGCACCCCGTGACCAGGCAGGCCCTGAATCCCAGCAGGGATCTGATAAAGAGGGACCTGACATCCTAAAGAAACCCTTTGAAATCCTGCTGGGATTGATTTGTATCCATAATGGAGCCCCGAGCTCTCTGCCAGGGAGAGATGAAGCTGCTCCTTTGCTTTATTATCCTCAGGCCCTTCCCAGCTTTGAGGGAAATTCAGTCCCTCTTCAAGCCCCAAAATCATGGAAAAGCTCCTTTGTATCCTCTCCACAGCCCCTACGTGGATTAATCAACTTTTTATTTGATATGGTGTCATTCTCCTTTTTTTTCCATGGCTAAAACTCCACGGTGAGCAATCAGAGCAGAAATAGGAAATGCAGGAGTCTTGGATTCCACAGTGGGATTAACTTCCCTTTTCTGCTCTCTTTCAGGACAGGAAAAACCACTGAACTCGCCCCATCTTTGGGACCAAGAGCTGTGGTGCTGGAGTAGGCAAAGCCAGCTAGGGCCCCCCTTGTCCTGCCCATGGTGTGGGTCAGGGACAGGCTCCTCTTCTCCTCTGTGCTGGGATGAACTGCCTAGGGAATGCTATTTCTGACAGCCCGGTCCTAGCCCCGGCTACTGGAAATGGGCGGAGGTGAAGAGGCAAGTGCCAGAGTTGCTTGGGGATGATGGAATTGTGGTGTTTGGCTGTGCCCAGAGGGGCAGGTTGGGCATTTCTGTGTGTCTGAGGACCGGTTTGGGTGCTGGGGAGCCCGGGGAGCCGAGCTCTCAGTGCATTCCCAGCTCACCCGGGGGTGGGAGCTGGTGCAGGGCTCTGGTCGGGCTCGGGGCAGGCCCTGGCCCCGGCACAGACACGCTGGGGTGGTTTGGGGATGCTTGGGGAGCCGTGGGAGGAAAATGAGGGATGGTGCTGGGCGGAACGGTCGGCCTGCGCTCGTGTCAGCGCAGCCGTGCAGGGCACTGGGATCTGGGTAAAACACCGGCTCTCCTGGTGTTCAGGGAAGCAAGGTCTGTATTTATCCATACATATTTATCCCTACATATTTATCCCTATATTTATCCATGGATTATCCATATATGTTTATCCATATACATTTATCCATATTTTTATCCACGTATTTACCCATGAATTTATCCCTATATTTACGCATGTATTTCCCCAGGTATTTTATGAACACTCAAGTGCCATATCCATGTATTTTATGAGCACTTCCAGGGTTGGTGACTCCACCACTGCCCTGGGCAGCTGTTCCAGCGCTGGACAACCCTTCCCATGCTGGGCCAGGAGATGGATTCTGGAAATGCAGACTCTGAGGAGCTGGGGATTAAGGCAGCATTGGATTCCTTTATTCTCCCAGAAGGATAAAGGAGATTTATCCCCAGACGAACCAGAGGTGATCACACTGAGGTCATTAGTGGGATTTCTTCCTTACTCCCACAAATACCCACTGGGGTGACAGAGTTCCCTACAAGGGCGGTGTTGGAAGGAGCTGCTGGAATGTTTTGCTGTTTATTGGGATCCACAGGATGTTTGGTGTCTCTCAGAGCTGTTCCAGGCTTTCCACAGACCCAAACGCTCCTCACACTTCTCCTCAGAGTAGAGAGGTTTCCCAGAGTGCTGGTTTTTAATTTCAGATGCTGGGATAAGGACACGGCTTCAGGAGGCAGGAGACTCATTGTGCTGTGCCTCAGTCCAGGCAGGGACAACCCCCAGCTAATAAAAACCTCTTTAAAGCACAAAAAGTCCCATTAAGCTGATATTATAAAGGCTGCAAATTGAAGCAGGCCTCAATCAGAAAGCAGCAGAATTTAATTCCTCCCCCTTGCCCATTTGCATGATGATCTCCTTCCTAATGGCCCATCTACGCTTTTCCCACAGAAGTGCTGTCCCGAGGTTGGAGATGGTTCCAGCTTTATGGAGCTTTGATCTTTATCTGCTTTTACTTTTTACAGGGCACAGAACCCGAGAGTGGCAGCTGCTTTCCTCTTGTTCCTCCTGTGGCAGTGAACTGCTCTTCCCGAGGACGGCTGCAGGAACTCTCAGGCAGCAGAACGTATGGAATGCCAGGCACGCTACAGAATTCCAGTGGGAGCAGCAGGAACTTCTGTTCTTTACTGGCAGGGCTGTGCCATGAAGGGGAGCTCGGAGATATTGGTCAGCTCAGGGAATGAGCCTGGCTCATGGTAAGGAAATTCACTGTGCAGTTACTTCGGGCCCTTCTCCTTCTCCTCCTCCTTCTCCTTCTCCTTCTCCTCCTTCTCCTCCTTCTCCTCCTCCTTCTCCTTCTCCTTCTCCTTCTCCTCCTTCTCCTTCTCCTTCTCCTTCTCCTTCTCCTTCTCCTTCTCCTTCTCCTTCTCCTTCTCCTTCTCCTTCTCCTTCTCCTTCTCCTTCTCCTTCTCCTTCTCCTTCTCCTTCTCCTTCTCCTTCTCCCTCTCTTCCCAACACCAGTTCCAGACCTCAGTATAATCCATGTTCCCACAGCCTGACCTTGCAGTTTTCCCAGTTTAGCAGCCCCAGCCACACTTGCAGCCTCTCTGTCTGGACTTTGTCTTGCTGAAATCTCCCTTTGTTGATCCTTTGCTGCCTCACCTTTTATCCAGCAATAACGTGCAGTGGGTGGAAGCTTCTCAGAATTCCCTCCCTGTTCCACTGGAAACATTCCCAAGTGGAAGCAGCTGCACTGCCCATCAGCACTTGCCTGCTTTTAGGGGTGGTTGAGGCATGAAGGATGCAACAAATGGAGTTGGCTCCAAGGGGATGAAATGCTCCCCCTGAGGCTGCTCAGAGAGCTGGAGCTGAGGAATCCGGGTGGGAATCACTCCAAGAAAAAGGAAGGAAAAGAGAGCAGAGGAACAGGGATGCAATTCCAACCTCTCCAAGGACTGGGATGGGCACATTCACCAACACCATTTAATCTAGACACGATTTCTTCTTTGCCTCTGGCTGCCAGGAGCAGGATGAGCAGTTTAATGAGTTTAAATAGTGAATAGTTTAATTAGCTGGAAGAGACTGGATCAATAGCTGCTTAAACAAACAACTGGATCCCTGTTTCCAAGCTTGGATGTAGTTTTGGAAGGTTCCTGGCAGTTTGGCAGGGATTAGTGATGCTGAGAATGTGCTTTTTTGTGGGTTTGGGGCTTTTACTCCTGTTCACGTGGCTGCTCTTTTTCTTGTTGAGTGGAAAACAGGAGGGAAAGAGCAACGATGGAAGGAATTCCACTCTTGCTGCTTGAAGGGATGGATCAGGAAGGGAACAGGCTGCAGGGAATTTGGAGTGCAAACTGAGATCTCTCCGATATTTTCGGCTCAGTCAGTCCATCAGTGCTTGGTGGCTGTTTAGGCCACGTGCAAGGTGAATGATGGTGCACATGGCAGAGCTGCTGGTGGCTCCTTCCCCTGCCCGGCTGTCAGTCACCCTGCAGGGTGCTGGAGCAGCGTGCCAGAGGCCGTGGATCCTATGGATCCCATGGATCCCAGGGGCGTGATCAGGAGCCTGGGCCTGCTGGCCACTCCTTGCTCTCTCTTACCCTGATTTTTCAGCTCTGCAGCGAATCCAGCTTGAGTTTTTCAACCCCCTAGAAACCCAGGGACCTTTCATGTCTGTTCTCAGATCTGGGATTTAAATCCAGCCCTTATCAAAGCACCCCGTGACCAGGCAGGCCCTGAATCCCAGCAGGGATCTGATAAAGAGGGACCTGACATCCTAAAGAAACCCTTTGAAATCCTGCTGGGATTGATTTGTATCCATAATGGAGCCCCGAGCTCTCTGCCAGGGAGAGATGAAGCTGCTCCTTTGCTTTATTATCCTCAGGCCCTTCCCAGCTTTGAGGGAAATTCAGTCCCTCTTCAAGCCCCAAAATCATGGAAAAGCTCCTTTGTATCCTCTCCACAGCCCCTACGTGGATTAATCAACTTTTTATTTGATATGGTGTCATTCTCCTTTTTTTTCCATGGCTAAAACTCCACGGTGAGCAATCAGAGCAGAAATAGGAAATGCAGGAGTCTTGGATTCCACAGTGGGATTAACTTCCCTTTTCTGCTCTCTTTCAGGACAGGAAAAACCACTGAACTCGCCCCATCTTTGGGACCAAGAGCTGTGGTGCTGGAGTAGGCAAAGCCAGCTAGGGCCCCCCTTGTCCTGCCCATGGTGTGGGTCAGGGACAGGCTCCTCTTCTCCTCTGTGCTGGGATGAACTGCCTAGGGAATGCTATTTCTGACAGCCCGGTCCTAGCCCCGGCTACTGGAAATGGGCAGAGGTGAAGAGGCAAGTGCCAGAGTTGCTTGGGGATGATGGAATTGTGGTGTTTGGCTGTGCCCAGAGGGGCAGGTTGGGCATTTCTGTGTGTCTGAGGACCGGTTTGGGTGCTGGGGAGCCCGGGGAGCCGAGCTCTCAGTGCATTCCCAGCTCACCCGGGGGTGGGAGCTGGTGCAGGGCTCTGGTCGGGCTCGGGGCAGGCCCTGGCCCCGGCACAGACACGCTGGGGTGGTTTGGGGACGCTTGGGGAGCCGTGGGAGGAAAATGAGGGATGGTGCTGGGCGGAGCGATCGGCCTGCGCTCGTGTCAGCGCAGCCGTGCAGGGCACTGGGATCTGGGTAAAGCACCGGCTCTCCTGGTGTTCAGGGATGCAAGGTCTGTATTTATCCATACATATTTATCCCTACATATTTATCCCTATATTTATCCATGGATTATCCATATATGTTTATCCATATACATTTATCCATATTTTTATCCACGTATGTACCCATGAATTTATCCCTATATTTACCCATGTATTTCCCCAGGTATTTTATGAACACTCAAGTGCCATATCCATGTATTTTATGAGCACTTCCAGGGTTGGTGACTCCACCACTGCCCTGGGCAGCTGTTCCAGCGCTGGACAACCCTTCCCATGCTGGGCCAGGAGATGGATTCTGGAAATGCAGACTCTGAGGAGCTGGGGATTAAGGCAGCATTGGATTCCTTTATTCTCCCAGAAGGATAAAGGAGATTTATCCCCAGACGAACCAGAGGTGATCACACTGAGGTCATTAGTGGGATTTCTTCCTTACTCCCACAAATACCCACTGGGGTGACAGAGTTCCCTACAAGGGCGGTGTTGGAAGGAGCTGCTGGAATGTTTTGCTGTTTATTGGGATCCACAGGATGTTTGGTGTCTCTCAGAGCTGTTCCAGGCTTTCCACAGACCCAAACGCTCCTCACACTTCTCCTCAGAGTAGAGAGGTTTCCCAGAGTGCTGGTTTTTAATTTCAGATGCTGGGATAACGACACGGCTTCAGGAGGCAGGAGACTCATTGTGCTGTGCCTCAGTCCAGGCAGGGACAACCCCCAGCTAATAAAAACCTCTTTAAAGCACAAAAAGTCCCATTAAGCTGATATTATAAAGGCTGCAAATTGAAGCAGGCCTCAATCAGAAAGCAGCAGAATTTAATTCCTCCCCCTTGCCCATTTGCATGATGATCTCCTTCCTAATGGCCCATCTACGCTTTTCCCACAGAAGTGCTGTCCCGAGGTTGGAGATGGTTCCAGCTTTATGGAGCTTTGATCTTTATCTGCTTTTACTTTTTACAGGGCACAGAACCCGAGAGTGGCAGCTGCTTTCCTCTTGTTCCTCCTGTGGCAGTGAACTGCTCTTCCCGAGGACGGCTGCAGGAATTCTCAGGCAGCAGAACGTATGGAATGCCAGGCACGCTACAGAATTCCAGTGGGAGCAGCAGGAACTTCTGTTCTTTACTGGCAGGGCTGTGCCATGAAGGGGAGCTCGGAGATATTGGTCAGCTCAGGGAATGAGCCTGGCTCATGGTAAGGAAATTCACTGTGCAGTTACTTCGGGCCCTTCTCCTTCTCCTTCTCCTCCTTCTCCTCCTTCTCCTCCTCCTTCTCCTTCTCCTTCTCCTCCTCCTTCTCCTTCTCCTTCTCCTTCTCCTTCTCCTTCTCCTTCTCCTTCTCCTTCTCCTTCTCCTTCTCCTTCTCCTTCTCCTTCTCTTCCCAACACCAGTTCCAGACCTCAGTATAATCCATGTTCCCACAGCCTGACCTTGCAGTTTTCCCAGTTTAGCAGCCCCAGCCACACTTGCAGCCTCTCTGTCTGGACTTTGTCTTGCTGAAATCTCCCTTTGTTGATCCTTTGCTGCCTCACCTTTTATCCAGCAATAACGTGCAGTGGGTGGAAGCTTCTCAGAATTCCCTCCCTGTTCCACTGGAAACATTCCCAAGTGGAAGCAGCTGCACTGCCCATCAGCACTTGCCTGCTTTTAGGGGTGGTTGAGGCATGAAGGATGCAACAAATGGAGTTGGCTCTAAGGGGATGAAATGCTCCCCCTGAGGCTGCTCAGAGAGCTGGAGCTGAGGAATCCGTGTGGGAATCACTGCAGGAAAAAGGAAGGAAAAGAGAGCAGAGGAACAGGGATGCAATTCCAACCTCTCCAAGGACTGGGATGGGCACATTCACCAACACCATTTAATCTAGACACGATTTCTTCTTTGCCTCTGGCTGCCAGGAGCAGGATGAGCAGTTTAATGAGTTTAAATAGTGAATAGTTTAATTAGCTGGAAGAGACTGGATCAATAGCTGCTTAAACAAACAACTGGATCCCTGTTTCCAAGCTTGGATGTAGTTTTGGAAGGTTCCTGGCAGTTTGGCAGGGATTAGTGATGCTGAGAATGTGCTTTTTTGTGGGTTTGGGGCTTTTACTCCTGTTCACGTGGCTGCTCTTTTTCTTGTTGAGTGGAAAACAGGAGGGAAAGAGCAACGATGGAAGGAATTC